>NC_134207.1:183075049-183388572 GCF_965140235.1 Caretta caretta
AAGTGAGACCCACTATCCATGGTTTATACATAATTTTCTGCTGTGCACAAAAATGCATGCATTTGACTGAAGTGGAATGGACAAGGCACTATGCTGTTGGCAACAATCCTGCTGTTGGGCCCTAGGGTATGGACTAGATGACCTTAATAGGCCTTTTCCACTCCAATTTGTGTGACTTTATGGGGATTTAATTCTTTCAGTAGGACACAGCATAAATTGGGGTGGGGCTAAGGAGAAAAACTGCATGGAAAAAAACCATCAATAAATATTATGAAACATTTCATGAAGTGAACGTCCTCAGGTCAGTTGTCCGAAAGAGCAAGTTAAAGTGGTCTTCAGCTGGAACAATGCAAGAGATTTTAAAGAATTTATGTGTGTAAATTAAAGCAGACTAGAGATCAATGACCCCGGCCTACTGATAAAGCTACAGTACATATGTGACTCATGCATGCATAATTTATTACTCCAGGTGCAGTAATCAGTGGTAAAGATAGCATAGAAGTATTACTGTATTACTTACAAAAATGTATAGAATTTTTGTCCCCTGGTGGAAACATTGCAGCTTTGATTCTGCCCTACATGCATATACCAAAATATGCATATATAGTCCCCTGCTGGTGGAAAGTCCATAAGGCACTTTTATGGCCCTCACTACCATAGTAGTCAAGCATCTCAATCTTTAAGCAGGGAATTTCATTAAAAATTGGTAAACAAACTTGAGGACATACTTGCAGAACACCTCCACTGAAAATAGACCAGAGAGTTTTGATTGTTTAAAGTTCTGAAAAAATCCACATTGACTTCCAAGGGATTTCAATCTGATCCTTCCCAAGTAGGATTTTTTTTTAACTTTCATTCATTTATTCATTGTGGAATAGTTTGAGTAGCAATATGAGGAACACAGTGTGATACACTTGAACAGGAAAGTTCTTTTGAAAAAAAAAAAGTACTATGGGGTGGCTAGGTTAGAGTTAAACACGCACAACTTAATGACATTTCTCAGTCTGTCTAACGTGATAGCACTGCGTGCAATCCCAAAATTTCAGAGAATGTTCATTGCATCGAAGGGCCAGAACCCTACTGATTTCTGGGGGAAATCTGAAAACCAAAAGGCGGAAATGAGGAACACATGAACCTCCCGCCAGCTCTTTAGTACAGCTACAGCCTCAAGCACCTCTGCAATTGTCTGTTGATCCAACCAATGCTTAATTTGTAATGAAAGAGGTGCCAGGACTCAAGCTAGATGGCCAGAGAGAGGCGGCTGTTGGCCGGGTGCCCAGCTCTGAAGGCAGCGCTGCTGCCAGCAGCAGCACAGAAGTAAGGATGGCATGGTATGGTGATGTCTCTGCTCATCCTGCCTATGGAATTTAATGTGTTGACTCTCAGAATGACTTATCTCCCAGATAGAAAGAAGGGGGTGTAAAGGCACAGGGGTGGGGAGAATGGGGTGCATGAATCCCTGGCAGTGGGGAGAGTGGGGGACCCAGGTATGGGGCGTGGGAAGAAGGGGGGCACACAGAACCCTAGCATGGAGGACAAAGTGGGAATTGATGGAAGGGAATAATGAGGATTCCCACCAATCCCCTGGCATGGGGAGTAGGGGCATGGGCACGCAGAACTCCTGGGCATGGAGAGAATGAGAGACCCTACTGTGGGGGAGGGGCAATGAGGGAGGCACGGAGCTCCTGCCTTGGGCAGGAATGGGGATCCTGCAATGGAGGGCTGGGTGAATGGGGGAGCACACAGAGCCCCTGCCATGGAGGAAAATGAAAGGTATGGGAGAAGTGGGAATGGGGTTGCTCAGAGCTGTTGTATGGAGGGGAAAATGGAGGAGTCTGAAATGGGGATGGGAGAATGGGCGATACACAGAGACCCTGGCAAGGAAGAGATTTAGGGGGAGGGTGTTCAGGAAGTCCAGGAAAAGAGGGGGATAGGAGGGTGTCACACAGAAAAGGAGCAGGGGTTGGGGGGGGAGAGGGATGCAAGGAGCCCCAGTGTGTGCAATAAGTTCAGTTTGCACAAGCTATGAAGTTAACATACATGAACTTTCCATACAAATATTAAGACATCGACACAAGCCATTTAGTTTTTTTAACTAATCTATTTTAAAACTGATTTAAAAGGTAAGTCAATACACAGTTGTGTTTCAAAATTCTCTTACTCCTACCCAGGGCGTGCACACTATTTGAACAGCCTGCTTGCTTCCTTTTAAGAGCCTCCTATAGAAGAAATCGATTTGGGAGCTTTGTGTTTAATTGAAAAGAGCAGACCGTAATGGACTTGTCAGAAACCTCTGGGATTTCTCTTAGCAAGAGTTAATCATCTGACTAAATTGCTCTCTCTGTGGCTGGTATTTACAACATGAGATCCTCCTTCCTCTCCCCTTTTGCCCTGAATACGTGAAGAGTTCAGTGACGCAAGTGGAGGAGAGTGGAAATGTCAGAAGTGATTTGCAGCTACCCAACAAAAGAAACAGCGGTGTTATTTAACTTGTTTCTCTTTCTCTTTCCTCCCTTCTCTTGGCTCGATATCCGCTCAAAAGGGAATTCAGGGCCTTGGTGATAGAGATGGTGTTGGCCACTGATATGTCCTGTCACTTCCAGCAAATCAAAGCCATGAAGAATGCTTTGCAGCAGCCAGAAGGGTGAGTCACCTCCTGATTCTGTGTGCAGTGAAGGGCTGCATTTCAGCTGGTACTTTGCAATTGTATTAAACTTCAAAAGTCTCTCTCTGGAGGACGCTTTGATGTCCACGTCTGTTTCTGTTGTTGGATTTTGAATGAATTCACACGTGAGCACTCAGGCACGTGCCCGTATGATATTCTGGCAGGCCACAGCATCTAAATAGCAAAGCTTTGGGATAAATCAGCCCATTCATTTTCCTTTTCTTAACAATACAGGATAAAGGGCATGTGTGATCGAGCTAAGGGTATGACTGAAAGAGCTTGATTATGGCCTCAAGTCACAGATGCTGGGAGCAACACCGGCTGCACAGAGTATAGCTTGGGCCTCCACTGCAGGGAGCCAGCTCTGTAATCGGAGACAATAGGGAAGCAATCTCAGAGCCACAGAGAGCAAGTGTGTGCTATAGAACAGGTAAAACAGTATGAGGAAGGCCTTCTCCTCTCCAAAGATCATCTGTGAGCCACTTAGAGCCCGGAGTATCTTCTCTACTCTCTCTGCCCCCCTCCACACACCATTTTATCCGAACCCTCAGAACTCTGAATTGTGGGTAGCATTCTTCCAGCCAAGGAGAGCTTGGCGCACATCTTCCCAGAGCCAGCCAAAACTGTACCTAAATCAGGCATGGATGATACTAGCTGCTATCTCCTCTCAGGAGCTATGTGTATTGCTTCTGCAGCACTCCTGCCAGTTTGGGGCAGCGAGAGATTGGGATTACTGCATGGCAGTATTGATAATAATTCACTAGGCTCCTGGGCTAGCCCCTCAGTGGCATGGCTTTAAGAAGATTTCAGCCTTCTATGATCTGTAGTGTCTCCGCAGAGTTTGAGTTTCTTTTCTGATCTCTTACCTGCACCAGCTTTTTACTGGTAGAATTCACATGGTTTAAATGGAATTATTTTTCATGCTTATCACAGTGAGACCAGAATCAGGCCTTAATTGTTTAACCAAGTCAACAGACTAAAATAATCTAGAACTATTTACTGACTGGAGTTTCATGGACTGTAACCCAGCCCAAACTGAGAATATCGGGAATGTTCAAAACTCACTCATTTGCACACAAAAACTCTGCAAAGAAAATAAGCGAGGCTAATGCTTCCAGTTTCCCATTATGCTTTTGAATGACTCCATTACCAAAGGAAAGGTTTATGTTGGGGAAGTTAGATTAATCTTTCATAGTTGTCAAGTTTTATAAACACACAAATAAATCTATAAGTAGCCCAGCCAAAGGTTATGAAGGCCTCATTTACTTGCTTAGCTGGGTTTTTGTTCTTTCTCTTTCAATACTGGTGCAGACAATTAACTTGTTCAGTCATTTGGGTTTGCAGAATCGACAAGCCGAAAGCCTTATCACTGTTGTTGCATACAGCAGACATCAGTCATCCAGCCAAGGCTTGGGACCTTCATCATCGCTGGACCATGTCCTTGCTAGAGGAGTTCTTCAGACAGGTAGCCTGGAACTTTACAAAATTATTTTGTAGTTTTGATGACAGAATGAGAGATGGAGTTGGTGGGCTTGGGATGGGAGAGGGAGAATGAATCCTATAGGTCAACATCTTCTTTCACTTATATTTTTCATAGGGAAGATGCCCACTATAGCAGCAAAGTAGATACAATTTTTCTTTCGTCTGACTTCAGTGAAATTCCACTGCTTTGTCTGATTGTAAGCTAGTGTCTGATATGCTGTCCTTATCAACATATTGGAAATTCTCAGTCTTTCAGATATCCAGCAAAACTATACCCAGCACCCCTGAATGAATTTCTAATGACCAAAAGGCAGAATGTCTAACATAGTACCCAGCTTGCCAACCATTGAAGATCTTCAGGAATTGGGTACACCTAAGTAAAAGTACTCAGCATTAGGTCCAGACTGTCATTTCTTTCAATAATGAGTCTTCCTATTTCTCTTTGACTGAACTCTGCTGCCACTTTTATGTCAGTTTAAACTCCATTTTGATTTTGACTTTGCTATGAAGTCATGGAAACCAATAAAGCTCAGTAAATTGTAGATTACAGAGCTGGACATATATCATTACAAATGGCAAAAATTATGTTGCTCTTTCTATAGACATATGGACTGGTCTAACCTATAGTTCTCGCAGGGCCCCCTTTTGCCAGAGCCACAAATCCAGACACATGATTGATTCCTGTGTGATACTCATAAGATCCTCCATCTGATCCTAAGAAGGGTTGGTTTTTTTGTTTTAAGTACAATAAAAGTTCTTTTTTTAAATTTATTTTTAATAGCAAAAAAACTTTTTAAAAGGTAGTCCTGATCAAAAAAAGAAGAAAAATCATAAACATTTTATTGACCTTTTTCCTCTCTCCAACTTGAAAATTTTGTAATATTTCCAAATGTTGACTAGCTCCATAGATGGTTGAAACATAGGGAGAAAAACTTAGTGAAAATGCCATTGAAGTTTATTTTTATTTCAAAATATGGACAACATTTTGAAATTTAAAAACTTTCTACCATAAGAATATAAGAATGTCCATACTGGGTCAAACCAATGGTCCATATAGTCCAGTATGTCTCTGACAGTGTCCAGTGTCAGATGCTTCTGGCAGTTGGAGGTTTAGAGACCCCTGAACATGGGGTTGTGTCTCTGTCTATCCTGGCTAATAGCCATTGATGGACCTATCCTCCATGAACTTATCTAATTTGTTTTTGAAGCCAGTTATAGTTTTGGCCATCACAACATCCCCTGGCAATGAGTTCCACAGGTTGACTGTGCATTGTTTGAAGAAGTACTTCCTTTAATTTATTTTTAAACCTGCTGCCTATTAATTTGATTGAGTGACCCCTTGGTTGTGTGTTATGAGAAGGGGTAAAAAACACTTCCCTAATCATTTTCTCTACATCACTCATGATTTTACAGACCACTGTCATATTTCCCCTTAGTCGTCTCTTTACTAAACTGAAGAGTTCCAGTCTTTTAAATCTCTCCTCGTATGGAAGCTGTTCTATATCCCTAATCATTTCTGTTGCCCTTCTCTACACCTTTTCCAATTCTAATATATCTTTTTTGAGATGGGGCGACCAGAACTGCACACAGTATTCAAGATGTGGGCAGTCCATGGATTTATATAGCAGCATTATGATATTTTCTGTTTTATTTTCTATTCCTTTTCTAATGGTTCCTAATATTCTGTTAGCTTTTTTGACTGCTATTGCGCATTAAGTGGATGTTTTCAGAGAACTAGCCACGATGACTCCAAGATCTCTTACTGAGTCGTAACAGCTAATTTAGACCCCATCATTTTGTATGTATAATTGGGATTATTTTTTCCAAGGTCTATTACTTTGCAGTTATCAACACTGAATTTCATCTGCCATTTTGTTGCTTAGTCATCCACTTTAGTAGATCCCTTTGTAGCTCTTTTCAGACAGCTTTATGAAAAGCCTTAAATGTAAAGATATTGCGGTAGTCCCAATTTAACAAGGACACTACCAACCTTGGTCTGGAACCATTAAAGTGATTTACTTTTCAAGAAGTGGTGATATACGTGCTAAGAAAAATCTCACCTCACATCATCTTTATGCTTTTCCAAGTCAGAAGGGCAGTACACTTTGCAGAATAGTCACCTACTGAGTACATATAAGCTCACCGAAGAACTGGTGACTACGCAGACCAAAGAATACGCAGGGGCCAAAGGGAATACGATAAAGGAAGAGTGTTGCTACTTATTTATTATTGCACCCAAAGACCCCAGTCGTGACTGAGGCACCATTTAACCTGGCTGGCTGTGTACCACCACAGAAAAGAAACATCCAGGACTTCTCATGCTCACCATTGATTTCTATGGTAGTTTGAAATTGCTGTGGTATATTTTGGCTCCCAGTCACAACCACGTGGAACATGGTCACCGTGCTCAACAAAGTTAGAGTGGGATGTTGATTTAAAGCATTGATACTAGCATATTTCACAAGTTGTTTTAAATCTGAGTGGTCAGCGGGGAGTACTGGCAGATGTATGTTATCTCATGTAAATTATTGTCCTCTCTGCTCGCAGTTTTCTGAGTGAAACAAATTAAAGGGTGTTTTGAGCAAATGTATTTTGAATGCACACAATGAAAAGGGTTGGCACAGAAGGGATATTAACACTCCATCTCCTGCATAATTGTGTGATGACAGGGGTGGGCATGCCGTTCTGGTAGCTGGAAAATGTGTCCAGGTATCTGAGTTTCAGCATTTATTTTGGGCAACAACCCTACCAGCTGTAGCACGCTGAGGGTCTCAGTATTTTATTGAGGGGGAAAATCTGAAGTGGTGAGACCCACCCTGTGGAGATACAAATGTATATAAAGAAATACAAATAGAACTCAAACCATGGAGGAGGAGTCCTGACAGATACTTTCTCTTGGTGGACTTACTCTAATAATAGAGTTCCATTATGAGAAGTGCTGTATAGAATCCTCTTGGGTTTTCAAGGTGTTCCATAGAAACACCCAAAAGGCAAAGAGTGCTGTGTACTCAACATTTACCTGTAGCATAGTGATACACAGTCAAATGTTAGGATTCAATCTCTGATGGCTTCAATCTCTAGATCTCCTTCAAAGTGATTTATCTGTTTAAAAAATATTAAAAGTGTGCGCTCCCTGGAGTAGATGTTTTAGAAATAGGATTCTGGTTTATATTTAGTAATAGTTCTGAATATTTATTTTTGTTAATAGTGATGTAAACTGTATAAGAGAAACAGGAGCTGCCCCCTTCAGAATAGGGTGGGGGAGCATGCAGAATAGAGTGGGCACAGTTGCTGCAAGAGGAGGTTGGCTTGTAGGTGGACAGTGAGGTGATACCTGTCCACAAGAAGCTCTTAAAGAAAAGGATTTGGATGCCCAGAATAAACAACGTTATCCGTTAAAAAGCTGAGTCTTGCAATTAAGGGTGTAACAAGAGCTTCAATTAAAAAATGAGAGGGGCCTTTCCAGTGTCCAGAGCTGTTACAGATGTTAAGTGACTCTTCTTGTATTCTAATATGCTCTCAATTTTGTTTCTCCAGGGTGACAAAGAAGCAGAACTAGGGCTTCCTTTCTCCCCACTGTGTGACCGCAAGTCTACTATGGTAGCTCAGTCTCAGATAGGTATGTCATTCCAATGTACTTCACTTAGGACTCAAAGCAGCAGTTTCAAGGGAAAAAATTATTCTCCCCCAATGGGAGTAAGATCACTCTGGGCACTCATCACTTTGAATTAGTTTAGAGAGGGGGGAAAAGATAAAAAAAAATTCCACTGACGCTATTGCCCCGAAATGGATGAGTCTGAGCTGAATAGCTACCACGTTGAGTTGATTTATGAGAGTTGTACTAAAGGGGAACTTAGTTCACAAATGCTGCTGCTGGACCAGTCACTATGCCTGGCTGTATGGTGGCTGTTCCTTGGGTCCTGAGCAGCGCAGAAGCCACTTGCACTATGAAGCGGGGATCCTGGCTTCAATACAGGTTACTTTAGTTTTTGACTAAAGTCATTGTTTTGCTCATTTAATTGATTCCCTAGCCTTCTAACCCACCAGCAGTGTTTCAACTTCTCTAGTCAGCAAGCTCCACCCCCAACCTTATACTGGGACCAACCACTGCTTCTTGACCTCATCTCCCCACTCCCCATCCAGCAAGGGAGGTGGGAGCCTGCAGTGACCCAAAACAGTGCTTCCTTTTCCACTCCTACTCCTGCAGGAGAAACTGTGAATGAGGTCTGGGGAGAATGTTTAGTAGGGGAGTGGTGAAAGAGACCTGAAGTTGTTGAGAAGCATGGAAATGGGGAGGGGGCAATAAATCTGTAACTATGGAGGGGCAAGGAAGAGGGGAGAAGCGGCCTAGAGATGTGCAGGAGTCTGGGGCCAAGAGCAGATACTGGGAGTTGTGGAAACGGGTTTCTGAGGCTGAATGGGGGAAATGAAGGAACAAGGGGCAGGGGAAATGGAAAGAGAAAGGGACTGGTGGGTGGAAGGGACAGCAAGAGTAACTGAGAAAACACTGGGTATGTTTACATTGCAATGTAAGCCCAGGGTTTGAACTCAGGCTCAAGCCTAAACCTGCTTCCATCTACACACAGATCCCACTAACCCAGGGCTTAGATCCACGTCCCAGGAACTTACAGAGGTGGAGGGTCTAAGCCTGAGTCAAGCCAGGACCCAGAGTTCTAGCTCTATGGATTTGTAGGGTAGATGCAGCCCCACTGGACTCGTGCTCTGGGAGTCCACCAGAAGTATCCCAAAATTCCACAGGCTGACTTTCTTTGAGCTCTGGACAGTCAATTTTTGTGTACTGTCAAGTTTTCCCTCACTGCACCATGAGCAAAGGACTAGAGCAACCACATTTTGGGCAGGTGTTAGGAAGTCTGGGATATGGGTGGTTTGACTCTGGCCCACGTAATGCAGTGTACAATGTACATGCTAGAGCCCCAGGTTGGGACCCAAGGTTCAACAATTCCTAATCTGGGGTTGCAGATGAGCGAAGACACTCAAGCCATAGGTTGACAAACTCAGGGTTTGCTAACTTGCGTTCTACTAACCCTGGGCTTACACTGCGGTGTAGACACACCCCTGACACTAAACATGTGACAGAGGGAGAAAGTTTTAAAGAAAGGTGTTGCGGGGGGGGGAAGGGGGCTTTGTTTTTCCCTCCAAACATTTTATAACCAAGCTGAAAAATGTGTAAAAGGTTGAAATTTCACAGCTGTCCCCAACACTGTCATGGGATAAATGGAAACCTAAATCCAAACATCCCTGAACTTTGGAGAAGTTCAGATCCATATCTGTGTGGATACACACAGGTGAATACACTTGATCTCGGCTCCGAGGAGCCCTACTACTAAGGGCAAAATGGCTCCATAGGCACCTCAGACATGCTGGAGGGGGACCAGACAGGGACTGGAAAATACAGGGGAACTGCAGCTCAACTAGAATCCCTGTTGGGGACTCCCAGGCAGCGTGTGGCTGCTGCGCTGCTCTGGAAGGGGGTACAACAATGTTCCCCACTCCCAGCTCTCCTGGCTGCTGTGAAGGGAAAGGTGTGTGGAGCTAAGGCCTCACCTTCCACACACCCCGTTTCAGGCCCTTCACTTTTGCAGAGGCCCTAGGAGGGAGCAGGGGCCATGCTCCGAGGAATTCTTCCCAGCTTCTGTGCAGGGCACAAGCCTGTGTGGAGAAGCTGCTTTTACCTTCCTCCTCTTTTGTATTCCATGCACAGGTCGGCCAGAATTTGTCTCTAAATAAAAAGACCCTTATGACCGCCTCCAGTGTGCAAATCATTGCAGAATTAATGGTGAATTAAACCATTATCCAAACAATTACAGCTTGAGAAACAGGCACTCAATCAATAAGCGGAGAGAGATTTATTTAGTTCTGTGCTATTTATTATTATATTTAATTTGTGCAGTTAACTGTGTCCAATTGGCATTAACAGGCACAATCTCTCTAGAAATCTTGCCCTCTAACATTATAAAGTTTTCATTCCAGTCTGCTCAACATATGGGCAATAGCTTGATATCTTTAGTGTCTCCTTCATTAAATCAAAAACTCTTTATCTTTCCCCAATATGTGTTGAGGGTAAGATTCCTCTCAAAGTCGGAGGCCAGATTCTTAAGGAAATATTCAGCTCCTATTCATTTGCTTATCTGATTGGTAGCTTTTAACAAATAGTGCCAGTGAATGGTAATTACTAAGTTTCTTTGTAGAAGTAAGTACCTCATGAATTCCAAATTGTACTATTATCTACAGCATGCAGCCCTCATTTTCAACTAATGAAAGGAATGTCATTTGTGAGATAAGTGTGTGTTCTCAGTCCACTCTCTAGTGGGGACATAGAGTTTCTGGCCTATCGCAACAGCTTGTTTACAGTATCAGGGGAGATGGAACTAAATCACCTCTCGAGGTTCCCTCCTGCTCAGAGTTAAGGTTCTGTTATATTTTGCTGCTTTACAAAAGGTCGTCATTAGAGCTGGGCAGAAAAGGTAATTCCTTTTCGCAAAGGATATCAATATTTCAAAATCTGGTTTTGTTCCAATTTGGAATAAAATCCAAAATTTTTGAAATTCTCTGCAAAGGGGATGAAGCCCCAACTTACTGACAATCTGCTTGTTGGATTGTCCCAGAATTACAAATCCCAGAAGCCCTGAGGTCCCTGATTCTGGGGCAGTCTCTACGGTGAGCTGCTGAGGAGCCAAATGGGTGGAAACCAGGTAAAATTCCATCAGAACATTGTTAAAATCAGGACCATCACTGTGAAATGTTTTGATTTCGACAAATTGGCAGATTCCGATGAGAAAATGTTTTGTCAGAAGTTTTTCAGCCAGCTCTAGTTGTTGTTATGGATGCACAGAGCACAGCAGGGGAACGCGCTTGATGACCAGAAATGCAAAGAGAGGGTGTTTTAGCATGTGTCGTTTCTACAGAAATTAAACAATGTAACAAGAACCATTTATTTAAAAGGAAGAGAAGAAAAGAGACACATTCTTTCACCTGCCACTTCATTTTGTAAAGAAAATGTTGGGAACGAGTCCAGTCAGAGATGATTCACATCTTAAAGTCAGGCCTTTGGTCAAGTGGAGGTGAGGGGCGGGGGGAACCCAGCAAATTGCAAAAAATTACCAGGCCAACGTTTTTATTTCTCAGCAGGAGAGTTAAACTATTTAAAGCCCCTTTCTTTCTATCCAAGGCAGCAGGAAGCTTTATTTGACTGGAGATCAGCCTTTGTTGTCATCACTGTCTCTTGTAGCTGATTAATGTAGCAAGAGCCTTTTATTTTTGTCCTTTGGCTTGCTGGAAAGAAAATCATGGCTTCAGAAGATATAGGACAAAAGCTGATGATCAAATGAGGTTGTTCCTGAATGGCAGTCTCTCAAGAAATTATTCGCTAACTAGCATGATCTAGGTGTCCTTTTTAACGTGGAATGAAAATAAACACTAGGCTAGTGGTTTTCAACCTTTTTTTTCATTTGCAGACCCCTAAAAATTTCAAATAGAGGTGCAGACGCCTTTGGAAATCTTAGACACAGTCTGCAGATCTGCGGACCACAGATCAAAAACCACTGTTCTATGGTGGTGATAACCTTTTGTGGACCCCTTTGACATAGTCTGTGAACCTCTTGGGGTCCACAGATCACAAGTGGAAAACCCCTGCTCTAGGCAGTTGGCCTTGGGACCCTCATCTAAGAGTGTAAAGATGAGGGGTAAGATAATCCTCAGAAAAAAATTATGTTAAGGTGGAGAGTGTACATCAGTAATTTAGAGTAAAATACATTAGAGGGTGTTGTAAAGTATCCCCAGACCAGGCATTGTAAACCCAAGAAATCCGGAGTTCAGGTTAAATTTAAAAATAAATACAAATATGTTACAGTATGGAAATGTACAGTTAGGGCTCCCAAACAACCTTAACTCTACTGAACAGTGACAATATGAAGGGAAAATAAAGTTGAAAAATCTGTCTTTAAAAATCAGTGTGTCTAATCTGTGACTACAAACACTAAAGTGCCTTACTGACCCTATGGTTATTTGTATCGTGTCACTACAGGGCACGGCTATGGATGGCTGAAAGCTGATGTATAAGCGTGCATATTAGCAGACCCAAAACTTAGTGCTTTCCTAAACACTCTGGGTGGATCCATCTCTGTTGCTTGCACAAAGAGCTGACTTGCAGGAAGACGTACTGTGCTGTTTCCTCCCAGCCCTATCCCTTGTACACAAGCCAATAGAGGGAAAGATTTATCTCTGTATTTTTCCCTTCTCCTTCTGATTTAAAAATAATATATGAATTTGTTAAAAATTAAATGAATAGAATCTGAATACGTTTGACCCTCAATGAGTACAAGCGGGGCAAACCTTCAAATGAGAATATTCACAAAAACCCACTGATATTTGATAGCTCCACGACACTTGGAATAGATACCCAGAGAAGTCTGTCATTATTACTATTCTTTTATTTTTCTGTTTCCAGAAATTTCATTCTTCAAGTTTGGTCTCATCCAACTGTCCCGAGAATCTGGCTTAGATACTCAAAAAAACTCATGCAGAACAAGTTCTATTGCATCTGTTTATATTCTGAATTTCCACACTTTCTTTCCAACATTTAAGGAGCTACCATTGCATGCAAAATATCAGCTTGTGGGTCAAGATTAATGCATAATATCATTCTTCTTTGTCCTTTTTTCAATTCCTCTTTCAATATGTAATTCTCTTCATCCACTCTGCTACTACACTAGATAATTCACAGGCAATGGCAAAACATAAAAACTTACCTCTTCTGTTTACGTCCACTGTGTTTTGATTCAGGTTTTATTGATTTCATTGTGGAGCCCACTTTTACGGTGCTGACAGATATGACAGAGAAGATTGTAACACCACTCATTGATGAAGCCTCCCGCTCTGGCATGACTGGATTTAGACGTTCCAGGTGAGTACCTATGGTTGCTTTGGTGCATAAGTGTTGTCTCTCATTTTAGGCTCACTTTCCTGTTTTGGACTCATTGGGTATTAGCAAAGACCTCCCATTGGTTCCGTCTGTCCTGGTTTCTACCTGAAGAGAAATATGGTTGGGAAGTGTAGTAGAAATGGATTGATCATGAAGTACAATCAGACCTGGTTAATTATTGCTCGATGTATGCATATATCCACATCAGAATTCATTGGAATTTGGATGTAAAGAGTCTCACTTTCATTTAACCTGACCTTCCACCGTAAGAGCTATCAAGGAACCGTCTTGAGTTATTAGGTTTTTTTTATTATTATTATTGGGTTTCTCCTGTGCAGGTTCTGGGATAATTCCAGCACTATTATAAGGTGAATATTCAAAAGGCTTGAATGGGGACTAATCTGGTAGCCTGTATGCTATTCACCATTATCTGAATAGTCAGAATAATACAAATTAGAGAGAGGAAAGACTTATTTGGTCACTTAGCCCCTCCCTTTGTCAGTGCAGGATTGTTCCAGACATTTTAGATTCTCCATTGATTTGTACATGTCTCCAGCAATGGAGTTTCAACCTCTTCCCTTGGGAGTTGATTCAGAAGTCTAATTGATCTCACCATTAAGAAGTATATCCTGATTATCAAACTGAATTTTCCTTTTCTTCCTTTCCTCCTACTTATTATCCCTTATGCTACACTCAATAATTTGTTTCCATCCTTGGTGTTTTACACTAAACAGATATTTAAAGACATGGGATCAAACCAACATTCCATATTTGAATGCCTCTTAAATCCAGGACAGTTCAGAAGCTGGATTCCATGGCCTGTGTTTCTATAATCTAAACCACCAGAATCTAAATCCTAAATGCCCTTGAACTTTGGGGAAGAGGGTTGGAACTGAAACTAAAATTTTGCAGCTCAACTACCTCTCTACTTTTAGACAAGCTATAAAGCCCTATACCAGTCAGTCATTCCCTTCCACCCCCAGCCCTTAGTCATTGGTGTCAACAATTGCTTAGGCGCTTAAATTTTCCACATACATTAGTCCTTCTGGATCCTTAATTATATTTGTAGCTCTTTGGGTTCCTTCCAAATTTGTTTGCATCTGAATTTGATTTTAAACATACATAAAATTCACCGAAGCAGCAGACAGTGCCAGAATCTACAAGAGGTTCTAATTCAGTGCTCTAGAACTAAGAGCCAATTCAGACTACTGTCCAGAGACGATGAGGTGGGACAGTCCTCTAGCCCACCATTGAGTCAGGGGCCTTTAGAAAGGTGAGATAGGGCAGAAGTTGTGCCTCAGGCACTTCAGAGAAAGTTCAAGAGACATTTAGTAATTTTTCAGGTGCTGGCATAAAAAGGTTATAGAGCCAGCATCTTCTATAGTATTTCTATCTATCCAGGAAGGGAACAGAGTTGCAGGGCACTAATTCCTATTTATGTAAGGGCAAAATGGGTCACATTTTTAGTGACTGGAATTTAGTCATGCAAGACATTTTTGGTGAGCAGTTTCACACAAATTTCCATTTTAATAATGAAAACTTTGCAAAGTGAGAATGGGAACTTTCACACAACTCTAATAGCATTAGGCAACATATATGGGTATTAACGGTATTGAGCTCAGGACTAGATGATCTCCCGAGGTCCCTTCCAACCCTGGGAGTCTATGAAATTCACAGTGTTGGATATCATTAGACTCAGAGCCGACTTCACATCTCACACTGGTGTCAATTGGGAACAACTTCACTGTATTGACAGAGTTGCACTAGTGTAAATCATATTGGAATTAGACTCTCTGTTCCTTACAATGGTCCAGATTATCTCATCAGTTCTAAAATAGATCTCCCAAATGGTCTCATGATATGGTTCTTCCAACACAAGCATAGGAACAAAGGGAGGAAGTTTAAGTTTTGGATATTGGCTTTTTCTGATTGACGGTATAGTACTTTATGGCTAGGGTCTGTTTCACTCCTTAGCTGTATTTAAGTGTATGAAGTGCTGATTCCTATCACATTGTGTGATCTTGTCTCCCAGTTTGAATAGCATTAGCCCCTCAGAAGTTAAAAGATCAAGTGTCAAGAGCACTGGGTCAGAAGGAAGTGCCTCACTCAACTGTTCAATACTCACTGTGGACTTCAAATGTTTTAAAGCCACCTGGACCGAGGTGGTGCAGCAGAACCGGGAGAAATGGAAAGCAAAAGCAACCAAAGGTAACAGACAAGCCTCATAATAAAAGGCTGAAAGCTCTTTTACCTTCTCCCCTTCAGGCTTTTTTTCTGCCCAGTTAGCCCTGAAGTAAGCTCTGACTTCTCAAACCATCTGCCTCTAGAGGCCAGCAACACTCACCACAGTTGGAGCCAGGAATACCATGTAACTCAACTGAAAGCCTTATACCTTTTTGTATACTGTGCACGCAGGTGTTGGAAATGTGTATGTGTTGGGGGGGAAGAAAACAGTAGAGAAGGTGATTGAAAGGGAATGGAAAGGGAAGTCAGTGGGCTTTGGATCAGGCCTCAAATGAGAAGAAGGACCTGACTTTGATAGCTTGTGAAATCTCTTCAGAGCTGCATGCCTGTTGCTCAGATCCTTGATTAACTGCGACAGTATATTTTATATTGTTTGATTTAGACAGTTTGATTTTATTACCTTATTTTTTTCTTGAATGGCAGTAGTATTGTACAGTACTGTATATGGGCCCTATCCTACAAACACTTACTTGCCAGCCATGGGGCTTAATACCATAAAGACTCCCATTCACTAGAGCTCAGAACTACTCATACACCCAGCAGTAAATGTTTGCAAGATCAAACTGTGTCACTGTAGGGCAAGATACATTTCTCTGTGGCAGGGACTCCTTTCTTCTTCTGTGTTTGTATAGTGCCCAGCACAGTGAGGCCTCAATCTTGACTGTGACCTTTAGGAGCTACTTTGATATCCATTATTATTAATAATAATCTCTTAGAAGTTAGGAATAGAGATGGGTGAAAGTTCTTTAACCAAACTGATTTGGACTTGGCTTGAGGCATAGTGGAAGATTTGGCTCAGTTTTTATATTAACTGAAGCAGATTGTTCATCCTCAATTATAAACCCTCTTTAGGAGGTAGAAGGGGACAAGTTTATTAACCAAATAAAATTTTCCTTGAGGTTAAAACATACCATACAAAGTATCAACCCCTTTTAAGCTTCTCTTGCCAACAAAAAACAAAGTCCATTTATTTGCCAATTGATTTCAGATAGCTCTTACTTTTTAAAATGGTGTTTACGTGTTTCATCTGTTCTTTTTGGATCAAAAAGATCTGATGAAAACAAATGAAAGTTTACCAAATGAGTCTAGTCATTAGTATGGCCAGATGGTTTTTGGTATATGACTGTTGAATGAATGTGACCAATCTATTTCACTTTAACACGTGACTGCTCTTCATGAGATTGCCATCATTATAGTATATACTGTTAGTTTATCAAAAGTGCACACTGACATTATCTAAATCCTGTATGCAGGGGAGACCATCAGGGAACTTAATAATATATACTTTACAAATTGCCTACAAACAAATGCATTAGATAGACCCCAATGGGTCCTGGGGATTTAACTTTGTTTTCTACCCATTTGCAGTGAGTGCTTTGAGTGAGGATTTTTACTGAAACATGCATAAGAAGTCACATGATTCAAATGGACACGTGCACCATTAGTTAGGTTCTGGTTTGTCTCTGCTCATCAGTTTTTAAATTTTCATACATTTCTGGGTGTACTTAGTAATAGCCACATTTATACAAAACTTTTCATTCTAAAGACCTTTACAAACACAGGACTTGTCATCGGATTGGCTCAGCAATGGGATCTAGAAAGTGAGGCACTGGACTGGGAATTAGGAGTCCTGGCTTCTATTCCTGGTTCTGCCACTGGCCTGTTTTGTGACCTTGGGCACATCAGTTCACCTCTGTGTGCCTCTGTTTCCTGACACTTTGTCCTACCTATTTATCTGATAAGCTCTTTGGACGGAGACTGTCGCTCAGTGTGTTTGTAGAGGGCCTAGCACAATGGAACATCAGTCTCTGTTGAGGCCTCTAGACATAATTACACTGCAAATACATAATAATATTAACAACAATAATAATACATTAATTAATTGGAATGCAGTCACAGTGTATTGTAGCACATAATAGCTATTTATTAGTGCACAGCAACATTACACAACAATTTAGGATAAGAAGCAAAGAAGAAATTGATTTGTACTGTTTCTGTAGAACACTGTAGTGTCTTTTGTAAGGATATTATCAACAGAAATATGTTGTGGTGTTTTTATACTGAGTATAGTATTTTTGGAAAATGTCTTGGACTGTGTGGGCAAAATAAGTGAGTTTGTTGTTCAGCTCTTCCTACTTAAAAGATCATTATTAAATAATTATAAATTAAGAACCAGAATAAACATCTGCCCCAAGGTATAAAAGCACTGTACAGAGTAAGCATGTTGTGACACTAATTCTAATAGCAGGCAAATTTCTAGCAGTATCATAATAAATCTTTATATGAATTAATGTTCCCTGCAGTTTTTAACCGAGTTTTGTCTGTTTCCTGTGATTAGGTTGCAAAGTGTTAGCAAACTTTTCAGAGAGTCCAAAACCAGGGGAGGTATCTGGGAAGCCTTCACTGTATCATACTTCCTAAGGCATAAGATCAATGTGCATAGTGAGCCATCTATGGAAACTAGATTATTGAAGAAATGATTAATAAAGTGTGGGAGGCTCATATCTAATTTAATTATATTTTCATGTGATCCATAATTTATTAATTTAAAAATTAATTAACTTTTGTCAGCTGCTGGCAAGGAAATACAGACTGATGCTTCTTACAAAAATGACATTTCTTCCCCTTCTGTTTTGTTCCTCTTTTCGGTAGATTTTCCGGAGAAAATTGCTCTGATTCAGTTGTCAAAAGAATTTTTGTTACATGTGAGAAGATGTTTAATAAACACTTTATAATTCTTACTCCCTTGCTTAGGGTCTGATCCTGCAAGATACAGAGCGCCTTCTGCATAGATGTAGCGACTCTTCAACTCCCATTGACTGCAATTGGATTTAAATTGAGAGTGCTCAGCACTTTGTGGGCATTGTTCAGCAGTCCAAGGGAGGCAGAGTTCTGTATTTGTGTGGTACTACTCAGAATTAGAGTAGTCTGAGAACTGCCTAAGAGACAGGATACCTATATCACTGGTTCTAAGTATTTGCTGTCACAGCAGAACCCAAAATTCAGTTTGCTGGACGTGAACACAGACTACTTTTAAAAGGGGAAGTTACTGCTCTTTATTAACTTTATTTTACATGCGTAATCTGAAATGCTATTATTGCTCAGGGCTGATTGTTTCCATGCTTAACAGCCCTTCCTGTACTTCCATTGTTTTAAAACTCATAAACAAGTCCCTATGGCCAAAACAGGTGGCCCAATGATAGAGGTACTCAAGGTACTCAAGTCCTAAAGGTACTCAATTCTGCTGAAAGGCATCCTGTCCCTGGAAAAGAAAAGGCCAATAGTGGAGATGGCTGACTTAGTGGGCAGCTGAGGTGGGAAGGGGCCAGCTGAATTACATGACCATGTTTCTGATGTGACACGCCCCCAATGGCAGATTTAGGGGAGAGGGGATAAAGGGCCTGCATTTATCTGCCTTTCATTTTCGCTTGGCTCCGCTCTTCTCTTTCTGACCTAAACTAGTTTGTGGTGTTCCAAGGCCAATTCCGCCCCAGAGGTGGCTGCACATCTGTGGTGCAAGTGTAGACTGTATATCATTGCATTTTTGTGAAGCAATTTACGATCATTCAGGATGGAAGGGCACTGTGTACATGTAAAATATTAGTAGCCAGAGCATTAGACCACAAGGAAAGGAAGGAAAACGTGGGGAAGAGTGAGAGGAAAAGAAGGGTGTAAGAAGCCAGCAGAGAAAGACTGAAATGAGGGAAGCATGCTGCACTGTTTGAAGGGCCATGGTTTTCCAGATGAGGCTGGTTTTGAATATAGCATGAGACAAACCGGATTTTTTTGATTTTCACATGCTTATGCCATGGGTGAAACTAGCCTCTCGCCCTCCCTTTACACAGCTGGCTGAACTGTTCTTCCCTTAATTTGCTTTTTAAAATACATAGATATAAAATATTTGGGGTCCATATTTGCAATTGCATTAGTGGTGGGGTTTTCAAATGTGATAACAAATATTTATTTTAACGGGAATACAGCTAGGCCAATGCTGAGCGCTTTGCAGATTTCGCCCTAAATGTTTTGGTTTTGTGTCTTTTTTTTGTTATGTTAATTTCCACATTTATCTTAGTTAAGATCATTTGAGAGGACATGGCTGAAATTGAATTAAAAGTGGATACGGTATCACTCTGGCAAATCTGCTGATGGTCTTGATTTTTCCCCCCTTCATTTTGGTTCTCCCTTTGCTGAGGATACAGAAGAAAAAGCTAAGAAAGAAGCAGAGGAAAATGCTCATCAGGGAACAGACGAAAAGAAAACAGAAGAAAAAGAGGAGAAAAAGCCAGCCGAGGATACCATGACAGCCAAGTCAGAAAACAGCAAAGAACCAAACCCTGGGGAAAGTAAGAGCACAGAATCTAGCAAGGGTCATGTAAATGGGACTCAGCAAAGTGGTGTGAACAAACTTGAAGCCTCTCCAGGGAAAAACGAGTCTAGAGTGGATAAGGACAGTGAGTCTCACCAAGCGACAGGAGAGGAGAAACAGCATGTCCAAAATGGTAAGTCCTTTCATTGTTTCATTAAGGGGTGAATCCAGTCCTAAGCCCAAATATCTCAGCAAAGTATTGGGGAGATGTGTGAAGGAAGCAAAAAGGTCCTGGAGCAGTTCCATGCAGCCTACTCTAGTTTAACAGTTGGAGTAGTCTCCATTGCCCTAGATTGCTCCCTTCACAGGTGGGAAGTTTTCTTGGAACTCCTTGGAGCTGGACTCTACAGATTACCCACTCCCTTGTATGCTCTAGCTCAGTGGTTCTCAACCAGGGGTCCAGGCCCCGCTGGGGTGCCACAAGCAGGTTTCAGGGGATCCACCAGGCAGGGCCAATGTTAGACTTTCTGGGACCCAGGGCAGAAAGCCGAAGCCCCACCACCTGGAGCTGAAGCCTGGGGTCATGAGCCCCGCTATCCAGGGCTGAAGCCAAAGCCTGAGCAACTTAGGTTTGTGCGGGCCCCTATGGCATGGGGCCCCAGACAATTGTCTTGCTTGCTGCCCCCTAACGCGCTGGCCCTGGTGTTTATATGCAGAAAACCAGCCGTTGTGGCACAGGGGTAGCTGGGGAGTTTATATAACATGTTGGGGGGGCCTCAGAAAGAAAAAGGTTGAGAACCCCTGCTCAAGCTGCACCTTCCTGCACCATTGGATGTACAGGTGAGGTTTGCCTCCACATGAACATGCAACTATCAGGTACACTGTGCGCTCTGGAAGTTGAAACAGATGGTCTGGGAGAAATCCTCAGTTTCACTGCGTGCATGCTTATTGTACTGAGGACGAGGGAATCAAAGATAGCTCATGAACTGCTGCAGGGCTGGTTTAAGGTCCCTTTCCACTGCTCCAGTGATGCAGACGGACTTCAGGAGAAGCAGAGGATCTGGGCCTTTAATTTTTGAGCTTTTAACTTACATGTGACTTGTTTCCTTTGTTATGCTATTCTTTATGACAAATACAGGCCTTGTTTCCTGTATCCCCTCATTGAATCAGTGCTAGGCACTGTACAAGCAGGAAGGAAGGCATGGATCCTGCTCAAGAACTTACAGCATAGAAAGACAAATATAGAAAGAGTAGGAAAAAGAAAAGGAACATAAAATGGGAAAAAGGTAATGATTGGCCATATCATGATAACAGCTACAACTTGTCAATATTCTCTGAAATTCAATCTTTTGGCAACATTTTTTGGTAGAAATATTGAATTGCATTTTTAAAAATAGTACTTTTTTGGGACGTTTCATCCCATTTTTTAAACCAGCTATAGACCTGGTAAAAAAAATAAAATGTTGACCATCTCCCCCCTCCCACCCCCACCCTCAAGATGAGAAAGGTTTTGTTACATGTTTTGGTTTTTTTTAATTATTAGCTACATCATCAGGCTATTCTCAGTTGGCCCTGAGCCATGCTATTTCTCTTAAAGGGAGATTTTCCAGAGCAAGAATTGCAGAGGGGGACAGGGCTTGAGCATGAATATGAGAAAATATATTCAGCAAGTTAGTTTGAAGTAAGGGACAAACAAATCCCTGAATTGATATAACCTAAAATATAGTGTGTGAAACTGGTGGAGATCTTAAAAGTGTTCAAAGCATATTACCTTCTCATTTTATAAATATATGCCTGTTAACAAGGCAGAAATACAGAAAGTGACAATAAAGCCATGTACCACCACTCACCAACTGAGTGAATGTCAGCTAGCTAACTACTCCCAAATTAACTACTCCTGAATTATATTCAGTGAAAGTTCAAAAAATGTCTCCTCACATTAGTTTGAAATCTGTGTCAGTCAGACCCTTGGTGGCTTCTCAGAGGAAGCGCACGATGAAAGAATATTAATTTGGGCATTCATCATCCTTGCGTACACACAGTTGGGGCAAGTCATTTTTATTTTTCAGTGGGCAAGTAAAGTGTCATTAGTTTCTCATCCTCAATCATGATAAAGGGCATGTGAGTAGACATTTGTGTTTTAACTGGTAAATTTTCATGCCAATTTTGCGAGGGTGATGCACATATCCATTGGAACCTGGGCATTCTTCTTTGATGACAGATCCGAGTCTTGCAATGAGAAGGTTCCAGCCCTTCAGTGAGCTCCACATAGGCAGACCCTCTCTTTCTCTCTCTACTTCCGTTTCTCCTCCCCCCATGGCTATTATTTATAAAACTTGGAAAGATTCATCTCTGGTGCCTCGATTCAGCCATCTATCCCTCTTAATCAAAGTGCTCAACTTTAGGCATGAGCTTAGATCCTATTGACTTTAATGTGACTGAAACATATGTTTTAGTGCTTTGCTGAATAGGGATGGACTTAAGCACACGCTTAAATGCTTTGTTGAACTGAGGCCTTAAGGAGGCAAAGAGAGAAAGATTAAAGGGTTTAATATTCAAGTATGCAATGAACTGAGAAATCAAAAGTGATACTGAGGTGTGGGGGAGAAACCTCAGGGCGTGATCCTTCAGTCACCGAGCAGTTGTGAGGGCATGCAACATATTACAAGAAGAGCCCTCATATTATTGGGGGTTTCTGAAAGTAATGGAGATGGGGAACATGATTTTCAGAAGTACTGGAGACGGATGATTTTCAGATTCTCCCTCTACATTGCCCAAACAAGTAATGCCCGCCTGTTCTTTAGTACAGTGTACAGTAGATGCTGTTAAAATCTTTTTGATATTTAATGTAGGAGTTAATTGTGTCATGATATAGAAGGCTGGCCTCACTGCTGGGGTGCCTCCTCATGTCCGTGTGTGTCATAGCATCTCTATCCCCATCTGGCACCTGCTGCCAATGGCTGTTTTGGTCCTCCAGTGGTCCACTTTTTCCTGTGAGTTGACCTTCTGGCCATGTCTCCATTTAAGTCTAGCCCTTCTAGGTTAACAAGAAGTCCAACAAACAAATGTCCAAGACCTTGTATCAAACCTTCAGTCCCAACTCTGGGCGTGTGGTTCTCAGGGCTCTTTGACATCCTTGTGCCCTTTTCTGGTCTCGCACCACTATACCAGTGGCTGGTAGGGGAACCTGGGGCCACTCAGTACACTCAGTACACCAGGTGCCAGGCCAGGGACCATATAACTAGAAGCCAAGGTCTGCTCAGTCCAACTGCTTGCTGCTGCTTCTCTGGGCTTCTTCCTACCATGGCCTTTCTCACACCTTCTCCCCCACAGCCTCCCTAAGCTCACCTTTATTTCGGGGGCAGGTGTCCCAGGGCTCTCCCCAAGAATCTCCCAACAAAATCCCAAACTGAAAGTACTAACTTCTCAGGCTTGACTTTTCCTTTCTTTGTACACCTCCAGTTCCTCTGCTTTGTTCCTTAACTGAACACAACCCCGGGTTCTCCCCCTAGACATCCAAATCCTACCCTTCTTTCAGTGTGCACCTCCAGAGCCTGCACTACACTTCCTCTTCCTTGCCAGCCTTCTCTACTGGGGCTAGGATCCCCAGGTTTACTCTCCTCCTCCCCCTGGGCTTTCTCCTCACAACCTCTCTAGTCCCAAAGAGAGGAACTGCAGAGTTCCTTCCTCTCCTCCTAGCAGCCACCTCCTGCTCTCAACTTCCTCTGATTATAGTCCTCTCCCCAGCTGGGTTTCATCCACAATTAAGGGTTTCATCCGCCCTTCCCCCAACGCAGCCAAGCCTGGTATGTTAATTTTCCTCTCCAGCCATATTAACCCATTCAGAGCCTGTGTGGGGTACTCACCCTGTCAGGGCCGTCCTTAGGATTTATGGGGCCCTACACAGTATTATTAAACTGGCGCCCTTATGCCCGACTTACTCTAAGCAACACAAACATAAGCTTACAGTATTGGAAAACTTGCCACATGCACTTTATTAAAAACAGTTTAATTGTGCTGCCTTCACCCCAAACCCCTGCACTTCCTTCCCACCTGTAACCCAAACCAGCCCTGCGCTGCCAGCGTGCCCCGCCACACCGCCCCCCTGCCCTGTACCTCCCACCCTCTTATGCCCAGCAACCACCATGCCCAGTGGCCCCTCACCCAGAGATCTCCACCACAGATCCCTATGCCCAGAGATCTCCCACCCACAGACACACACCCACCCTGCTGCCCAGTGCCCCTCTCACAGCGCCCCTCAACTGCCCAGCACCTCATATTCCTGAAGGAATTCAGCACCAAAAAATTAAATTCTGTGCACAATATTTTAAAATTCTGCAAAATTTTGTCAATAAATAAATGTGGAGGCTCCAGCATGGCAGTGGCAAGCATAGGCCACTGGCTGCACGAGGTGGGAGATCACCTTGCAGCCTTCCCTCTCCCCGCCCCTCCTAGGATAGGAACTTGGCAGTGAGATACCTCTGTGTGCATTTCAAAAGGCCACAGGGAAGCATTTTACATGATGGCTGGGATGTCAGCCATGACCCAAAACTATGTGAATGACAAAAAAGAAATAGCTGATAACAATGTCTGAGTCTAGCCCGCATCCAGGCCCTTGCCTGCCACTGCTCTGGACCATCTACTCCCAAGTGGCCTTTCATTCTCCCTAAAATAGAGCATTTCCCTCTAATCCTGAAATCCTGAAAAGAAAAGAGGTACTTGGGATGTGCAGCTTAACAAGAAAAGGAATTATATTTAGGCACCAGTCTTTCTTTCTCCCCTGATTTATACACCTGGTTGCAAAACACGGCTGAGTGGGATTGTACTGGAAATAACTCAGCACGCAGTTTCAACAATACTTCAACAGTGGGGTTGGAGCCATAACCAGCCAAGTCTCATTTGAACAGTGGCTCTCGTTTTGGATTATTTAAGGCCGTTTTTAAAGGTCTTTCCCACAGGTGAGGAAGAAGGTGCTGCATTCTTGGAGGAACCTTTAAAATCCCACTCAACTCTGCACTGTTTAGAACTCTCCCTCTTCAAAATGCTACCAGCTTAAGAGACAGCCCTGGAGATACTTGGATCCACAAGAAAAAAATCATTTCCCTTTTTCCTAAATAAAAGTTTTTTCAGCTACTCCAGCCTTGTCAAGGGCAAGTCCATCTTCCTCCCCAGCTAAGAAGTCGCTCCCTCCCTTGCATTCTGCAGTCCTGATTGCTGCTTTTCTGCTCCAGGTACATCCCCCTCTTCCCCCTGTTCTAGTGTCAGTTTCCTCCTGTTGACACTAGAATATTGTGAATGGGCAGGAAAAGCAAACCCCACCTTCTTTTATTTTCCTTCAACTTTCCCTCCTCCCCAGCCTGGTTATGTGTGTGCTTCTCCTGCCTCCCAGCCTGTGTCTGCTGCTGATCCCTGCTGGGGAAGGGAGGAGAGGAAAGGTGACGGTCCAAAGGGGATCCTGGAGTCTGGTCTTAGACTTCAGAGAAGAGGGAGGTGGAGTGAAAAGGAGACTAGGAGAGAGATTGCAGGGAGTTGCTGGCGGGGTAGGGCACGTGGGCAGAAGAGGGGAGAGGTGCAGGTATAATGTGGGGCTGCTCGGAACAGCTGCTCTCCCCTGGGGCCACCAGTCTGCTCCCCAGGAGGCCCTAGCGCGTTCCCTGCTTGCTCACTAAGCCAGACAAAGAACCCACCCCTACTCTTTTCCTTTCCCAGCCTGACTGCCCCGAGCCATCTCTAGCCTGGTTCCTCCTCCGCTCCCTGAAGTCCTGTGCCCGACTTTGCCCACTTGCCTCCCGCTTTTCTTCCCAGCCTCCAGGTATCCCCCCAGCTCTGTTCCCAGCCTTGCCTGACACCTTTCCGGCCCGGCTCCCCCTGCTCACTCACATGCAAACGCCCACTCCTGGCCCCATGACGCCCCAGCTGAGGAGTGAGTGGACAGAGGGGAGGGGCCAGGGTGGAGGGGAGGGGAGAAGCCTGCTGGCCCAGCGCAGGGGAGGGGCCGGAAAGGAGAGGAGTCCGCACTGCAGCCAGCAAGGGAAATGGTGCCCCAAATTTTTGGATGCCCTACGAAGCCATGTACGCTACGTATGCCTAAGCATGGCCATGCACCCTGTCACACATGGTATTTGTGGTATCTGCCATTCTAAGTACAGTTAATATTGCACTACAGTAAATCTACATGGTGTAAATATCAAGATTTTAACTGCAACCACTGTGGACCAGATTGTGATTGGCCTTTCAGTGGTTTGGCAAAGAGGAACTAGAAGATAAAGTGCCCTGCTCTGTTCCCCCATCATACTGGTACCATCAACAGTTGCAATCCTAGCATTCACTTTGGCTCTTCCCCACTGGCTCCAATAAGACACAGTTGAGCCCTGTGAGCCTGATCTAAAGCCCATTGAAATCAGGGGAGGTATATTTGTCTTTTTGTTGATTTCATTGGAATGAGGATCGCAGCTTGATATAGCTGTATAATATGAGTCTCCATTTCACAGTTCAAGAATTTTTTTTTAACCTACTCTTCATCAGCACAGAGAAAGGTGCTTGTGACTTAAATAAAAAAATGAGGGTCTTTTGGCCTGGAATTAGTGCCAGACTGAGTATTGATTGTGGAAGCTGGGAATATTTTTATTTTCTTTCTTCCACTGTTGCATCAGGATAATTTGCTTAATTTGATCATCTGCAATGGGTTTCCCAGTTATTAATGTGATTTAGTGAGGTTCTGCTTTGCTGTCATTGTATTACTCTTGCAATAAGGATCGGTGGTTAATCCTGCTTTGACTGGGCTCCTGCGGGAAGTTTTGTTTGCTTGTTTTTGTTTTTAAACCCACTTTTAACCAAGGCTGGGCTCAGTTCACTTCTTGCACCAGCAGATTATTCTGCAGTACCCATGATTCACCTCCTGTGGGAGGATAGCTAGTGTTTGCATGTCTTCTCTCCCATAGAGGTTCCATCATGAGGGGACAGCTCTAAATCATAGCTCCTTCCATTGGGGTCTTGCTGATGGAGGCTACTTGCGATGCAGGGCTGGCACAGCATGACCATGGCTGGTGCCCCAAGAGATTGTATGATGTGATGCTTTCATCACTTTAAAGAGCCTGCAGCCTGAGGCCATCTAAACTAGGTCTAACAGACTGCCAGAGAAAGTCCCACCTTTCCATAAGTATTATTGTCAGCAGGGTGAAACCTTGTTATGGGTTCAAGTAAAACCCTACTGTGATTGATAGGTGTGAACTCACCCTTCAATTAACATAACTGTAAGGATAGGTTCCCACCTAAGACCAAAGGACTATGTGAATCCACCCAGGATCTTTTGCTAAATAATGTTTTGTGTAGGAAGGAGGGAGAACAGACAAAATACTTGAGACACAGCTGGTGGGAGCATCTGAAAGCAGAGTGACTCTGGCTCTGGAAGAAATTTGGGGAGAGGTATATGGGCTAGTGGTGCAGGCTGAAAGGAGTGTTCTTAGCGCTTTCTAAGAAAGAAGCAGTTTCCTGCTATTTGCATTCAGAGATGCAGGACTTTGCAGATTCTTTAAATTGTAAACAAACAAATCTGCATCAAAGAAATATCTGACTATCACCAGTTTCTACTCCCATGTGGGACATCCCCAGGGCCTCAAGCTTTGACTAGTTACTCAGCTTGGAAAGGGGCAACACTGGTGTGAGAAGTGGGATCCAGTTTCCAAGAAGAGAGATTCAGAGCCTGGTGTACTTGGTGAACCAAGATGAAACAAATAATGGAGGTACTTGCCAAAAGCAAAAACAGAAAGCAGGAATTAAAACAAGACCTAAAGAACAGGAGCTGGAGACTTTGCAACAGAAGTTAAGAGAAGACTTAAAACAAGTTATAAATCAGGAAGACTTAAAACAAGTTATAAATCAGAAAATGCCCAGCGAGAAGTTGCATTCTGAGATAAGACCCTTGTGGGAACAGCAACTACAAAGTGCCTGGACAGATTGGGAAGCTCAGCTGCAACACACCCAGGCTGGCATGATAAAACAGATTGGTGAGGTGACCCACAGTCGGACTGCCATATACCAGAAGTTTTTCCATGAATTAGTGGAGACAAACAGGCTTTGGTGGGTTTGGAACTGCTAACTGAGATGAATTGCAGCAAGGATTCAAAAAGCTGAGAATAAATCAAAGGGTCACTGACCACAGTTGAAGGCAGCTGTCTGGATGAGGAATTGAGGCAGTCAGAGCTTGGGTGAGATATCTATCAGCATTTCCTACCCCATTTGTAACTCACAGAGGCCCAGAGGGGAAAGCTTTTGCTGTCCCAGCTCAAATAATGCAAAAGCCCACTATTTCTGAGCAGAAAACTCCCTGGGAAGCGTATTTGGTTCAATTCAACATTATAGCTCAAATGAATGGCTGGGATGGTGGACAGAAAGGGGTGGTTGTAGTAGCCAGCTTGAGTGGCCCAGCTCTTAGGGTACTGCACAACCTATCCCAGAAAACAGATTGAATTATCCAGACCTGTACAAGCCTGTGACATGCAGTTTGGAGTTAGCCATCAATCTGAGCTGGCCCGGGGACAACTAAGAGTTAGAAGGAAAGAGAAAGAAGAAACCTCACCTGAACTGGCAGAGGACCTGCGGACCCTTGTGTTCCTGGCATACCCAGGATAAATTGGCAATGGACCAGTTTGTAGATGCTCAGCTGGGCTTGGACTCGCAGATCAAAAGCAGCAGAAAGAGGCCAAAGACACTCAAGAGGCCATGGAATTTGCCACAGAACTCGAATCTTTCCTTGAGCAGTGCACCAGAAGAGGAAGCAACCATTAGTTGAGGAGGATGGAAGCTGATCTCCATGAGGCCTGTAAGTAGAGATCTGTGTCTAATGTCTGATGGAAGAGGGGATCCTAATCTGGTTCATGACCTTATTGAATGATTAGAACAAATGATAAATTCTCTTTGTAAAAGAAGGGAAACTGGCAATAATGCAAAAATGAAAGAAAACAGTCAAGTTTGTACTGTAACAAAACTAGCCACAAAAAGGAGGATTGTAATACATTTAAGGCAGGCCAAGACAGATTGTTGCAAGCATCTAGTGAAAGCCTCTCTCCCAGTTCAGAAAATGAAGGAATGTCCAACCCGAAGGGGCAAAGTTTGGCAATATACTGATCAGCCACATCGTTTTTGTTTAGCTCTGGGCAGTTATACAACAATAGTGGGGGTCTAAAGGAGTAATAGGCTCTGTGATGTGTCCAGGAATAATTCACGTGGTCTCAAACATAACCGTTATTAAACCAGACACAAGATGAGGCAAGCGGGGATCCAAAACTGAACTGCCTAACTGGTCTCAAATGGAGACAGTGGCTGGGGCAAGGGCACCCAGCTGAAAATTGGGTTTGAAGATTAGAACTCTGGCATTTGAGCAAGAAGTCTGGGTGGCTGAAATAGTGGATGAGCTATTAATTGGCTTGGATTTCATTTATGGCTAGTAACTGTGTAATAAATGCCCAGAAAGGTGTCTTGCAAATTCAGTCCATGTAAGTTCCCTTTAAAGATATGGCCTAGGTGAGACAAATAGTTTGTAAGTAATCAGTATTCCTGTTACGTCCAAACCTTGAATACTGCGTGCAATTTTGATGACACCTTCTCAAAAAAGATATATTAGAAATGGAAAAGGTATGGAGAAGGGCAATAAATATGATTGATTGGAGTATGGAACAGCTTCCACATGAGGAGAGATTGAAAAGGCTGGGACTATTCAGCTTGCAAAAAAGATGACTGCGGGGGATGGGATAGAGATCCATTAAATCATGAATGGTGTGGAGAAAGTGAATAGGGAAGTGTTATTTACCCGTTCACATAACACAAGAACCAGGGATTATCCAATGAATCAACAAAAGGAAGTATTTCGTCACACAATGCACAGTCAGACTGTGGAACTCATTGCCAGGGGCTATTGTGAGGGCCAAAACTATAAGTGGGTTTAAAGAAGAATTAGATAAGTTCATGAAGGATAGGTACATCAGTGGCTATTAGCCAAGATGGTCAGGGACTCAACCCTATGCTTGTAGTGTCCCTAAGTGTCTTACTACCAGATACTGGGACTGAACAACTGGGGATGGATCACTTGATAATTTCCCTGTCCTGTTCATTGCCTTTGAAGAATCTGGCATTGGCCATTGTCAGAAGACAGGATACTGGGCTAGATGGACTATTGATCTGACCCGATATGGCCATTCTGATGTTCTATTGTTCTTACATTTTCAATGAATGAACTGTCCTACCTCCGGGCAGAAAGTATTATAACCAATACATGCTGTGGTGGCTTTCCGGCAAGGGAAAGATGGCAAGTGATTGAAACCTGTTTGCAGATGCAGGGTCTTGGGGGGAATCTTAGCTGCCAAATCTCTTGCAGGTCTGAAACAAGAACTGATCCCTGTTTGTGAGCTGAATGTTTCTGACAAGCAGTAAATCGTAAGAAAGGGAAACTATTTCAGTGGTCAACAGGGTGTGATTTAGCATTTCAGAGTAGAAAAAGGCTTTTGGGGCTGCTTCTGTCTTGGTCTATCCATGTTTCAAAACCCTCTTCATATTGGATACAGATGCTAGTACTTGTGGTTTGAAGGACAGAATCTCAGGTTGGCTGCCCCCCCGGATCTGAGAATATAGCGGTGGAAATTGCAACTGAAAAAGTTGTCACAGGGATGAATTCCCCATTTTAAAGCAGAATGGGCAGGGGTTATTAGACACTGATAGGAAATCCAGAGAAAAGCCCCAAAGAGATTTGGGTGAGAATAAAATTGTTTTATGTAGGTGATGGTAAAACTGTCCTGACAGAAAGACACTGTGTATATGTAAATAGTTAACTATAGTTGTTTCACTTGTAATTTGTTAAAGTATTTATTTTCTTTGTGTTTGGGATAAGTTTTTGGGTGTCACCATGTTAGGCCTCATTGGGATAATGTGCAAATTTGTGTTGTAGGGTGTTACTATGAACTGGGTGAAACCTTGTTGTGGGTTGAGTTAAAACTTTCTTGAGATTGATAAGAGTGAACACAACCTTCAGTTCACGTAAGGGCAAGGATGGGCCTCCACCAAAGAGAAAAAGGAGTATGTAAACCCTCCCAGGAGCTTTTGCTGAGTTGTGTGTGTGTGTGCATGTGCGTGTGTGCGCACGCACACAGAACAGGCAAAAAACAGAGACTGAGACAGCTGGCAGCTGAAAGCCCTGTGTCTGACCCCAGAAGGGGTTGGGGTGCAAGCTGAAAAGAGTGTTCCTAGTTCTGGGAGGAAAAGAAGCTGTTTTGTGCTATTTGATTCCTTTTGCATTCAGAGACAGGACTTTGCACGTTTTTTGTAAATGAACAAAACTGCATCAAAGAAATACCTGACTATCACCAATTTATACTCCCAGCTGGAACATCCCCAGGGACCTAAATTTGGATGCTACTCGGGTTGGAAAAGGGAAACAATATTTTTCCACTCCAGGTATGACTATTTGAGGTTAGGTCTTTTGGAGCTCTTTAGGTGGGCTAGGGGACTGATGGGATGCTGACCCACTGTTGTTCCTTCATGTATGGGCCTGCTTTTCCCATTTGTCCATGAATGCTGCCTCACTGGGCAACTAGCGAGACATATCTCTGGTCACTACTGTTTGGACTCTGGAGCTGAAAGATCACTGACAAAGTCTGACTCTTTTTAAATATTGATTTCCAATATAGTTTGACAACAAACATAGTCTGGTTCAAAGAGAAAGAGGAAGAATTTGGTCTGGGTAGTTTTACCACTCTCCAGTTTAAAGAACAGGAGTACTTGTGGCACCTTAGAGACTAACAAATTTATTACAGCATAAGCTTTCGTGGGCTACAGCCCACTTTATCGGATGCATAGAATGGAACATATAGTAAGAATATATATATATATATATATATATATACACATACAGAGAAGGTGGAAGTTGCCATACAAACTGTAAGAGGCTAATTAATTAAGGTTTCAGAGTAACAGCCGTGTTAGTCTGTATTCGCAAAAAGAAAAGGAGTACTTGTAGCACCTTAGAGACTAACCAATTTATTTGAGCATGAGCTTTCGTGAGCTAGAGCTCACTTCATCAAGTGAGCTGTAGCTCACGAAAGCTCATGCTCAAATAAATTGGTTAGTCTCTAAGGTGCTACAAGTACTCCTTTTCTTTTTGCTAATTAATTAAGTTGAGCTATTATCAGCAGGAGAAAAAAACTTTTGTAGTGATAATCAAGATGGGCCATTTAGATAGTTGACAAGAAGATGTGAGGAGACTTAACACAGGGAAATAGATTCAATATGTGAAATGACCCAGCCACTCCCAGTCTCTGTTCAAACCCAAGTTAATGGTATCTAGTTTGCATATTAATTCAAGCTCAGCAGTCTCTCGTTGGAGTCTGTTTTTGAAGCTTTTCTGTTGCAAAATTGCCACCCTTAAATCTTTTACTTAGTGGCCAGAGAAGTTGAAGTGTTCTCCTACCGGTTTTTGAATGTTATGATTCCTGATCTCAGATTTGTGTCCATTTATTCTTTTGCGTAGAGACTGTCCGGTTTGGACAATGTACACGGCAGAGGGGCATTTCTGGAACATGATGGCATATATCACATTGGTAGATGTGCAGGTGAACGAGCCCCTGATGGTGTGGCTAATGTGATTAGGTCCTATAATGGTGTCACTTGAATAAATATGTAGACAGATTTGGCATCGGGCTTTGTTGCAAGGATAGGTTCCTGGGTTAGTGTTTTTGTTGTGTGATGTGTGGTTGCTGGAGAGTATTTGCTTCAGGTTGGGGGGCTGTCTGTAAGCGAGGACTGGTCTGTCTCCCAAGATCTGTGAGAGTGAGGGATCATTTTTCAGGATAGGTTGTAAATCTTTGATGATACACTGGAGAGGTTTTAGTTGGGGGCTGAAGGTGACAGCTAGTGGCATTCTGTTATTTTCTTTGTTGGGCCTGTCCTGTAGTAGATGACTTCTGGGTACTCTCCTGGCTCTGTCAATCTGTTCTCTTCAGTTTGTGATTGAAGTACCTAATAATTGGCAATGAAGCTTGAGGATGATCCCCATGCACATTCCCAGGCTTCATAAAGTAGGAATGTACCTCAAGGGTCCAATTGCTGTTTTCATTGTACGTCACCTAAGTGCTTCCTTGGACTGTTAGAGAGAGTCCAGGACTAGAGCTACCTAGGGGACCCAGCCACTTACCGCTATGAAACTTAAGCATCATCCAGTAAAAACAGGTCTACAAGTAGATGTGATTAGTAACTAAAAGTCAAATAATATTTTTTTGTATAGTTTGGGATATTTTAAGGTGGCACCTTTAGACGGAGATTTGCCTGTGGGAGGATGTCATGTATAAACAGTGTCCCGTGGCCATTCTCAAAACTACTGCCCTTTAAAAGTGCACATTTTAGAGGTCTTGATTTTGGAACAAGAACAAGGCTACATTTTATTGTGAGACACAGCTGTTATTGCCAAAAGGGGTTATGCACATAAATTTGCATTTGTACTTCCTTTCTGTACTTAAAGAGATACCCACAATTATTTGAAATCCACAAGATATTTGTGAAGTTTGAATTTTCTGTTAAGAGTTGTGTAAATCTTATCTGGTGACTTATCACAATAGTGTGCTAATCCGAAATATCAACTAATTCCTATATGTGCTATTTCCCATGAAGACAAATCTTTCTCAAATATTTTAATTTGATTGGATTAGAGGCAGTACCGAGCTACAGCCTATATTAAAGATGCTTATATGTTTCACTTCTTATTTCCAGGTGAATTGAAGGATGATGATAACAAGTCAGACAAGAAAGATCAGTCTAGTATGGGAAATGAATCAAAGAAATCAGATGGTAAGGACCTAATTTCTATCACTTTTTTCCCCCACCACTGTATGTGGTGCAGTGCATTCTAGACAGCCAATAGTTTGTCCTAAAATTATAGTGTAAGAAATCCAGGGAAAAAATACTCTGCAACATTTGGCAAAACTCTTTGGGGCATCTTCAGATAAAATTGTCTCTTTCCTAAATAGTGTCTAGCAGTACTTAATTGTTGTGTTGGTATACCATGTTCCTTACACATGAACTCTCAAAATTTCTGCAAGAAAAATCCTGGATAATTTAAGCTTCTCAAAAGAGAACATGGTTACATTTAGCTCCATCTTTTTTACTTTAATTTGGTCAAACTCTGCTCTGAGTTACATCACTGTAAATGCAGAGTAACTTCGTTGACTTCAAAATTTAGCCTATAGTTTATAATCATATATCACACTATGCCAATATAGAAATAAGATTTTCCTGGTTTAACTGGTTATGTGAGAATTCCTCTGGAGTAGTGGAATCCTAAGTGAGATACAACAAGTATAGATGACCTTGTGCTATCCCCTTCCCCATCTGGTGTAGTGTGCATGTTAAGGACATCCTAGAGAAGAGATATGGCTGGAATACTGCTGCATTCCAACAGGCCACAGCTGTGGAACAGCCTATTGGGTGTCATTGCAACTGGAAACAATTTAGAGCCGCCCTGAGGCTGCTCTAAATTATGCCAGAAGTCAAACGGGTTCCCAGGAATCAAGGAAGTATAAAAGCGAACGTAAGCCACCTTTACTCCTCTCCCTTTCCTCAGGTGTGCCAAATGGAGTTGCAATATAGCTGAGGATCTGGGCCTATTGCTATAGGAATGATTTAATAAACGTTAATTTACATTTATAAATGGATACATAACTTGCTGTTACCTTTTACTCGTCTGTATATCTCAGTTAAATCCACTGAGAAAATGCAGTTTTCACCTTTATAGACACAATATGGTATCTTGTTTTGACTCTCAAGAATAATAATCCTATTGTAACCACTACAGCAAAAGTTAAGAATGACAATAATTATATCTTCTATTTCACTGAAATAAAATATATTCCCTTAATTGGATATATGTGAATGAATTACTCAATAAGTACATTGTCCTGATAATTTTATAATTCAAAAGAAAAGGTGACTAACAACATAAATAATATAACACAGTGGATGCAAGAACATATATTAATTCTACACACATGAATATGTATTTTATAAAATTATCTTTTTAAAAAGGAATGTCTGTCAGGAGTTGCTTATTTTGTTAGAAAGCCATATTCTTTACACACTTGAGATAAATATCTACCAGCAAAAAACCCTTGGTCAAATGAAAAAAACAGAAAGGCAGCTATATTAATGACTAAATGATTCAGGTTCAGTTCACTACTGTTTGCAGACCCATGTTATTAATTAATCATGAATATTCAGATGACCTCTGTATGGTCATGAAAGTATTTGCAAATCCCCAAATCTTCGTGAATCTGTTATTGACGTTTTATTATCTACTATTTCTTGTGCACTGTTGAGAATAACTATTTGTTACTCTCCCGTTAAAAAGTGCGAGACATCCATTTAGAGAGCAGAACCAGTACCAGGTGATCAATCACATAGTAAATATGAAACAATGCAAGGACAACCCAGAGGCTGAGTATTGTTCATTCAGACACTTCAGACAGCTCTTACTGCATTGTCAAAAAGCAGAAAACGTTTGTGAATGATTTTCAAACCAAAGAAAAGATGTACACGTGTCACTCTCTTGTTTTGACAAATACTGTTCAGTCATCTTTATCTGTTACTTGCTGTGGAACAAAGCACTTTACTAGCAGAGTGGGGGATCTAGAAAAAGAAGTGCTAGTTTGAGACACATGGTTACATGCAGAATAATGAAATATTTACACAGCCAACTTCAGGTAAGCTGGAGAGAGAGAGAGAGAGAGAGAGACTGTAGGGAAATAGAGTCACACCTGCATGTAATAGAACAGGGATTCTCAAACTTCATTGCACCGCGACCCCCTCTGACAACAAAATTACTACATGACCCCAGGAGGGGGGACTGAAGCCTGAGCCCAAGCCTCACTGCCCCAGGATGGGGGGGCCAAAGCCTGAGACCTGTCACCCAGGGCTGAAACCCTCAGGCTTCATCCCCGGGTGGTGGGCTCAGGCTTCAGCCCCAGGCGGTGGGGTTCGGGCTTCAGCCCTGGGCCCCAGCAAGTTGAACACCAGCCCTGGTGACCCCATTACAATGGGGTCGCGATCCACTTTGGGGGCCTGACCCACAGTTTGAGAACTGCTATAATAGAGTATAAGACCCTGATCTTGCAAAAGCTTACCTGTGCTTGACTTTATGCACTATCAGTAATCAGAATGAGTTCACAATATGTAAAGTTAAGCATGTGCATAAGTCTTTGAAAGTGCAGGGGCTAAGTCACTTAGGGCTTGTCTACACTGGCACTTTACAACTGTCTCACTCAGGGGTGTGAAAAAACACCCCTCCCTGAGCGCAGCAAGTGTCAGCGCTGTAAAACGCCAGTGTAGAGACTGCACCAGCGCGGGGAGCCGCACCCCCCGTGGAGGTGGGTTTTGTTAGAGCGATGGGAGAGCTCTTTCCCAGCGCTCGGCCGGGACCACACAAGCCACGTTAAAGCACTGCTGCGGCACCGCTTTAGTGTTGCCAGTGTAGACTAGCCCTTACAGAATAAGGTATTCTGTAGACAGAGAGTCTGGAGAACTTAGCATAATCTTCTCCTTCTCCATAAAAGAGAAACTTCGCCGTAGCTGAGTAGGAACCAGCTTTTTGGAAGCTCCACATTGCATATTATAGAAACTGCTATACCTGTACATTAGAAGCCAGATCCTGAGGTCTTTAGTCAGGGATAATTCCAAGTGCTTTCAAAGGGAGTCACTCCTGAGTAAGAAGCTGAGAATGTGATTGAAGAGCGTGAATTGTTAGCAGAATTTGGGTATTTCTGTTGTTCCCATTACTGTAGTATCGGAGTGCCTTGCAATCTTTAATGTAGCACATGACAACACCCTGTGAGGTAAGGAAGTATTTCCCCTATTTTACAGATGGGGAACTGACACATACGGGGGCTAAATAAGTTGTCCAAGATCACAGAAGAAGTCTGTGGTGGAGAAAAGACATGAACCCAGGTCTCCCAAGTCCTAAGCTAGCCCCTTTACAGTGGATCATCTTTCCTCTCCCTTCACTCTGTCAAACTTATTCTGGTTGATTTCAGCCAGACACTCATTGCTTTATTATAGTTCTTTACTTGTGAATATCCTTGCTTATGGAGCAGGCCCCCTGTTCAGTAATGTATACTTTATCTTTAGTACTGAGAAAGGAAATATAGAATGGCAGCAACACAGTCTTATCAGAAACATCATCAGCATGAATAGCATGTCAAATGTTTCCATTTGGATAGAATATTATTAGAGAAGGTTGGAAAACCTATTTTTTACTTACTGAATAATTGCCTTGCTAAGGATGCAAAAGAAACAGCACAACGGCAGACAGTAAGCAAAAAAAGTAGGGAGAGGATCCCTGTTAGGGATTCCACTGATCTACGCAGAGGCCACGTTGTTATCGTTGTTACTGGAATTTGTTGCTCTTGGGATCAAAGCACAGTTTGTTCTATTATTTCTATTAAACTAGGAATAATAGACAATTAGAAGGATTTTATTATGCTTCTAAGCATGTGAGCTTATCATTCTAGTAATAAACACTCCAGTTTCACATCTGTACTCTCTTGGCTGGAGGAACTGCCACTCTGAAAGAGGAAAACATGCCAAAGATAAGTGTGTAATAAGCAATGCTCCCATCTAGTGGCTAAATTGTAACCCCATGTTTTACCAGGTAGAAATTTCAAAAATATCACATTCCTCCTATTGAACATATTTGTCCTAGAATATGGAGAGAATATAGATATGTTTTATTATTTTTATAAACCTAATCTACATTTCTGTGCATACCAGACTTAACAAGAAATCAGGAGTTGGTTTTCTGACATGAGCAGGCGAATATTGTTAACATAGCCTGTTCAGTTATGTTGTTATATGCTGCACTTGCAAACACCTACTTGCAGTCATTTGCTGCTGATTCTATTTGGCAATCACTCCCTAGTCACCCAATATACTGTAGCTATGGGCCAACAATTCCTTTTATTACTGTGCCCAAGTATCCTTCAAGAGGATTTTAAAATACCTGTGGTGGCAGATTAGTTAGTGTGATTACCTGAACTTCTGATATAATGCATTGTTGGTGAATAGAATGCTCTCTTCTATAGCATTAATTCATTTTAATGGCAATAGTTCCGTGTTTCTATAGGGCATTTTACTACTTGTGTTAACAGATGTCCTTTCCTGGTGTCACTCTGAACAGTGGAGCTGTTATTAAAACATATCAGCTGCATCAAAGAGTCCACCTCTCTTTGCAGCCTCCTTCTGAAGTGAGCACTGGCATTAGGGTTGCCAACTTTCTAATTGCACAAAACCAAACACCCCTGCCCCGCCCCTTCCCTGAGGTCCCTCCCCTGCCCCGCCCCTTCTCTGAGGCCCAGCCCCCGCTCGCTCCATTTCCCTCCCTCTATCGCTCACTCTTTCCCACCCTCACTCACTTTCATTGGGCTGGGGCAGTGGGTTGGGATGCAGGAGGTGGGTGAGGGCTCTGGGCTGGGGGTGTGACCTCTGGGCTGGGGCGAGAATGAGGGGTTCAGGGTGCGGGAGAGGGCTTCGGGATGGCGCAGGGGTTAGGGTGCACGGGGGGGGGTGAGGGCTCCGGCTGGAGGTATGGGCTCTGGGTGGGGCCAGGGATGAGGGGTTTGGGGTGCAGGAGGGTGCTCTGGGCTGGAGCTGAGGGGTTTGGAGTATGGGAGGGGGTGCAGGCTCCAGCTGGGGGTGTGGGCTCTGGCTGGGGGTGTGGGCTCTGAGTAGGGCTGGGATGAGGGGTTTGTGGTGCAGGAGGGGGCTCAGGGCTGGGGAGGGGGTATAGGCTCTGGAAGAGAGTTGGGGTGTTGGGGGGTGCAGAGTCCTGGCGGTGGTTACCCCAGCTCCCAGGAAGTGGCCGCCAGGTCCCTTCAGCCCCTAGGTGCATGGGCAGCCAGGGAGGCTCTGCGCGCTGCCTTTGTGCCCACAAGCTTCTCCCCCACAACTCCCATTCATCACGGTTCCTGGCCAATGGGAGCTGCAGAACCGGCACTTGGGGCGGGGGCAGAGCGCCGAGCCTCCCTGGCCCCCCCATGCGCTTAGGGGCTGCAAGGACCTGGCAGCCACTTCCAGGAGCTGTGTGTTAGCTCTGGGCCCCTGCTGCGCCTCTGACTGGACTTTTAATGGCCCAGTCAGCGGTGCCGACCAGAGCCACGAGGGTCTCTTTTCAACTGGGCATTCCAGTCGAAAACTGCACTCCTGGCAACCCTGACTGGCATGATTTTCAGTGTTGCAGTGCAGAGTTATATGTCTATCCAGCCAAAATCAATATCCAACAGTGAAGGTAGGCTGCTGCACTAAGGAATCTCTATCTTGTGGCGAAGTCCTGCTCACCTTACTCACATAAGTAGGCTTGTTGTCAATGGGACTGCTCAAATGGGTAAATGAGCAAGATTTGTCCTTACTTCCCAGAAGTATGGCAATGGTAATGAGGGTAAATTTGAGACCATATAAGTAGAGGTGCCCAAAGCTCCATAAATATTAGGCTGATTTCTTCCATGTTGACAGAAGCATAATTCTGTTCAGCTTTCAGCAGGGTTCATGAGGCAGATATGATAGCTATCCCCTTTCCTCTGGTCCTCACAGTTTCTATGCTACCTGGGACACATCACAATCCAACTTCAAAGGAAAATTGGGATCTCAGTGGGACTCGGTGGATATAAATTATTCCCTTCCTTCCTTCCTTCCTTTATTTGTTATTTCTATTGCTAATCTAGGAATTGGGGCTGATTATGCTAGACTCTATGCACATATTATAAAGACAGTCCCTGACCCAAAAACTGCCCTGGAAGGCATGGTAACATGGTGCTGTCCAAACACACCTTTGCTTGTTACTACACAAATGCTTAATTGCTGTCCAAACATCTAATTATAGTTCACTAGCTGGATAACTATGCAAATAAATAAATAAATAAATAGTTATTATTCTCTAGTCTGGGCTGGGGCATAGCTATGGCTTATTTAAGAAAAGGTGATACCAAAGGCAAGTTTTAATTTGAAAAGACAAAGGTATGTACTCTATCTGTTTATTATTTTTACTCTCCTTTAATGTCGACTAGGTAATAAACAGAATGTAAATGTGATCACGGAAGTTAGTTACAGGAACCCAGCCTTAGTGTTCAACCCTGATCTCAGGTATATTGTTTAATCGTGCCATGCATTAGATGACGAGAGCAAGAAAATGTTTGGATAAGTAACTAAAACCTATCATACTTCTTCATACTTCTTTTTGGTGGAAATCTCATGAAAACAAAGGATTGGGGTGTATGTGCCCAATTTCCAGCAATCCCTTCTGGAAGAACAGAAAGCACAGACTTTCTTATGGTTCTTGGTTATTTTTACTTCCAATCTCAGTTGAAGCCAGGGTGCAAAACTTGGCATTAGGAAATGCAGTGTGTCTTGATTTCAGCTTTGGGGTGAAGATCTAGCACAGTTCTTATTGTACTTTAACTGGTTCACTCATCCCAGTTGCATGTCTTGAGAAATCAGCTGTCAGTGCTTGTGTGTGCTGTTTGTCTAGGTAACTTTAAAAGATGCATACTCAGGTTAGATGTTGGCATTTGGCCATAGTTCTACTTTGGAGGCGATGTAGAGCTGCAATACAAAAGAAGTGCTCAGGAGTCACAATGCTTCCCCTCATCTCCTTGAAATATAAGGGGAATGTGAACCTGCAAAATCCCTTGTGACAATTCCTCCCACCCCCTGCAGAGCCTCCAACTTTGCACACTGCCTGGAGAAGTGGGGCTATGGTCCCACTGCTAGTCTACCCATTTTAGGGCAGTTTGTACCCCTGTGCATAGACAGAGTACTTCCTGCTTTCCACCAAGGAGGGAAAGTGCTCCTTGTATCTTCCCTCCACTAAGTCCAGGGACAATCAAGTCTACTCTGACATGTCCACACGGTCATATTCTGGAGCAAGATTGTGCCCTTAGAGTGAAACCAGATCACAGCCGAGGTAAATAACTGAAATAGAAAGCAGACAGAAAAGCTTCTCAAGATGGAAGGAAGAATATGGGATAGCTGCTGAAGAGATATTAGTAACGAGAAGCAACACATCTTATCTTCCCCGCCCCACCAGTAGTCAGTCTCAAGTTTGCACATCCCCTCAGATCATGGCTATTCTAAAAGATATGGAAGATCACAGGATGACTATGAGCTGCCAACATGATGCAGCTGTGAAAAAAGCTAATGCGATCCTAGGATGCATTAGGCGAGATATATCCAGTAGTGATAGGGGAGTGTTATTGCCATTATACAAGGCACTGGTGAAATGTCATCTGGAATTCTGGTCTCCCATGTTTAAGAAAGTTGAATTCAAACTGGGACAGGTGCAGAGAAGGACTACTAGGATGATCAGAGGAATGGAAAACCTACCTTATGAGAGAAGACTTAAGCAGCTAAGCTTATTTAGACACAAGAAGGCTGAGGGGAGATGCAATTGTTCTCTATCAAAACATCAGAGAGATAAATACCAGGGAGCGAGAGGAGTTATTTAAGTTAAGCACCAATGCTGACACAAGAACAAATGGATATAAACTGGCCATCAATGAGTTAAGGCTTGAAATTAGATGACTGTTTCAAACCATCAGAGGAAGGAAGTTCTGGAACAGCCTTCCAAGGGGCTCTGTGTGGGTAAAAAAACCTAACTTGTTTCAAGACTGAGCTCGATAAGTTCATGGAAGGGATGCTATGATGAGACTGCCTACAATGGCATGTAAGTGATCTACAACTGCTAGCAGCAAATATCTCCAATGGCTGGTGATGGGACACTAGATGGGGAGGGCCCTGAGTTACTACAGAGAATTCTTTCCCAAGTGTCTGGCTGGTGGGTCTTGCCCACATGTTCAGGGTCTAACTGATCGCCAAATTTGGAGTTGGGAAGGAATTTTCCCCTGGGTCAGATTGGCAGAGACTCTGGGGATGGGGGAAGGGAAAGGGGATCACCTTCCTCTGCAGCATGGGGCACAGGTCACTTGCTGGTTTAAACTAGTGTAAACAGTGGATTCCCTGTAACTTGGAGTCTTTAAATCATGATTTGAGGACTTCAGTAACTCAGCCAAAGGTTATAGGTCTATTCCAGGAGTGGCTGAGTGAGGTTCTGTGGCCTGTGATGTGCAGGAGGTCAGACTAGATGAACAAGGTGGTCCCTTCTGGCCTTAAATTCTATGAGACTCTGGGCCCTAATCCTCAAAGGTGTTTTTTTCACCTAATTCCCATTGATTTCATTGGGAGTTAGGAGTCTAAATACCTTTGAGGATCTGGGCCTCTGACTGCAGCATTGATATGTCTAAGTGAAAATGTGAAACCTAGAAAGAAGAAACACTGTAACTAGGAAGCATACCGTAGTCCAATTTTAAAGGGATACTGTCCAGATTGTCAGTTGTGTTTTGCTTTGTCAGTACATACATCATCCACTGTGCTGCCGGATGGTTCTGTTCTTGTGGGCAAACATAAAGATGTTTCAGCTTATTTGGCTTGTTCAAACCAGGACTAGCTTCAACAGAGTCAATGAATGGTAGACAGTCTTTCTACAAGTTAGCTTTTTGTGCCTGGTGCTTTAATACTGCATTTAGAAGGGAGGCTCTTGTTCCACCCAAACCGAATGGGGGAAGTAAGGGAGGAATAGACTGAATCACAGTTCATTCTTCGCTTTACTCTTAGAGTGCTGCAGCTGTGTGCCATACCTTAGTCAGCACAGACTGTAAAGTCACAGTCTAGGCTCAAGAGACTATTATGTGCCATCTCCTATTCAAGGGATCCAGCTCCAGAATCTTTTGCTGACCCTTGGTTAGCCTTGGCTGTACTGGTGCATCAAACTGATGCTATTTCAAATCAGATACCAAAAAATTATTCACCCTCCTTGTGCACAGACAGCACCAGCATTCTAGCTGCCACCTGTAAAGAGCAACTCTTGAAATGCACTTTATCACATCTTTATTAACAACAGCATATTCATAAGTTATTTATTTGATCATGAAACGTATAGTAAGTTTCTGCACTGGTTTTGGTAGATTGCTGAGCAAAGTACAGGAGCTTAGGAATATGATGGTGCATTCACTGTACATTGCAATGTCAGACATTTTTGACATACTCGTTATTTTTCTCCTGTGCTATGAATTTCCAAAATGTGCTTGTAATCATGGGGGAAATATATATATATATATATATATATAATATAAACTAATCTCCCCCTCAAAAAAATGATTTTAGGTCGAATGTAATAGAAGCTGTCAGACAAATACAAGTCTCAAGATCAATGTGAACAGGACATCAAATTATCTGAAGTCATAAATGATTTAAGGATAATTATGTGCCAAAACCAGAAATTCAGAATCTCTTCTATGCTAATACCATTTTTCCCCCTAGCAAAATCAATGTTAAAGACTTCGGTCATCAGCTAAATCAAACAGATGTTATTTAAAATCAGATACCAAATAAGTATTCAATAATTTTTCCCTCAGTGTTCATTCTCAGTTTTTCTGGCTAAACAGGACTCTGTTACCTTGAAGTTATGTTCTGTTTTCTTTAGCAAGAATTATCACTCTAAAATTTCAGATCCTTTAAAAATAAATAATGGAGATGAATTAAAACATAATATGTTGCGTTTCCTCTTTGTCTGGTTGATTTACTGTGCTGTATCTCTTGGGCCTCTTCCTTACTGTCTTTCCTGACACAACAGAAACAAGAGAGACTCACAAATGTGCAAGTTGTTCATTTGTGGTCTAAATGTTCTTTAAAAAGGCTTTCCCAATCTAACTAAAGCTGCTAAAAGAAATCTGTGAGTGTTAAAACTCCAAAGAGTCATCTAGTGGTTGGAGTACGCACCTAGCTGCGAAACTTTAACCAAGTAAATATAGCTAAAATTTTCAAACTAGGGTGCCTAAAGCCAGGACCCATGTGTAAATGCATATTTAGGCACCCAATGGGGACAGATACTTCAGCACCTTTTAAAATCAGGTCACTTATTTAGGGGCTCAGTCCTGCCAGGTGTTGAGCAGTCTGGTCCTGCTCTAGTACAGAAGTTAAATATGTGCATTAGATGAGTGTCACAACAGTATATATGAAACAGGAATATTTCATTCAAATAATAGAATAAAATTCAAATTGCTAACACAGTGGAAAATTTGGTGATGTTCCTAAATCATTGAAATGAAAGATGAGGAAAAGTTCAAATAAGTCATGTAGTCCATCACCTGGCCGTAGTTGTATTGTCCCTCTAATGCATTTTATTGCCCGGTGTAATTTTAAATGTCAATGCAATAGGAATTCCACCAGGGGGACAATTCCACAGCTTAATAGATCAGGAAGTTTGATAAACAGCCTAAATGATCTATTTTTTAATGTCATCCCATTAACACTAATTACATCTGTTAGGATATAAATATTCAGGCCTGTCCGCAAAGGCCTATACTTCAAGAATGTATGTATATGTTTATCACTTAGCAAGTTATAGAGGTACAAAACAATAATCAAAATCAGTCTGCCTGTTTATAGGCCTTCTCTCACTATGATTGTCTAAGGCCTTGTTCTTAGGCTAAGGCCTTTGGCTAAACAGCAGGGGCAGCCATAAGCTGGGAAGCGAACAGTCACATCCTCACCAGTTACACTGAAATAAGGCAGTTTTGGGCTATTAAAAAGGTGATCTAATCTATCACCTCCAGAGAAAGGGAAGAGCCTAGAAGATGTAAAGAAAACTTAGTTTGATCACATCCTGTCTGGCAAGAACTCACTTATCAATAGCTGGGGTGTGAAATCCTCATTTCTTCGTTGTTCTATTATTGTAGTCCCCATTTCCCTATTGTTTGTCTGTATAATCTCTGTCTGGTTCTGTGATTGTTTCTGTCTGCTGTATCATTAATTTTGTTGGTGTAAACCAATTAAGGTGGTGGGATATAATTGGTTAGATAATCATGTTACAATATGTTAGGATTGGTTAGTTAAATTTCAGTAAAATGATTGGTTAAGGTATAGCTAAGCAGAACTCAAGTTTTACTACATAGTCTGCAGTCAATCAGGAAGTGTGGGGGGGCGGAATTGGAATAATGTTTTGCTAAGGTGGGGGGAACGGGAACAGGGACACAGGCAAGGCTCTGTGGCGTCAGAGCTGGGAAAGGGGACACTGAGGAAGGAAATTGGAATCATTACTTGCTGGAAGTTCACCCCAATAAACATTGAATTGTTTGCACCTTTGGACTTCGGGTATTGTTGCTCTCTGTTCATGCGAGAAGCACCAGGGAAGTGAGAGGGTGAAGGAATAAACCCTCTAACATCTTGGTGCCGTGACTCGGATGCATCGCTTCGGACAGGGGGGTGGAAATTGTTTCTTTTGTTTTTCAGACACTCTACAAGCAAGCTGCCACCAGCAGAAGACTAACCCAGAATACCATGGATATATGTGTTGTGGTGTTCGTCTGTGGTGTTTGTCTTGTTGCTAGCATTGTTGTGTTTCAGTGAACAGAAAAACCTCATGACGTGGGTGGGGGATGGCTTCGAAAGGCTAACCTGGGGGGGAGATGTGTATGGGAATGCAAAATGCTCAACTAGGAGGCCAGCACCTGTGTAATAGCTACTGTGGTACCTGGAATGGCAACTAAGGTGGTCTCCACAAGCCCTGTGGGAATAATGAGAAGGGGAGAAGCTCACTGTGAATCAGTGCAGAGGTGTGTGAAATGGTGTAAATCCAGAGAAGATATTTGGATGTGCCCCTCCTTGATGGCCAGGGAGGAGCATATCCAATGGCCTATGGCAAGGGCTGGACAATTGGGTGTACTGTGTATGAGGTGTTTTGCTGGGAATGTACATATTACTAGGGAGCACAATTACACCAGCCCATAACCAAACTACACACTGTTATCTGGACATTGGTGCACAAATGGATCTGTGAATTTTATTGCTGTGAATAATCAAACTAGGGCATACTGCCTGATTCCATATCAAGTGGTTAAGTTGGTTTGGACAATAACCCATTTCTCTGTGGACATTCAGTGGACTTATAATATGAACAAAAGCACGCAAAACCTGCAGGGGCAGCTTGTTGCAACTGCCAGCAACTGGACACATTAAGATCTTGGCCCTGTCGAAGGAGAAGAGGCAGAGTTTTGGTGGTGGCTCGGATGTTGGACCATACTGCAGTGGTCAGGACTCTCGGTGTTCCTGTGGATTATTTTAGCGGCTGCTGTATTGTTAAGTATACTTCTGTTACATTGCATATGAAGATAACCTATAAGTAATGTAGTAAGCACTCCCCCACCCACAGTGTACTAGACAACCCGGACCCAACCTTCTCGGGCCCACTGTAATGGGAAGTCTGGAACACTAATTGGAATAGGTGTGGTATGCCTGTATGAGAGAAGGTGCAGGGCACGGTATTATCCAAGGGGCAGTGGGACAAATGGAATATCGACACCTTCCACCTTGATGCCTGGCCCTATCAGGAAATGTGTTGCCATATGTCCTATGCTTTTCCACAGATATATGGGCAGGAGGATCCCAAAAGAAAAAGGGGAAAAAAAGGAGTGGAGTGTTTGGCTATAGATATTCAGGCCTGTCTGCAAAGATCTATACTTTAAGAATTTAGGTATATGTTTATCACTTAGCAAGTTATAGAGGTACAAAACAAGAATCAAAATCAGTCTGCCTGTTTATAGGCCTTCTCTCACTATGATCATCTAAGGCCCTGGTCTTAGGCTAAGGCTTTTGGCTAAACAGCAGGGGCAGCCATAAGCTGGGAAGCGAACGGTCACATCCTCACCAGTCATACTGAAATAAGGCAGTTTTGGGCTGTTAAAAAGGTGATCCAATCTATCACCTCCAGAGAAAGCGAAGAGCATAGAAGATGTAAAGAAAACTTAGTTTGATAGCATCCTGTCTGGCAAGAACTCACTTATCAATAGCTGGGGTGTGAAATCCTCATTTCTTCGTTGTTCTATTATTGTAGTCCCCATTTCCCTATTGTTTGTCTGTATAATCTCTGTCTGGTTCTGTGATTGTTTCTGTCTGCTGTATCATTAATTTTGTTGGGTGTAAACCAATTAAGGTGGTGGGATATAATTGGTTAGATAATCATGTTACAATATGTTAGTATTGGTTAGTTAAATTTCAGTAAAATGATTGGTTAAGGTATAGCTAAACAGAACTCAAGTTTTACGATATAGTCTGCAGTCAATCAGAAAGTAAGGGGGGAATTGGAATAATGTTTTGCTAAGGTGGGGGGAACGGGAATAGGGACACAGGCAAGGCTCTATGGTGTCAGAGCTGGGAAAGGGGACACTGAGGAAGGAAATTGGAATCATTGCTTGCTGGAAGTTCACCCCAATAAACATTGACTTGTTTGCACCTTCAGACTTCGGGTATTGTTGCTCTCTGTTCATGCGAGAAGGACCAGGGAAGTAAAAGGGTGAAGGAATAAGCCCTCTAAGAACATCCTCCAAACCACCCTAAATAATTCCTCTCTTTCCTTGATGTTTATACCCTTCAAATATATTGCAAATGCTACAACCTCAGATCAGACCTGTCTGATATGCAGGTGTCCAAGGGAAGACAGGACATGAGAACTCCAGACAACACAGTTCCCGCTTTAACGACAGGGTTGTACAAGACCTCAGTTTCTAAGCTGCTTTTGAGGCACTTAATTTCATCCCCTCCTAATGTATCAAAAGGCCAACTTTCTCTCCAGCTGCTTCCTCTTCCTTTGATGCGTCTCTTTGAATTCCCCCAGGTCTCTTTGATCCTTTTGGATAGCAGTAGCACATTACAAGAGCTGGTCAAATAGCATCTGTCAGATCAAAAATTCAACAAACTTGAGGACTTTTGTGGGGCAGGATGTTGTGATTCGTTCCCAGGGGTCGGCAACCTTCGGCATACAGCCCATCAGGGTAATCCATGAGACATTTTGTTTACGTTGACCGTCCATAGGCACGGCTCCCCGCAGCTCCCAGTGGCCGCGGGAAGGCTGCCAACCCCTGCACTAACCAGTCCTGTTAATTGCAAATGTTTCCCCTGTGTGTAAATAGTCACAAAATGTTTTGGATGAATAATTTTCAGATTATGGCTTATTCAGAACCTGTGTCTTTAGGTTATTTGCCATTGTGTGTGTTGCCAGAGGAGTTGTGGATGCTTAGCATTATTCCCTAGCACCCTTAGCTGGCACAAGAAAAGGCAGTGCAGTGCTCTGGAGAGAGTCGTGGCAATTCTGCCGTAGGGAGGGTTTCTGTAATGTGAGTACTTAGGGAGACAGGAGAGAGAAAAGGTATATGTCAGGGGATGAGGTGCTCTGGTGCTCCAGGTACACTTGGATAGTGAATGCAGAATATGTTGGAGATGCAGCATAGAAACGACTTCCATGTCTTTAACTTTTGTAGTTGTTTTCATATAATTGACACAAAATGTTATATAGATAGCATAGCAAATACTTCTCTCTCTCATGGTGACATAATGCTCTTCAGAAGCATTACATGGCATGATAGCGAGGGGACTATATTTGTACATTGTAAGTATTTTTTTCCAGAACTGAACTGAACTAGAAGACAGCCACAGTCTCGTTAAAAGGAAAATCTTGGTGCAACCTTAACCACAAAGTCCCTTTTTAATCCCAATATGTCTGTAAGTCTATAAGGTGCCACAGGACTCTTTGACGCTTGTAAAGTCCCTTTATGTTTCTCATAATTATTAAGAAATTTTTATAGTTGTAATGGAATATAGGAGTGATGAAATAATCAAATATATGGAATGGGATTTTATATATAAAATCACACAGAAAGGAAAGAGCACATGATGGTGTGATGAAGTGTATGGATTTTATCAAAAGGGATGGCCACATTACTCACCCAAGACAGCCAAGTAGGTCATCCCAAAAACTGCCTGTGATGAGGTATATCAGACCCTCTGAGGTCCCCTGCTGGAGGCCTCGAGGACCTGCCACACCCTGCCCCAGAAAAGGGCAGTGGAGAGGGTCCTCCAAGCTGCCTAGAGTGGCTGTGTGGGACACAGCCAATCATGGCACAGAAGGTCAGTATAAGAAGAGCTGCAGGGCCAGAGTAAGTTTCAGTTCTTTGCTGGAGCTATAGGAGTGTAGATGGCTGAGGGAGCTGCAGGACCTTGGCTAAGGTAGTGCTGCCAGAAGCCGGGGAGAGTGAGAAGTAGCCCTGAGCTGGTTGCAGGGACTCCATCAGGACAAGGCCCTGAGGTAAGGGTGATGATGGCACAGGGCAATGGGGAAGTGGCCCAGGGAATTAGAGCAGCAGCATGACTTAGATAAAGGGACACAGCAGACAGCTGCTATCTTGGGGAGGGAGAAGACTTTGTCACCAAGGAGAGAGCCCTGGGGCACTGCTCTATCCTGGACCAGGGACAACTTGAGGAAGACATTACACAGGACACTAGGAGAGACCCCTGTTGGACTTGTACACAGGAAGAGGCTTTGCTTTCATTACACAAACTGACTGTGTGTGACTTGACCAGAGGGTTGAGTCACCAAAGACACACCAGTGAGAGAGAGAAGGCATGTGCACTTGGGCAAGGGCGGGGGGGGGGGAAGCGGAGCACTGGCAAGAGGTGAGTTTGCCCTGTTACACTGCCAATAAAATATTTGTGCCACACTGCGTTATCATGTGTTCTGTATTTGTAGGGGGAAAATGTTAAAAATATTTTAGATTTTAAAATGTCAGGCCCAACTGTGTCATGTAGACACAGCACTGCTTTGGGAGGAGGTGTGGAGTTGCATCAACCAAGTACAGTAGTCGCTCTGGGAGGTACTGTTCCTGGAATAAGTGTAATACTTTCCAAAGTTCTGGGGGGCAGGTACCCAGCTGGTACAGAGAGAGTCGGAGCTGTCAGATCTTCAGACATTAATTACTATTGGTTGGATCCTTGGATGGTGTAAATTGGCATAGTTCCATTGACTTCAGTTGGGCTACTCCGACTTATCCCAGCTGAGGATCTGGCTTAATGAGTCACACATAGCAGGCTTAGGTTTTCAATCAGTTTAAACTCTCACCCCAACTCTGAATGACTGAGATTCTGTTCCTGTGCCTTACTGGGTAGCAGATTGCTAAAGTTTCAATTAGACAGGCATAATTACTACCAACTGCTTCAAGTTCTAATTCTTGTAAGCTCAAGGACTTATAGACATTTGTTTTGTCAAAAAGAGGGAGGCGAATAGGGAAGATTAATCACTGGTTTTCTATGATCAGCAACCAGCCTCATAGTTGTAAAGATATATTTATATATTGCACAGTAGTGCGTAAGGCAGTGAGATTGATGTATCATAGTATATGTGGATTTCAATATGTTATCCAAAACAGTCACATAAGAAACTTGTAAATAACCAGTTAAATGCACACTAGTTGAAAATACTATAGTATAAATTATTAATAATTGTATGTTCTGTACCAATTTGCAATCTAAGATCTGCAAGGGGTACTGTTATAAAGTGGAGTACAACAGGAGTCACTGTTAAGAGCCATGCATTTGAATATTTGTGGTAGTGATCACGAGACAGGTCTAAAGTCAGCATTGACAAAATATAAATTTGACAGCAACCCTGGAGGGGTACGCATATACACATACATACTTGAGATCATTACATGAAATACATGGCTAGACATTACTTAAAGCCTTCCCAGATATAGAATGGTATATATTTCTTTTTCACTTATCTGCAGTAATATGTGCTAATTTTGTGGTGAACCCAGTTTGGGTATACGTTAGTGAAATGAAAATGAGCCTTAATCCTACTCAGGGCTAAAGTCGTGTTAAAATTCCACATTATGGTAAGGAACCCTTTTTGTACCCAAAGAGAAATCCAGCTAGAAGGCAAACACATTTTTTGCACCAAAGAGCATCCTTCTGAAAGCAACACAATTAAACGATTAGAGTTTTATACTGCATTTTAGGCAAATACAGAACTAGAATTTTCTTGTTGGTACAGCTGGTAATGTGGTGGATGGGAGTGAAAGGCAATCTGTGCTCCATTTGCCCATAGAGAACTTTCAAAGTCTGGGGAAAATGTATTTCTTTCCTTTCCATTAGCAGGAAAGGAAGGATGCTCTTGTGATTAAGGTATGGCATAGGAATGGGAGATGGGACACTTGGTTTTACTTGCAGCTCTGCTATAGAAGTCGCTATGTGGCCATAGCCAAATAATTTAGGGCCTGATATTGAGACATGCTGAGCACCCACAGCTATCATTTACTTGCGGTTAGGAGTGCTCAGGATTTCTGCAAAAGGATGCCATTAACCACTGGTGCTTCAGTATCTCCTCTTTAATATTGGGCTAATGATATGACCTCACAACAGCCCTGTGAGAACTGTTAATGTTTGCAAATCAGCTGAGCTCCTTAGATGGGAGGCATAAGAAAAGTATAAATTACTTGACGTTGTTAGATTTTCTACTTATTAGAGCTGAGAATGTTTAATGAAATTAAAATAAAACCAGTGAAATCCAGTGAGTCTAACTCTCAATGTTATAATCATCTTGGCAGATAGGATACCATGTGCAAATTTTTTGAATCATTGCAGCAATTTACAGATGAGCATTATATAACACAAAATCCCTCTGCTGAGTGTACAATAAAAGAGGCAAATCTGTGGGCAGACAATGCTGTACAATCACTGCTGTGTTTTATGTATTCAGCAGATACAATATTATTCATCTTAGATGTAGTTAAGAAATCAGACCTATGCTGCAAATCCCACGCTTCTTGCCCAAAGGAAAAGCTGTCGTCTTTATGGAGACAGACCAGACTGGCTTCAGAAAGTGGCAGAAAGAGATTTGTGACATAGTCACTTCTGAGGCATACAAAGGATTATAAATCAATTCATTGTTACTTGAGATGGGTTGGGTAGCATGAACTATCCAACCCCTCAGCAGCAACTAGTTGATATGAGTGGGTGATAGAACATGGGTGGCTAAGCAGAGGTGCCAAAGATATTCTTTTTCCTGGAAATAATGAAAAATGCCTCTTGATTTAGCAGAGCATCTTCCTTGTGGAGATCTATTCAGTGTGAAGATTTGACAATGGAGTTACTGTCATGGATTAATGTAGTCCAATATACTTTACTTTTGAATCTTGGAGATATTATTTGCCAAGCTAGCTATTGTCGCTTTTAACTGATCATCTGGGATCTCTGAGATAGTAAAATCTGTGGCTTTGTCTGTTATCACTATTGAAGACAAATATAAAATTCAAATTTAAATGGATCTTTTCTTATAGCTGAAGTACCAATGTCTTTGCCTTGAAAGAACAAGTCTTAAAGGACTTGTTCGTGTGCGTTTTGCTTGCCATAAATTCACAGCACAATAGGTACTGCTGCTATTGTGTCATGAATGAAGTCTATGTTAACTAGATCCTGATACTGGAAGGTTTTATTTCTCTTCCATTTGCAAACTAGTGATTTCAGTAACATCTCCTTTGGATTTATCTTAATTTGGGCATAAATGTCATGCTGATTGTTTTGACCTTACTCACCCTATAATTGGGTCAATCTTAAACACCCAGCTCTGCTTACACCCCATAATCTTTGTCCATTGCCTTTGCTTTTCCTGATCTGTATATCTTGACCAGAGACTGCAAATATACTGTATTATGTGGTGCTGTGAGCAAATATCTCCTAGAGATTTGAACATGACCACCAAAGTCTCTCTCTCTTGTGATCTGATCTGAGCTAGTACTTCAAATTCGCTATGTCGGACTGGTGTTCCATTTACTGTGAATTCAACAAGTACATGAACTTTGTGGTTGTGCACTGAGCTGCCTTACCACTAGACATTGTTTCTTTGTGACGGAGCCATTTAGAAGAGAGGATCTGTTTTTTCGTTTGGAGTGTGCTTTTCTTTACCCAAAATACAAGTACAGGGTTGCCCATTTTTAGTGTCAAAGAGATGCTGAAAGGCTGGGAAGCAAGGGTGGTTGCGTGCCCTGTACCAAAGACTAATACAACCTGCCTGTCAAAACATGCCAAGCTCTTGAGCTGATCCCACTAAAATCAGTGTTTAAATTTCCATTGGCTAAGGCGGGAAGACAATTGGGTCTGTGTAGGAAAGAGTTACTTTCAAACCAAGTGCACAAGAGGGTTTAGCTATTGAGCATTTTATGGTCTTTGTGAGATCAAACAAAGCCATGATATTTGGCAGGAATGAGCATGTCTAAACTGATACCTTTTTTTCCCCCTCCTTTCCCAGCTTTCCCACTCCTTTGACACTTGGGGGAAAAGGCAGCATTGACACGTTTCTTTTTCTTTTTTTTCCAGATACAGAAGAGTAAAAAAAAATATATTAAAAAAGAGACTGCAAATTTTTCATCATTTTAGCTGAGCTTCTTCATTCCTCTCCTCCTCCTCCTTCCGCAAAGACCAGTTTCTGGGGAAGGCGTTACACAGCTTTCAAAACAATCCTCCTCCCACTGGCTACTTCACAGTTAATGACTCTGGGGTTTGGGTGTGTGTGTTCACTTTTTTCCCAGTGTGTGTGTAGTTTCTTTTTTAAAATTCTCTGGGGTTTTTTGTTAACAAAATTCCACTTTCTGGACAGGCAAAGCAAATAAATGAGGATTCTCCTCAGAAGCCATTGCTTCCCTAGGCTAAAGCCCTAGCTTGTGAAAGACACGCTAGGGTGGTGAAACAGAAAATTGGAATGTGTGGAAAGGGGCTTCAAATTACTCTGCTTTTGTACTATTGTTTCCATCTGCTAGGCAGAGAATTTGATACCAGTTTTAGCATCAATTCACAGGATTTTGTTCATGAAGGTGGTGAACTGTTAAATTCATAAACTTCTCACTAGGACTTAGTACTGTTACACAGCTTTTCCAGCACTCTATGATGATGGATTTTTTTATTTATCCTGTGGGCAAATTCATTTAATCTTCAATTTATTTTGTGTACTTTCCTTATTTTGTTTTAGTAGTGACTCACAAATAGGGTGTTTGCTCAGGGCTGTTGCCCACTAAAACTCTGAGGAATGTACTCTTTGTTTTGTCTTCCATAACTAGTCATTACAATTAATGATCTGTTTCTCACATCTGTTTCTTAGATACCTGTAACCACTGTTTACATGACCTAGAAGTACTGAGAGAAGGCAGGCATTAGGAAGTCAGATGGATCAATTCCTCCTTTCATCTTAGTGTGACATTTCTTTAATCAATGATTGAATGGATGGGTCAAAGGAAAAGAAAAATATAGTTGGAAAAGGATACACCACTGGAGTGAAGTAGGCCCATAAACTTTAAAGGTGACATGTTCAAAACTAACTCAGGCCCTGATTCAGGAAAGTGTTGCTGTTCATGAAAGCATTAAACATGTGCTTAAATGCTGTCCTGGATTAGGGCCCCAAGATGGATCCAGTTCAATATAACTTGATTTCACCTGTCCATGTGAAATTCAACATACAAACACACACACATAGAGTTGTTTTTTCATTGTTTTAGTCAGTGTATAGTTTTGCCCTGTTCACATGCATATTTTACTATGAGTTAAACTCCTTTCATGCTACTTTAGAGAATGTGGAAAACACTGGTCTCAGGAGGAAAATAAACCCATCTGTATTCCATTTCCATGTTCAAAGCACAAAACTTTGTTCTACCACCAGCCTATATTAGATAAAAGACCCACAGCTCCTGTTCAAAATGCATATGAACAGGGATGAGCATGTTTAAGATGGCAGTAGGAAATATTGCCATACCTGTATTGGCCTCACCTGCCGCTAGCAGCAGTGGGGCTAATCCATGTTCAGATTTTGAACATGAACACCCCATAGCTCAGGAATGTTTGTATCCAGGATTTTGGTTCAACCCACTCCGCAAAATTCAGATTCCCATCTGAGTTTTTACTTCAAACACCAACCTTTGAGTTTGTTCAGATATAGGGATTTAGTTGGGGTCCATCTCGTGCTTAGTAAAATATTTTCCCTTGGGAGAAATATAAAAGTAACTGCTGTTAGCATACAGTATATTGTAAATTCTCCAGCTGTCTTCTCTATATTGGTTCCTTTAAAGAAAGTAAAGGAACACACAATATTCTAATTCCTTAGAACTGCTTCTGTAACTGCTCCACACCCAGAACCCCCATCAGCTTCAATGGAAGTTCCACACACATAGGACCTGTAGAATTTGGCCTGTAGGCCCAGATACACAAAGGTACTAAAGCTCCTAACTTTCATTAAAATCAATGGACGTTAGCAGCCTAAATACCTTTTGTGGATCGGTGTCTTGGTCTTTCCTGGGACATTGACAAGATATAAATAATACTGCATTGCTGACCCAGTCCTTACTCCCACTGGGGTTTAACTTGAATACGGTCTGAGCCAGCACATATTTTAAAAAAAAATTATCCCTACCTAGTTTACAGTGACTAGAAATTCTTTAGACTATTAAAACTGAAATAATTTTAAAAATAAAATTGATCTTCAGCTCTTTGTATTTTTGACAACACACTCTGTTTGGACAGTGAAACAAAACTACGGTCAGTCATTTCTTGGTTCTCACGCAAGAGCACTTTAGCGCAACTTCAGGCTGGAGGTTTAATGGTGAGAGTGACAAACTACCCAGGGAAGTGATGGATTCTCCATTTCTTGAGATGAAAACTGGATGCCTTTCTGAAAGAGATGCTTTAGTCATATACCAGTTATTGGGCTCAATGTACAGATAACTGGGTGAAACCGAATGGCCTGTGATAAACAGGAGGTCAGAACAGATGTTCTAATGGTCCCTTCTGGCCTTATAATTCTACTAATATAGAGCAGCAGTATGTTAACATTTAAAAATATTTTTGACATTTTAAAAAAGTCATTAAATCACTTCTAGGTGACTCCAGGGCCTTTTTTAAAAAACAACAAAAAACCCTGAAGTGTAGATGTTGAAAGACTGCAAAGAGTGCTGTAGATGGAAGAATCTACCCCTGTGGTTCTCTTTGCAGGTTCAGGTCCTAACCTACTACAGGAACTCCTCACTTAAAGTCGTCGTCCCAGTTAACGTTGTTACGTTGCTGATCAATTAGGGAACATGCTCATTTGAAGTTGTGCAATGCTCCCTTCTAACATCTTTTGGCAGCTGCCAGCTTTGTCCACTGCTTGCAGGAAGAGCAACCCGTTGCAGCTAGCTGGTGGGTGGCTGGAACCAGGGTGGACCGGCAGCTCCCCGCTCCCCTAAGTTCCCTGTGCAGCAGCTGCTCAGCAGGCTACCAATTGCCAGCAGTTCAGTTGTCCCTCCCACCACTGCTGTCTGCTGCTCCTGCCCTCTGCCTTCGAGCTGCTGCCCAAGACTCCTGCTTGCTGGGGGCGGGGGAGAAGAGGGGGGCTAATGTCAGGGTGTCCCCCTCCCCGCTGCTCCTGCATCCCACTTTCCCCATCTTCTATAGAGCAGGGGGGGGACAGACAGAGGGAGCTGCAGTCAGATCTCGGCTTGCTGATCTAATTAACAAGGCAGTGTACTTCTGACCCCATTCTTCATACTTAAAGGGGAAATGTGTATCTCTGACTCTCAAACACACATACACACAGGGTGTGTCTCTGTCTGCCCTCCCTCCTTTCCTGCTGCCTTGTAGAGTGAGAGTTAACCCTTGAGTTAATTGGGCTCAGCCAATTGCTAGTTCATCATTTAGCATTAAGGCATTCCCTGGGAAATATCCCACCCTCTGACTCCTCCACCTCAACCAAGCTTCACAATCATCATCACTGTGTACCAGTATTAAATTGTTTGTTTAAAACTTATAGCTAGTGTGTGTGTGTATATATATGCATAGGTATGTGTATAAGTGTGTGTGTGTATATATATATAAAAATAGTCTTTTGTCTGGTGAAAAAAATTTCCCTGGAACCTAACCCCCTCATTTGCATGACTTCTTATGGGGAAATTGGATTCGCTTGACATTGTTTCGCTTAAAGTCGCATTTTTCAGGAACATAACGACAACGTTAAGTGAGGCGTTCCTGTACACTTGATGGTATCTCTCAAATTAACCATCTCCCTGAAGTGCTTAATAGTGTTGTACTAGCACTTTGAGAACCAAGAAATGATGTCTCTAAACATCTCCCAGGGGAACTAGAGAGCCGTTACGGTGTGCTTATATAACAAATTTGCAGAACTGTCTCCTATTCTGTTTCACAAAAGTTGTCTGTGAGTGCATGAAACTGAATGAATGGCTCTTTACACAATTCAGTTCAATTAAATACATGTCCTCAGTGGGTAAAACATGATGATAAATATCTGTTCTTAATTCGTTATCTTCCATTCAGCTTCTCCCTTTGTGTGAGGGAAACAAAGCTGTAGATGCCTTATTTCTGCTTGTCTGTTAAAAGAGACAAAGACGAAGCTACAAATATTGAAAATACGAGGCCCGTGCTGCAGGCGTGAGTCACATCTGTGGGAGTCACATGCATGTAAGCACAACCATGGGGGATGGATGGGGAGGTTACGGCTTGAGACCTGGATTTGGAAGTCAACCTGTGCACTAAAATGACCCACTTCAACCTTTCAGATGAGAGTGCTGGTCAGATCTCTCACAGAGTACCACCTTGCTGGATGACCAGACCAAAAACTGTCTCTGAAGCTGTGAAAGCAAATCTAGGCAGCTTACATCCGATAAGTAGGGAGAGATTTCCTTGGGGGCCCCTGCTAGCTTGTCCATATGTAGACTTTTCGAAGGGACTGGGTCTTCAGCAAACCGGCATAACCCCGTCCACATAATTGCGTGCGCTTCTGCCTACCAAAGGCCCGAGCTGCCCCTTGAGGAACGTCAGCAGATTTTATTTTCAAGTCACAATTTACTTACTTTTTTTTTTTTTAAAGTGTAAATGTTCCCAATTCTGTTCTCAAGCCATGATTTAGTTGATGAGGAAACTGGACCTGTCTCTGACAATGTGCACAGATAATTCGGAGTAGGCAGGGTCAGCTGTCAAAACAAACAATTTTGGTGCAGCATTTAAAAGCACATGGTCGAATGCTTATATCCACTACTTGACCAGCTTTAAACATGAACTGCTTTAAACATGATCTGCTTTTCATTAAGGACGTGAGCTCCGGTTTTTCTGCTTTTTCCTTATAAATAATGCCTTTTGGTGTTAATGACGTTATCCACAGTCGCAAGAGAAACCGAGATGCCTGGCTCCGGGGCTTGGTGCGTAAAACCTCTTGCAATTTCAGATTTTAAAATATTTTAGACTAGTCACAATTTCAACACTGTCTCTTTAAATAAAGAGGCATCAGTTTACGTTTACGTTTAGGTGCTAGTGCTGTTCTGTCCTGTAGCAGGGGAAACCCAAGACATGATTTTTAATTGTTCTGTTTTCAATACCCATTGATTTGTAGCTGGGAGTGAATTTTCAAAGGGGTCTCAGTGCAGCCTCTTCTGTGCTTGTGAGGAAAAAAACTGACATGCAATTTTTGAAAAAGGCCACCTGAACATACAAACACTAGAATTTACACATGCAAAGCTTGTTTGTGCTCAGCTTGTGTGCAAATGAGGTTTGGAATGGGTAGGTTTTATTATTTGTGCGTACAGTTGATCATGGTCAAATTCTGTATGAAGAAAGTTGCATGAAAATCATTTGCAAAGACTTTAAATTTTAGCTCATTGATAGAAACTGAATGAGAAAGTTCCTTCCCGGCTAAGGGCCATAGCCTCAACTGGGGAAAATCAGTGCATCTTCATGGAGTTTCCCTAAATATCTAATTATTTGGCCCTGTTCTCATCACACTTGCATGAGTTTCATACTGGTGTAACTCCTACGACTTCAGTGGTGTTTCTCCTGATTATCACCAATGTCTGAACAACAGGAGTGTCAGGTCCATTTATTTATTTTATTTTTATCCACCACTTCATCATCAAATAAGCAAACACAAAACAATAGCCCTCTATTTTCCATCTGCATACCCAATACCAGTCTTCAGCTGTGCATGTGAGATTTTTGAATAATGAAGCGTGGGAGAGGGGGCCCAAATGAGAGAACTTGATAGGAAAAGCATACTTTACTTTCAGACTTCTAAGGCTCCAATCCTGCTCCCAGTGAAGTCAGTGATACTTTGTCCATTTATTTCAATTAATATTCCCCACCATGGGCTCAGATCAAGTGCAGTGTCAATTTAATATCTGAAACATCTTCTCTCAGGGGATGATTATGCTGCTCTCGCAGGTAGGGAGGTGTGGTGATTAGGTCTTTTCCATCTCTGATCACTGTGGTCCAAGCTATAAGCAAATCATTTGATCACGTTATTTGCCATTAAAACAGCAAAGCAGGCACTTTTGTTTCTGGTTTCTCAGATTTTTTACTCCTCCTTCCCTGCATGTTGTTTTTTTCTTTTTCTCACAGCAAATATAGTGTGAGATTTCTCACTGGCAACAAAGCAGAACTGTGACACTTCATCCTCTGTCTCACATACAAGTACACAAACACATGACAGTACACACGTACAGGCTCCACAATACACTGTTGGCACTTTGTATTCCTTTTATTTCATTAGCGTGCGTATATAAGGCCTGTTGTGTACTCATCTTTGCCCGGTTCTAGAAGCCATCCTGTGGTAGGAGGATGTGTATATATAATCTCGTCATCTTTGCTGGGTGATTGTAGGAGTGCATATATAAAACAATCAATTATGGCCATAGGTGTTGGGCAGTGATAAATCCTAGTGGCAGAGTGACCATTTTCCTTTTCTTCTGGCTTGGATGATATTTTTATACAATTTTATATACACTTTTTTTAAATATTTGCTATTTTTATTTGTAGGGTTCTGATTGGGTTTTACCAGAACTTCTGGTTGTCTGCAGGCCCAGATTCTCTCATTAAGATTTCTCGCTCTTCCCTTTTCCCCCTCCGTAGACAAAAGCCATTGCATTTGCAACATCAGCTTCGAGCAAAAAAAAAAATAAAACAACACATTGGGCCCAAACATGTCATCGGTTGCACTGAAACTGATGGAAGTTGCACACAAGCTCTGTTCAGTTCCACTAGCATCCCCATTGGGAACTGGCATTAAAGTGTAAATGAGAACATATATACAGCATGCTAAATGCCGGGTGATTCAATCTGAAGCCCCCATATATAATGGTAGTGGTGCCCTCCTTCAGTGTGGTGGGCATTGCTTTCTCCACAATGGATTTAAATAATAAGGAAAAAATCAGTCTTTCTTTCTATGATGCTACTTGTGAAGAAGCTTAGATCAGTAGGAAGTTACAGCAGACGCACAAAGTAGTACACTGACTACCTTCTGCAGGAAGGAAGTCTGTAAGTTACCAGTTTACATGTAAGACTATATTTCATTGCTCTCACATTACATTTGTAGCAATGGGTCCTGATGAATCTAGAGAACGTTCAACCTGTTTTTTTTGGGGGGGGGAATGTGGAAATTAACCAAAATGCAAGGATTCATTTCATAATCTTTTCTCAGCTGACGTTGTGCAGGGAGTCCTATATATAAAGCTGAACATACACTTTAGACTATCTTTATATTAGCAGAAATTATAATGGAGATGTCTTGTTGAACGGAAGTAATATAAGTAGTATACACCTGTAATCCAGAGCCTTTTTCAGGCAGGCAGGAGTCAGGTTGCTATATGTGTTTTGCATCAAGCAATTAGAAAACAAATCAAAATCCATTTTAAAGCAACAGTTAAACACAAGTTTGTTGGAGAAAACCCTCTTTGCTTTGTTCAGACTTTACAATAAATATTGTTTTAAATTCTTCTCAGCAGAGTTGAGAACACTTACCATTACATGGGCACAATTCCTTTCAGTTTTGCATTTTTTGTTAAGCTCCCTATTTGAAAGAAGAGGCTTGTAGTCTCTAAATGTATAAAACACTTTTCCAGCATTCCAGTTTTTCTGTAAATGAGTACATGTATGTCCATCCTATTACCAAATAAAGTCAATGAGGTCTCCACTTCATTTGAATTTGAATGGGGGAAGGGTTGGTTTGTTCAGTCACTTTTTATATCTGCCGCACACATGGAGCTCTGCACTGTCTCTTTGCAGAATAACAAAACTCAACACTGGTGTTATACTTTTCATGTTGAAAGCACTATCTGGACATTAATTACTCATCAGAACCCCTATGAAAAAGATGGGTAGGTGGTACAGGCCCCATTTTACAGCTAGGGAAACAGACAGAATGTAGAGGTAATTTGCCCAAGGCCGCATACGTGAGTTGGTGTTGGATTTGGGATTAGAATTTAGGACTTCTTGACAGCTAAACCCATCCCATTCCACCAGGCAACACTGTCAGAAGTGTGTGTGTGTGTGGGGGGGGGTGTCTTTCTCTGCATTTAAACAATATTTTGTGTCTAAAGGTCAGAACTATATATTTGTATGTGCATGTATTTAGTGTGAGTTTATCTATTTTATATATACTATGTGAGAGATGGGCCTGAACTCTGGATTATTACACATTTTTGGGACATTTGGATCATATTCTAGAGCCAGATTTTTATGACGGGGCTTAAACCAAAAAGCAGGCTTAGGGGAAATCCAGATTTAGATCCCAGGTTTCCAAACACACCTACCTGCCAGTTTGTCTCTACTCATGTCTGTCTTCCAATAACAAAACCTTTTGTTTCAAATAACAATTCTGTTCACTGAGTGACATCCAAATGCCGTCTTCATCCTCGATTATATGTAGGGTTGCCAGGTGTCCTGTTTTTTACCGGAATGCCTGGTCAAAAAGGGACCCTGGTGGCTCCAGTCAGCACTGCTGGTTGGGGTCGCTAAAAGGCAAGTCAGCAGCGCAGCGGGGCTAAGGCAGGCTCCCTGCCTGCTCTGGCTCCTAGGTGCAGGGGCGGCCACGTGGAGTTTGCGCGCTGTCCCCACCCTCCCTCCTAAACCCCTCCTGAACCCCTCATTTCTGGCACCACCCCAGAGCACGCACTCTGAGCCGAGCTCTCACTGCATCCCAACCCCTTGCCCCAACCCAGTGAAAGTGAGTGAGGGTGGGGAGCATAAGTGACAGAAGGAGGGGGGATGGAGTGAGTGGGGGTGGGGACTTGGAGAAGGAGCAAGCAGGGCAGCGGGTGGGGCAAGTATGTTCGGTTTTGTGCGATTAGAAAGTTGACAACCTTAGTTACACACGCCTTATGTTTAAATGGGAATGTAAATGAATAGATTTCACAGTAATTCACTCCCCTCTCAGCAAGCAGATAAATCCCTTGTTCATGAGGTTTATTGAAGATTAAGGGGAAACTTTTGTGAGATCCCCTTGTTACAATGTTAGACCACATCATAGCATTACATATGCACATTTTGTTTATTTAAGTTTGAACACATAAAACACCTATTCCAAGGGTTTAATCTGTTTTGACAGATTATTTAAATTACAGTCTCTAAAGAAACAGCACAGCAGAACCCACCAAAATGTCACACCCCCACATAATGACCGGCTACTCTCAAAAGCCTGCTTAAAGAAAGAATTTTGAAATATATCTTGAAAGTCTTCAAAATCAGGCTCTTTCAGACCAATGGGGTATGAATGCCAAAGTCAAGGGGCTCTCACAGAGAAAGCACTGCGAGTAGTTCACTGTCTACGAAAGCAATCAAGCTCAGCTGTGTCCGTTGACCACAGTTGCCTCAATGCTGTACTGGGAAAGAAGCAATCGCTCAGACAGGCAGGCCCCGAGCCGTTTAAAGCTTTTTAGCTTAAAACCAACCCTTTTCACTCCACCTGGAAATCCAGTGCCAATCTCCACGCACTGGACTCCTCTGTTCATATCGTGCTTACACATCCATAAACTCCAGCTATGAATACAACTACATTTACTCACCGTGGGCCAGGTTCTGATACCCTTACTGCTGTTAAATGTTATCCACATGTAGTCACCAGGACTATTTGTGACACGAGTAAGGGGCAGAGGCTTGCTCTGAGAATGTGGCTACCTTTTTTTTTCTTTCTTTTAGTCCCCTTTCTAAAGATCTTGTCAGCCTTTCTCTTTTTAATACAATGAGACTTGTGATCATCAGTGCTGGAGAGAGACTTCCGCCATTTCTCCTTAATGGAGGATATACGGTTCATGACTGTCCACTAAGAGGTTGTGGGGCTTTTCTTTTCTTATTTTTAATAAGGTCAACATGTCTCTCAAGCACATGGTCATTTTTATTGATTTTCATGAGGGCACAATAGGTATCAATTGATCTTGTTAAATTCTGGTTGTCTGTTGCTTTTATCAGACTCTCAGCACTTTGCCTAAACTCCTTCAGGTAGAGAGGAAGCCAGCCCACAAGTTTCAGTACCTATTGTCGTCCAGGCCTTTGGCTGACCCATTATAGAGGCCAGCTGTGAAGTTCAGATCCAAATACAAAGTTTCCGGGTGTTTTGGGGGCTGATCTCCACTTGCAATATTTTAGATTCCCTTCTTTGGAATAAATGTATAATGGAATGACTATTCAAAAACAGGTCAAAAATACAGAGGAGGATGCCATCAACAAAAATCATTTATCTCCCCTCCCTCCCCCCCCCCATGTCCTGCCAAAAAAGTTGAACAGAAGCACGTGAAGAGGTGTTCGCTGTTGGCTCCTCTAAGATCAAAAGAGCCAAAGAAGGCTGCTCAAACAAAGGAAAGTAGCCTGGTTTTGTAAGGAAGTTAGCTCCCCCCACATTACTAAAGCTGCCAAGGACCAGCTGAGAAGACATGACAGAAAGAAGCTGACAGTATCGAGTGGAGGTGGTAGTATAAAAAGCATTTGCGCAAAGGCAGGCCTGCAGCTCGCTCATCGCTTCTGTGACAATTCTTTCTTTTTAAAGGTTCAAAGCGACATTCAAATGAGGCACCAGGCACAGGTTCCATGACAAGCCGCCTTACGTTGCCAGGTCAGTAGGTACCTCCATGCCCAAATGTGTTTGTATCATGCATAGCCACACAAATAGGTAATCAGGAGGGTTTTTGTCTTTTCAAATGGTAATTCCTCCAAGAATTAACTGTGACCCTAGTGGGTAGGACTTAACTCAAAAATTCACTTCTGTCCTGAGATTTCGATTGAATGGACCATGTGTGAACTTAAAAAAATAGTTTGTTTTGTGGATTGCTTTGCACAAATTATTTTAGTCAGCTGAATGTGGTAAGAAAAACGGGCTTCGTTCTTGTCACCCACATAGAGGAGTAGAAGAGAAGTCATACATTTGTTCGGTGAATCACAGGGCAGCTGTTTTTCAGTTCTCTCTCCCCCCAAGTCCCTGCTGTCTTTGATATGTTCAAGATACCATCTTCCACAGGCCCTTTATCTCTGTGTCTCACAATTTCACACAGAAGGAAGGAGGGCAATAAGGGAAAACAATATGAAATGGTGACTCAGAATGACTCAGCATGGTGGGGTAGTAAGCACATACACCTTTGGACGACATTGGATGAGTGCACAGGTAAATTCATATTGAATCACCTGGAGCATGGCTCCAAAAAAAAAAAAAAAAAAAAAGAGAGGCCAAGGAAAGCCGTTCACGTCTGATTTGGAAAGGCATTGAAGAATTAGTGATGACGTTCATTTTTTGAGGCCTACCTGGGGTGGAAATGGAGGTATTCAAGATGCAATACAGCTCTGCATATGGACATCAATATGCAATAGTACATCACTGTGTGACTGACATCTTCATGCTGGCCGTGGCATGACATAATTTCACCTGTTAAAATAGCAGCCCAGTCAGATGACTTTTTTTCGAGGTACCACCCAGTGTAAGCTGTACAGATCACTGTACCTCAGTAACACGATGGAGAGAGACTGGAAAATGTTAATTTTCTCAGATGAAGCAGCACACGCTTTGAAGCCCCATGCGCAACTGTGACCTCTAACAAATATGGACCATCACTGAAAGTAAAACATAAGAAACTGGTCACACCACTCCTCTGAAGACCTTTGTCACGTACGTTGCCTGAAGTGATTCCTAAATAGAAGGTACGGTACAGTAGACACCATACAATCATTGTCTTAATGTATTGAATGCCTCATTATTGGCTGAAGTAGTTAATAGGCATTGTAGCATTAGCTGTAGATTTTGCCTGCTCCCATTTCTTTAACACCCGTGCACAGGTTGCGATTCTTTTTTGAAAAATGTGTGTACATTTATATTGACATTGTTATATGTATGCTCCTCTTTCAGGTGACTTTGGATAGGACTGCCTTGAAGATTACTATCATCATAAAAACCAACTAGCCCCAAAATTTGGAGACTTTTTTTGGAAAGGCATGTCATTTAATTAATTAATTAATTAATTTTTTTAAAAGGGTGGTTAATGTATAAGTTAAACTTTTATGGACAGCAGAGGAGGAATTTGGTCCTAGATTGCTTGTTGTTTGCACTGTTGCACCATTCCCCTGATGATACACTTGTTTTAACAAGCAGTGTTTACAGACTGATTTTCAGCCATGTTGTCCATGACTTTTGTTGCTGTAATCAGCTAGTGAGCACTTGCACATAATAGGTATTGCCTGCCTACTTGCATATAATATTTGCTCTCTAAATGTAGGTAACTAAAGTAGTTAAAAAGAGGAGGGAGCACGGTCCACAGAATCAGGCTCTGGAGAGCGTTACACAAGATATAAATTCTGTTTCCTTCTCTGCTATCAATTCTCTGGGTGACCTCGGGCAAGTCACTTCACCACTCTGTGCCTCAGTTTCCCCCTCTGTACAATGGGGGATAATGCTTACTCAAAGACAATTGGAGATAATAATGCTTACTCGAGGTCAATGCTTTGAGAGCTATGAAAAGAGCTATTTTAAACAGAAGTGGTAGAATTCAAATACATAAATACTTGAGGGAATATGTTAATATACTTCTACTATAGCACATACTGCTGTATTTGTGACTTATACTCAGGGGTGAAAATAAAATTGAAAACTTACCAGTACAGGGGCTGGCTCCAGCCACCCCAGAAGGGGCGGGGCCTCTGGCAGAAGGGGTGGGACTGGAGGTCAGCATCCCCAGCCAGCCCTTCCACTCTGCCTGGCCCATGCCGCCCGGAGCTTCAGCAGCGATTTAAAGGGCCCGGGGCTCCAGCTGCTGCTATAGCAGCAGCGGCCGGAGCCTTGGGCCCTTTTAAATTGCTGGCCCCAGGGCAGCTGCTCCTTCCCTCCCCTCCCCCCACCCGCTGTCGGCAGCCTGAGGGGGGCAAGGTCCTTAAAGTAAGGCGGTAGGGGCCAGTACCGGCAGCCACATTTTACCGGTATGCCGTACCGGCTCATACTGCCTTACTTTCACCCCTGCTTATACTGTTGATACATAAAGGAAGTATACATAGCAGCAAAAATGTGCGTATTGCAGCAGCTGTCCATCCCCCTGTGCACCCCCCTTACCCCCCACACCCGCAGTGCTAATGGAGCAGATTTTCAGGCTGTTACTTTGAGTGTACTGCCTAATTAACATTTCCATTGTTTTCACTATGGTTAGGTCACCTGACTTGAACACCAGCAATCCTGAACATCCCCCTTTAGGAGTGAGGGCAGCGATGGCTCTATCTATGTATCTTGCAGCAGGAGAACACGTCAGACTGTCTTACTGTAGTTTAGCTGATCCATACACTGTAAACCTGGTGCCTATTCAGTCTTTGCTCTGTCACATTGTGTATTGATAATCTCATAATGGATTGTACAAAGAAGCCTTCTGAGCGGCACTTAAATAACTGCCTGTGTTTTCTCTCTCTTTATTAAAGCTTTCCCACATCAGTGTATGTTTTGGCATTGACTTAATAGATTTTCTGAATGTGCATGTATAATAATGTACCGTTGTACACTCCATTGTGGAGTTCACATAGAAATGTTTATAGTTTTGTACAGGGCATGAATCAGTTATTCATACCCACAAACTTGTGATATATTGGTGGGAAAAGTTAAGTGTAATATTTATGTAGCCCTGTGGGGCATATAGCTTTGTGACAATTCTGATTTGCTATTTATGTACTGCACCATTAAGTTTCAAGGCATCTGCTCTTTGTTGGAAGCAGCTGTGCTCCATGAAGAAGCAGGAGGGGACACCCCTATTTCCACATACATGCATCGTGTTCTCTGCTGGAGAACTTTAGTTTTGTTGTTTGTTTTATTTAACCAGGAGAACTCCTCACTTTCTCTGAGCTTTGTCATTGTACAGTTCTCACAGTCACCACTTTTCTTTTCTTTTCCATACACAAAGAGCAACTATCCACTTTCATTTCAAACGATTTTATTGCAGATTAAGGGAAAACAGCAAAGCAAGAAAGAACAAATGTAAAGTCTCCATGAGAGAGCACAGTATATGCATCTCCTCTGTGGCAGGATGCATGTGAATTAAATTTGAAGGGTGTGTTTGTCAGTAATGCTCAGAGCTGACCTCTTTCTGATAAATCTTTCATTGACTTCAGTAGGAGTAGAGTGTCACGAATGCTGACTGCTTTTCAAAATCCCACACACCATGTCAGCTGATTTCAGCAAAGAGAAGACTCAGAAATTTAAAGGTGGTAGTTCTCAGAAACTAAAACCTTAAATTACAAAGCTATGTATACTGCAGCACCTCTCACTTGGAAGGATGCCGAAGTTCCTTACAGATTCTATTCCCAGCATTCTGCAGGTGTACAGCACATTGTATGCAAATCTATACTAACAAAGTTATGGGTGAATTTTGAACAGTCTGGATAGTCAGTCCAGATAAACACTCTGGATTACTAGCCAAAACTTATTGGATCTATCTGCCCCACTTTGGGTCTTACAAAAATGGCCTCTCTTGCTAGATTTCCCGTATTTCCTGCTTCTAGCCATGCTGTTTTTATGCTACTTCCAGTCTTCCTTGTGGAATGATTGGATTTATGCCTTTGGTCTGAGCCAGAACCAGAAATGCAAAGGTGAGTGAAAATGAAAAATAACTTACAAATAAAGAAGTTAACTGGATCCTTTGAACTTTTGAAATTTTGGGCAAAGGTTTGGGTCAGTTGTCCAGCAACAAAAGAGACACCAAAATAAAAAAGGTGGCTTTATTATCATTCCTTTTTAAGTGCCAGCAATCTACTCTGGGCTGGATAATATCCAGCATGAAGACAGTCTGTTCTGAAGACCTTACCATCTAAAAGATAAAATAGAGAGGACAAGATACGCTCTTTACTGGCCTATATAGAAACGTTTCTATTCACTTGAAGAAATCCACAGACTCCCTTAGACATTACATACAGTCTACTGAAAAACAATGGGAAGCTGTAGTTAGTTGTGTTTTTTCCTAAGCATCTGTCATGGGGTCACTCGCCACACTGGCACCTGCTGTTGGGCGTTTTGGGAATTAGTCCCAGTAGGCATGCCCTCAGATGGTGGTGGCTCTCCTGTCCTCATCTCCACCTGCAGACCCATTAAGGCTCCTTTCTCTCGGCATCTGCTTCGTGGTATAGCCCTCCAGCCGTGTCACCATCCAGTTTCTCCCCCTTCCAGGAGACTCCTCCAATAAGAGTCCAGCCACCCCTCACAGCGGCTTAGCAGTCCACAGCTGGGCTGCACCTTCAGCGGTTAGTGGCGGGGCGGGGTGGGGGGAGAGAGGAGGGAAGGTCCACCCACTACTCCCGGCCTAGGAACCCTGCAAACAGAAGCTTCCTGCTGCCTCTTCCTTCCAGCTGACTGTCTATTCCCAGGCCATTTCCCTGCAGCCTCAGTTCCTTCTACTCCTGCCTCCAGCTCCTTTGTCCTCTTCCCAGGGCCTCAAGCCTGTGAGTCCTGGCAGCCCGTCAGGAGCTCTCCCTAGCTCCCCCAGTCCCTGCTAGCACCTGCCCTTCCCCAGGTGCTGGTCTCTCTGTAGCCCTCTTGGAAGCCAGTCTTCTCCCTCGGGTTCCCTGCAACAAACCAGCTTGCTCTCGTCTTCAGCTTCCTTTTATATGGGCCGGCTGGGCCCTGATTGGCTGGTCCAGCTGCCGCCCTAATTGACTGTTTCCCCTGCAGCCACTCCTTTGGCTGCCTGCCGCCCAGCTTCGCTAGGCTGGCTTTAACCTTCTTGGGGGCAGGCGCCCCGTCACAGCAACTGTGTGCCCACATCTGTTCTATGCACAGAGAATGATATTGTTCATGCCCTAGGGAGTTTACAATTTAAATAGCCAGGAAGCAGAAGTCCACTGGTAGAACCCAAAGGTTGTATTTTCACTTCTATTGATGTGACTTAGTTTGTGAGCTTCCCAGGAGAGGTCAACAATATCTAACCTTGCATACAGTGCTGTATATTGCAGCAGCATAATAATGGTAATAATTAGGTGTCTATTATTTGAGTACAACATCCCTTTGTCAAAGGGACATTTCTTCTGCTTCATGGCTAGAACTACTGGCATTTTAAGGTTGACTCTTTCCCCCTCCTCCCTACAATCCTTCCCAAACAAACTTTCACATATTTCATATCTTCTCCAGGACTGTAGATTTTAAAAAGATCTTTGTTAGGATAGAGGCAAAACCTAGGCAGAAGAAAAATCATTGTTAATTGACTCTAATGAATTCATGTTGCTATAGAGGTGGAGAAAACTCCTTTAAGCATTTGATGTATTACAGAACTCACCTTCAGGGTAAAGGTAGGAGCGCAGGTTGGTGATTATTCTGTGTAACTTTCTAGTAGGAAGAATGACTTGTCAATGTTATTTTTTCCCCTCAGTTTTCCTGCACCGAAGAGGAAATGAAGTTTTATGCTTTGGGGTTTTTTGATTTTGTAGCTTAGCTATAACTTTTGATTCTCAGGCCCAGATTTTTAAAGGTATTTAGGCTTAGGTCTTTTCAAAAAGAAACGTACGTTCCTAGATCAGTTGAGCATTGCATCCACTAAATAATTGTTAAAATCTGGGCCTTCGTCCCATAGATTGTAAGAACCTTAGAAATGGATGGCAGGATAGATAGACACACAAGGGAAAGAAAGAGATACGGTTAATAAATTACCAGTTGTATTTCTTGGGTTCATTGCTGTTATACATTTTCAGAGGCTTGGAAACAAAAATATATTTTCCAACCAGTTTTGCCAATTTCCACTTTACAAATAGTGGGCCAAATTGTGGCTACTTTTCTGAGAAGAGGAGAAGACTCAAGGACCATTCCCTGGAAGCTGCTCTGTTCAGCTGGCAGCCAAAACCCCTCTGTTGAATGCAGAAAGACGGTGATAGCAGCTAGTAGCACCCAACACCTCAAATTGTGTATTTTGGGATACGGCCAGGGGTGCACACACCCTGTGTGGGGACATATTGGTCCTGGGGGGGTGCATGTGTGATATCCACCCTCGTGGCTGATGCACCAGTGGTTGAACTGGTGACCTCCAGAGCTGAAAGCCTCTCTCACCACAGCATGAGCTAAAGAGCCAAGCTCTCAAACTGCTAGCACATGACTGAGCATAGAGAGCAATGTAACACATTAGCCAGTGAGCTGTATACAGGAATCTCATACCTAGCAACTGAGGCCCACAGCAGTTTGAATCCTGGATGAACTGGTGACCCCAGCGCAGTCCTCATGCTGTTTTGGGAGGTGCTATTTTTCTCTTTCCCTCATGTGAGTTTTTCTACTGAAGGGTTTTGTACAAACACATAGATGTTTTTAAAACTACTTGGAGACTAATTCCTCTCCCCTCCCCCAGCATGGGACATTTCTTGAGCGTTTCAATATTCTTAATGAATGAACAATCTTGATTCTCCTCCTCCACTGTCCTTGAGGTGCTGCTCTAATTACTGCGTGAGATCCGTTCAGTGGCAAAGGAAGAGAAAGTAAGAGAAAAGCTGCTGAACGCTCTCACTTCATGTAACAGCTAAATACCAGCTTAGAAAATGATGGCATCTGTAACTTTCCCAAGTAGTCATCCATGAAAATGGACTAATGAAGGCTTATACTTATGGAACATAGTCTGTGTTTAGTTCATTTTATGTACCTTTGAAATTATATAACCTGATACTGCTCACAGAAGGTGAGATTCTTGCATCCTTCATAAAGCCCACTTACTAGAGCTCTGTTTGCCTATTCTGCATAGCAGTTGAAGATGAAAGTTATCACATAAACATGGGGGCTGGCTGAAGAGCTTCTCCTTCATTGCGGGATTCCTGGATGCTGGAAGTGTATGTGCCATGGATGGTTCACTCAGGGATGGCATCGCCAGGGAGAAATGTTCCCACTGCGCTGGCCCCTCTGAAAGGCACAGCGTGTATGTTGTATCATATTGTGTGCTGATTATCTGTAAAAAGTACTTTTGTCAAGAATGAAATCCAGCTCTGCATCTGTGCTGCACGGGCTATTTCAGCCCAAAGGCATCCTGTGACACCAGTGTACCCCATCGCAAGGTAAGGAGCCATGCAGCTTCCGATTTTCACTCCTTCTCCAGCCCATGGGCCTCCTTTCCGCTGTTGTATATGGTGCCGTCCTGGAGCTGGACATCTTGTAACTCCAGTCTCACCCTGTCCCCAGAGAGGAACCACACTAGTGCCACTGCCAGGGAACCTCCATGTCAGCAGAGATGTTGGGCTGTGTTTGCCTCATTATAAATAACAACAATAAAAAGAGAAAGTGCATTCAAATGGAAGTGTGATAACCCAGTGCCCATCCAAAGCTGAACTGTAGGGAGGATTCTGTCTGTGGGAGGCTGCGTGTCTCACAAAAGGGGGGTGGGGGGTTTGTTTTTTTACACTAAGTACATTAAGAGTCTGATTTTCAGGGATTCTGAACCCACTAATTTCAATTTCAGATTTTTCAGCATCTCTGAAATCAGGTCTTTAAGATCCTGCTGTATTTCTGTGAAAATCCAAACTGCTGTTACAACAGAAATTCCTGTCGTAAACGTGGGCTATTGAGTCAGCTGCTGCAGCAGCAGTGGCTTTACATTCATTCAGTCTTTTAAAACGAATACAACCTGTCAACACCCAGTTGATCAGTTACATTTGCTCCAGGTCATTTTAACAGTCCCACTGGAAGCTAAGACTTTTTTCCTTATGGGACTGGATTACTCTGTAACACCAACAGCTCATTTTCAAACATTTTCAGGAGCTTTGGTGGTTATAATATTTAGTATTTTGAAGTATTACAAGTGACTACATCTAACTTTAGTACCATGCTGTTAGTAATAGCGTCCTTTTCTTTGAAGCAGGCCAGATCCTAAGCGGGTGTAAATCGGTGTAGTTTCATGGAAGTCAATGGAGCTATGCAGATTTATACCATCAAGATGTACAACAATTCACCTTGCATTTGCATTTGCAAATTCAGTATTGCATTTCTAGATTTCAAGCTGAGATGCAGAATGTCCACGATCAATTATCTAGCAGTGAATGCTTTAATTAAACTGTTGTATTCTGTTCTTATATCAAACCCATCAACACTGGATCTGAGCACCTGATGTTGACTATATTATTTTCTATAAGGACTCATTTCCCATGTCTATTGTGGTATTTTAAATCATCACTTTCACGTCACACAATTACCATCAATGCACAATATTTTTGTCTTGTTGAATGCCAGTAAGACTTACACACATGTACCGAGGAGAGAATCTAATCCTGCCTACTTGATCCTTGATCACATCAGGGCTTACAAAACATTCGCTGTCAAAACCACGCTTTGTCAAATGGGCATGCAAAGTACTTAGAAATGTCTTCACTTTTATTTAGATGACACACAGGTGGGTAAAGCTCAACCAGGCAGGAGTGAAGTCATATTTGTGGAAAAGGGGAAGTGTTCTGAAGAGCTTGTTGCCAGTTTGTGCATGACTGTTTAGTTAAGGAGTAGAAAACGCCATTAGAGCTTGTGGAGGGAAACCTTACCTGCTCTTTTTACTTGCAGGCCTATGTCAGTAAAAGGATCAAGAGGCATGATTGCCCTCTCTGCCTTAGCTGGATACTCTCCCTGTTTTGCTCACCATGGTCATCCATTTATGCTGTATCCAGATAAAGTCACTGTTGTGTGCTTCTAATTAGGCCTCCTTTGAAGCTGATGCAAAGGCTCCAATGTGGAATGCGGCTTCTGCCTTGTTCTTTATAATAGGAGTTGGCTGGCTTACACGCTTCCTTCTGCCATCTACACTGGCTGCCAGTGCACCATGCAATACAGTTTAAGGGCCCCCTCATGCATGGTGGAAAGAGCCCTCAATTCAGTGGGACATGAAAGTGCTCAGTACATCACAGGATCAGGCCCTATGTACTTGAATGAATGCCTCTTGTTGTGTGTCCTTGCTTGTCAATTACTAACTGGTGTCAGAGCTGGTTTGCTCTAAGGGTCTGATGCAATGGCCATTGAATTCAATGGGAAGACTCCCACTGTCTTTAAGGGACTTTGGATCTGGCCCTAAGTTCCCTGATTCAATATGGGAGGATTCAGAGGAACAGCCGTGTTAGTCTGTATTCGCAAAAAGAAAAGGAGTACTTGTGGCACCTTAGAGACTAACCAATTTATTTGAGCATGAGCTTTCGTGAGCCACAGCTCACTTCATCAGATGTGTACCGTGGAAACTGCAGCAGACTTTATATACACACAGAGAATATGAAACAATACCTCCTCCCACCCCACTGTCCTGCTGGTAATAGCTTATCTAAAGTGATCAACAGGTGGGCCATTTCCAGCACAAATCCAGGTTTTCTCACCCTCCACCCCCCCACACAAATTCACTCTCCTGCTGGTGCTAGCCCATCCAAAGTGACAACTCTTTACATAATCAAGTCGGGCTATTTCCTGCATAGATCCAGGTTTTCTCACTTCCCCCCAACCCCCATACACACACAAACTCACTCTCCTGCTGGTAATAGCTCATCTAAACTGACCACTCTCCAAGTTTAAATCCAAGTTAAACCAGAATATCTGGGGGTGGGGGGGGGTAGGAAAAAACAAGAGGAAACAGGCTACCTTGCATAATGACTTAGCCACTCCCAGTCTCTATTTAAGCCTAAATTAATAGTATCCAATTTGCAAATGAATTCCAATTCAGCAGTTTCTCGCTGGAGTCTGGATTTGAAGTTTTTTTGTTTTAAGATAGCGACCTTCATGTCTGTGATTGCGTGACCAGAGAGATTGAAGTGTTCTCCGACTGGTTTATGAATGTTATAATTCTTGACATCTGATTTGTGTCCATTTATTCTTTTACGTAGAGACTGTCCAGTTTGACCAATGTACATGGCAGAGGGGCATTGCTGGCACATGATGGCATATATCACATTGGTGGATGTGCAGGTGAACGAGCCTCTGATAGTGTGGCTGATGTTATTAGGCCCTGTGATGGTGTCCCCTGAATAGATATGTGGGCACAATTGGCAACGGGCTTTGTTGCAAGGATAAGTTCCTGGGTTAGTGGTTCTGTTGTGTGGTATGTGGTTGTTGGTGAGTATTTGCTTCAGGTTGCGGGACTGTCTGTAGGCAAGGACTGGCCTGTCTCCCAAGACTTGTGAGAGTGTTGGGTCATCCTTTAGGATAGGTTGTAGATCCTTAATAATGCATTGGAGGGGTTTTAGTTGGGGGCTGAAGGTGACTGCTAGTGGCGTTCTGTTATTTTCTTTGTTAGGCCTGTCCTGTAGTAGGTAACTTCTGGGAACTCTTCTGGCTCTATCAATCTGTTTCTTTACTTCTGCAGGTGGGTATTGTAGTTGTAAGAAAGCTTGACAGAGATCTTGTAGGTGTTTGTCTCTGTCTGAGGGGTTGGAGCAAATGCGGTTGTATCGCAGAGCTTGGCTGTAGACGATGGATCGTGTGGTGTGGTCAGGGTGAAAGCTGGAGGCATGCAGGTAGGAATAGCGGTCAGTAGGTTTCCGGTATAGGGTGGTGTTTATGTGGCCATTGTTTATTAGCACTGTAGTGTCCAGGAAGTGGATCTCTTGTGTGGACTGGACCAGGCTGAGGTTGGTGGTGGGATGGAAATTGTTGAAATCATGGTGGAATTCCTCAAGGGCTTCTTTTCCATGGGTCCAGATGATGAAGATGTCATCAATATAGCGCAAGTAGAGTAGGGGCTTTAGGGGACGAGAGCTGAGGAAGCGTTGTTCTAAATCAGCCATAAAAATGTTGGCATACTGTGGGGCCATGTACTCCTTTTCTTTTTGCGAATATGGGAGGAGAAGTCTTTCCTAGTCAAGAGTTTTTAGTTGTGTAAACCGCTTCAAGAGGCTCACCACTGGATTCTCTCACTGGCCATCTTTAGGAAATTGGGCAATTCTTGTTTATTTCAGTAGTCCTTGTTTTGACAGCTTTTTGCCCCTGACATGATTTGTATCTGTTGACCTTTTACGTTCTAGTTAGAGTTGATTTCTCTGAGAACAGGGAGGTTTGCTTGATGGCTGTTGGTTTTATTCTTGTGTCAGATTTTTTTTTTTTACTCTGTATTATTTTTGGCTGGTTCATTCTGTACTGCTTTATATCATTTATATCATGCATCTCAATAGACAGCCTACAAGGGGTTACATAAATAAGTTAAGGGGTTAAAATAGTTAAGTTAAGTTAAGGGGTTAAAATAAGTGTGTGAATCATGCCCTTATCCTGGTTTGAATCTCCAGTTCACATGGTATTATGCTAATGTGGCACGATGACATATCACAGTGGAAATAAACCTTCCCAGTTCATGGAGAGTCAGATTTCCCTGCCCCCTGTACTTCCCCCATGCTTCGTCCACGTTATACATTACTCTGAATATCCAATTTTAAAATATAGGCACTCTCGTCACTTCCATAAAATTTCAGCAAAGGTTTTACCATCTAGCATTCTGGAAAATATGCAGATTTATATATATGGCTTTGATAGGAATTCTTCCAAAGTGAAATCTTCTAGCTGGATAAGGCGGTGATCCTGCAAGAGGCACGTCTCAGAGAGTAATGGGTGCTCAGCACTTCTCAGGCCTCGGCCCAAAGTCTGCACTTGTGGCAGTAATGGACTCTCCTCCATTTTGTTGATTCACTTATGAATGAAATAACTATGGCAAACACCAGACTCAAGGTTTGTACATCACCCCTCCTGTAGCTCTCATATTTAGCACAGGGTTAGGTATGATTGATACTCATAAGGAGTGGTTTGTATAAGTATCCTGTGATCTCCCCACTCTAACTTCTGCTAGAGTTTGTGGCTCAGTCTATTCCTCTTTACTAGAACTATCTGAAGTTGAGTGGGTTTGGCAGGAGGTGGCTCAGATGAACAACATTTCCCCCTTTATTTTTTCACATGGTTTCCACCCTAAACCTGGTTTACTATAAATTTGCCTGAGACACTGTCCAGGTATCCCTAAAGCCTCTACCCCGGGTTTGCTCAAAACTCAGTCACTCTTAGGCGAATCTGGCCGAAGTTTTAGGTTTGTACCAAAAACTTAGAAGCAAGTAGGTGAAAAGTTGCACAATACACTACTCATGACTGCTGGTTTGAGAACATAGATAAGTATCAGAACTCTTAGCCCTATTCCACTGAAAACCAGGTAAAAGGTGGTGACTTATCCCAGTCCCTGACTGTGATGCTGAAAATAGAACATGCATATTAGATCTGGGCAAACTGGTCACAGCAAACAATTTGATAAATTTAGTTCCTTTTTGTTTGGAATGATCTGCAAGCGGGCCCTCACAAAGTGTATTTTTTTTTTTTCAAAATTATTCAAGAAATGGTTTGTGCAAAAACATCTCTGTTTAGAGATGGTTCACAAACGGTTTCCTGCAGCTATTGCTTTGAGTCATTGCTATTTGTATTTGTAGATGTGAGCTGTCGGCTAATGCGAGAGGGGAAGGTTGGCCTTATGGTTAAAGCAGTCAACTGAGATACTGAAGATCTATGTTTGATACCCAGCTGTACTCATGACTTCTTGTGTGACCTTAATCTCTTTGTGCCATCCTTCATGGAGATACTAATACCTCATTTTTTCAACTCTTAGTCTATCTGCTTAGATAATACGCTACTCAAAGAAGAGACTGTCTCTTGTTATGTTTATGTACAGTGTTTAGCACAGTGGAACCCTGATCTCGGCTTGGACTTCTGAATGCCACATTAATTCATATAAATCATACTTTTTTCTTTATTTGCCCAAAGCACATTTTCCTTTTCCAGATGGCTGTGTGAACTCTTCCATAGTCACAAGAGTATTCACAACTCTCTCTCTCTTGTGAACAAAATTTCACTCTCACGAATGTATGGAAGTGAATAAAAGGATCTTGAAGTTAAAGCTTTTAATCAAATGATTTTTCATGAATAGCTTTTTTTTTCCTTCTGTACTTTTTCAGCTTTGTTGAATATTTGTTATGAGTCGTTACATGACCCTAATGCAAGGCTCAAAACCACACAATATTCTTACAGGCTCAGGGAATGATGTTCTTGTTTTTTATCTGTATCAGTAATGGGGGGAATTATAATCAGAGTCCAGTTTTATTCACTAGGTCTCAGGATTTATTTTTGTAAAAATGGCCCCAGCATTGCTTTCATCTCAGTAGTGCATAGATTTGACATTTTCAATTATTACAGTCATAGTCTCGGGCATCAGCTGAGAACACGAGAAATCATAACACTCTCTATTTCCACTGGCTCTTGGTTAACTGCAGTAATTTTTGTTTAGTCTTCCTCACTTCCTTTGCATTTGTTTGCATGTATTGTGATGGTGCACCCCCTGCAGATGTACATTCGGATTTCAATTCTCAGCTGTGCCCATCATCCATGCCATGCAGCTGAGGGTGAGGCAATCCATTTTCAACTCCTTGTTCCTTGGGCCATCCAGGGGCTAGTGTGACTCTCAGCATACTTTAGAGCAGACATAGGGCTGCTCTACTCTATGCTCAGTTTCCTAAGGCCCACACAGTGTATTCTGGCCATATCCTCTCCCCAACGTGGAAGTTTTGTCAGTGGCGGCTCTGCTTTCTGGACAGATGGAACACTGCCCTGCTCAGAAAAATGACTAAGTAAAATCAGAATGCAATAAATTTTGTTTTCACCGTGATTCTGTGCACTATTCTTAGCTTTTTATTTAACACCATGGCTTTTTTTTTTGTCAGATGAAGCTTCCATGTAGCACATTTTCTCCACTCCACAGCATGGGGCTTCAAAACAGCAGCACTGGCTTTCATAAAGGCCCTTTCATTAATGATGAACGTTAATCCCAAACCAGGAACAATGTGCCATGTAATATTGTCTTAGAGGTGCTTCCTATTTCTCCAAAAAAACTATAAGATCACGGCTCACAAGCATGAAGCCTAGACAACAATAATGCTACTCATATAGCATCATTCACCTAATCACCTTTACAAACAATAATTATTTAAGCCTCTCAAAAACTCTGAGTTAAGTAGTTATAATGATCCCTGTTTTACAGATGGGGGAACTAAAGCCTAGAAAGGGTAAGTGGCTTGCTCAAGGTCAAGTCAGTGACAAAGTTGGGAATTGAAGCCAGAGGTCGTAACTCCCAGTCTTCTGACATAGCCCTCCTCCTCGCATAGTGGGAGTCAATAATGATTAAGGAAATTGAACTAATCATGTTCCCTTTACTCAGCTATTGAATTAGGATGAAAAACAGCCTGTCATTATTCTGGATATACCCCATATACTTATCAGCCAACTCATCTCCTTTGGCAGTGACTCTGGTAGAAATTCCAGTTAGCAATACACTTTTCTCCATGCTGAGCAGTGGCAAATCCAACAACAGTTTGGCCGAGTCAATGCTGAGTAATGAAAACGGAATGAATATGAAGAGTGAATGCCTCTTGAAGAGCAGTAAATCACTGAGGGGACACACTGCAGACTTTAATTCTACCTGCCTGATTGACAGTCTCCTGGAAAACAGGAAAGAATCAGAATATTTATTATTGGAGATGGAACATAAGAAGTACTTTGTTTACTAGAACATTTTATAGTACATTTTATTACTCCTGGGATTTATTAACATGAGAAAGCGAACTGTGCATCAGAAATTAATGTTAAGTAGTTCACATTTGGGCATCTCTTTAGCTTCTTTGATGCTATAAGTAATAATTTCCCATAGAATATTAATCTGATGCTACTATTTCACTGATCACTTCTTTACATTTGATAACCAAACCCAAATCACACCCATAGCTGGTTATCTCATGCTTCATTTTTGGCGTTAGGTGTGTAAAAATGGACGCAAAGCAAACCCTGGATTCAAACACCCACAATTTAAAAGTTTAGAAGATTCAGAGCCAGGTATGGATCCAGGCATGAATTTCACAGCTGACCACTATCTCATTAATGAGTCTGGCCAAAAATCCCAGATCCAACCATCCCTGAATTCTGGGGAAGTTTGGATCTGAATCCGAGTATAGCGCCTCAAACTCATCTTTGATTCAGTGTGACAGTAATTACTGTATATTTAGAAAGGAGACCTGGTGCTCAGATACCTAGATAGGTAGGTAAATACAGACTTGATCTTTACGTTTAGGCCCCCTTTCACTAATCTGACAATACATTTTCTCTTTCTTCTATACAGACAGACGTATTGGTTGGTGTGGACAGGGATACAACAAAATCCATGGGTTGTTCTCCACCAATCTGACAATAGCTTTGTGAATGAGTGACTGTCATAAATATAAAGGGAAGGGTAAACACCTTTAAATCCCTCCTGGCCAGAGGAAAAACCCTTTCACCTGTAAAGGGATAAGAATCTAAGACAACCTCGCTGGCACCTGACCAAAATGACCAATGAGGAGACAAGATACTTTCAAAGCCGGAGGCGGGGACGGGGGTGGGGAAACAAAGGGTCTCTCTGTCTGTGTGTGTCTTTTGCTGGGACCAGAGCAGGAAAGCAGGTCAGAACTCCTGTAGAAAGTTAATAAGTAATCTAGTTAGACATGCGTTAGATTCTATTTTGTTTAAATGGCTGATAAAATAAGGTGTGCTGAATGGAATGTATATTCCTGTCTTTGTGTCTTTTTGTAACTTAAGGTTTTGCCTAGAGGGATTCTCTATGTTTTGAATCTGATTACCCTGTAAAGTATTTACCATCCTGATTTTACAGAGGTGATTCTTTTACTTTTTCTTCAATTAAAATTCTTCTTTAAAGAACCTGATTGCTTTTTCATTGTTCTTAAGATCCAAGGGTTTGGATCTGTGTTCACCTATGCGAACTGGTGAGGATTTTTATGAAGCCTTCCCTACGAAAGGGGGTGTAGGGCTTGGGGGGATTTTCGGGGGAAAGACGTTTCCAAGTGGGCTCTTTCCTGGTTATATTTGTTAGACGCTTGGTGGTGGCAGCAATAAAGCCCAGGGACAAAAGGTAAAATAGTTTGTACCTTGGGGAAGTTTTAACCTAAGCTGGTAAAAATAAGCTTAGAGGGTTTTTCATGCAGGTCCCCACATCTGTACCGTAGAGTTCAGAGTGGGGAAGGAACCTTGACAGTGACCTTTGTTTTTGTTTTATAACCTCTAGCCATCAAACCTCAACTGTGCCATTTCAAGAGACCCAGTTACCACTCAGGAACCCACTTCCCACCCTTTCACAAGAAATCCGAGGAACATCTGGTGAGATACAAGCTGCTCGACCAGAGAGGCAGGATGAAAAAGATTCAACATATTTCTCAGAACTGGAATAGGAAATAGGAGAAGAAAGGAAGTTCACACTGCTCTTTGCAAGCTGATGAAGGACATTGTGTAATAATCATGGATCATTTTAATTCTGCACCAAGTGGTGAATAATCCAAGATGCAAGCAAGTATATGATTTAGCCAAATAATTCCATGGAAGCTTCCAGTAGAACCATTCTCAATAGCCTTCCTCATTGCTGGAATATTCTCACATTCTCACAAAATATTGGGCTGTTACTTTAAATTTTCAAAAGTAAATCTGCATACATAGAGTTACTATCAAATTAAGAATGGTATAGATTCTGAGATTTTAAGAGACCATTATGACCATCTAGTCTGATCTTCTGCATTACACAGGGCATATATAACTTCACTCAGTAATTTCTGCATTGAACCCAATATCATGAGGTCCTGCCTAGCCTAGCTTTCGACTGATCGTGTTGTGAATAAAGACACCTGACATTTATACTACAATAAGGATTGAGAATCACATAAGTGCAAGGAATGAGAGATGAACACCTCCCCCCTAATTTCACACATGAGGGAAAAAAAGAAGGCATAACATCACATTAAAATGCATGAGGCTTATTTAGCTTTGTGCAGCTACTAATAGATGTTTCTGGCTTTTGGCCCATTGATCAATATGGAAAGTGAAATCCAAATCTAGGAGGCCATACTCCTCCAAAGCGTTGTATGGAGGAAGGAACCCCTAGTTTTAGAGAAGCTGGGTAGATCTAATACCTAATACAGAAGCAAAGTGGTAGGAAGAGGAGAGGGCCGCAGTCTCATCACACGTGTACTCAACTTCAGTCTCTCTGTAAAGAGCACTAAACAGGACCATATCCATCTTTAGTGCTCTAAAAATTGTCATTCCTGGAAATGCTGTCTCTGAAAGGCATTGCTACAAATGATGTTAGGTAGTGAAAACTAATTGGTTGGAGCTGTGACATTATCCCCATTTCAATAATACATGAAGTTGTGAAGTTCCATTGTCAACATCACAAGGTGACAGGTCTCTTTGGTCCCACAGGCATGCAGGTGTGATGGCAGAGTTACCCATCTAGCCTCCTGTCCCATTTGGCTACCAATGTGTAAGTCTGCCTGACATCAGAACGTCTACATTTGATGTGCATAACATTCTGGTGCCACATAGATAGTATAATAAGGGCTGAGTATTGTGGGGAAAATTGCTGGGGAACGTTATAGGCACTGCAATTCTTCATTAGAAATTACGTTGCAGTTCTTTGCACAATATCCTAGGTCCTGTAGCATTTCACAGATGGCTGCTGTCAGTGAGCTCTACAAAATAGGTGACCTCAGCATATTGCTCCTACTTGCAATTACTTTGTTCTCTTCCTCTTAAGTAGCACATCAGCTGCACAACTGATGTCATTGCCTGTCAATTAACTCCATCCTATTGGCTTTGTCTTCTCTCTATGTATTTGGTTTCTATGTTCTATTTTCCTCAAACACTATCAGAATTCTTATCTGATAGAGTCTCCAGTTACTGTGCTCCCCAGCCACCTAAATGTCATGAAATATAGTAAATATTTTGAAGTCTTCTGTTACTAAGATGTTGAAAACCTGATTTTTATCTGGGAATTCTCGGCCTGATGAGGAGCAGATATTTTTACTATATATATTGCTTATAAAGTGCCCTGAAATGTTTTACCTGACTGGGTTGTAGAGAAAAGCAATATATTGTTATTCCAAATGAGTTTTCTGTGTCTGTACCATTTCCTTCTCTCAAACAGCCCTTGACTTACCACACTTTCTCTGAGACCTTTCCCCCTACCTGTCTAAACCCTTGGCATTCAAATGACACCAGTTTAGATTTACTGGGCCAGATACACTTTCCTGTTCCCCTGGGTTCAGTTTAATTTGCACTTCCTTTTTATTATTTACATTGTATCACTGTAGACTCTGAGCACTTCACAGACAAAATGGATGTAGCCTCACAATGTATCCTCCTCCTGCAATGTAGAGATGTATGGTCATCTCATTCATATGGATGGGGAATTAGGCACAGGGAAACTAAATGATTTGCCTGAGGTCACGCAGGAAGTATATGGGAAAGCCAAGAATTTAATCTAGTTCTACCAAGTCCCAATCCATCATCCTTATCACAAGACATTTCCTGCACCAGCCTGGCTCCTTCTGATGAAAGGGAATTTACCTGAAGAGAAAGCATATTGGACTGATGCTGCCTGACCTCCTTTGGCATTTATGGCAGATGGGAACTGCTTTAAAATCCATTGGGTGCTCTATAGGAGCCCAGCCGTTGTAGGCTGCGAAGGGGATGTGCTGAATTAGTGCATCATCTTCCACCTACCCAGGCCATTCCCCAGCCAGCACCATCCTCTTTTCAAGCTCTCCTGGCCCCCCTCTCTGTCCCTGTGATGGGATATGCTCCCCCACACTGGGGCTGAGAGAGTTGAATTAGGCCAGGTGGGCCCAATCAGCCAATTAAGCTGCACAGGGGGGAGATTTAGGCTGTGGGGAGGCTTCTAATTGAAAGAAAGCTCACCTGTGAGGGAACAGGCATGGCTTCTATAAAGCCAGGAGGCTGGCAACCGAAGGAAGCCTGAGATAAAGAAGACGGAAGTGGGGGATTGGAATCCCCTGAGAAAGGGTTTATCTAGGAGGCCTAAGAGAGAGGGGGGATTGAAGGCTGGGGTTAGTAGGAAATAGTGCAGAGAAGAGAGCAGTAGGGTTGGTGAAGTCCCAGACCTTAACTGCTTGCTGTAGGTCCCTGGACTGGAACCCAGAGTAGAGGATGGGCCTAGGTTCCCCTACCATCATCCACTGCAGAGTGGTATTGCTAGGGGCAGTGATTGGGAAGATTGCCTGAGGCACTGCGGGACTGACATAGCCAGGGCAGTGGGCATGAGGACTGCTTGACGCTGCTGGCATGGAAGGATTTTGAAAGACCTCCCCTGGATGGGGAGATCACAATGTGATCTGGCCGAAGGGCTGAGTCACGAAGCCGCTGGACTGTGAGTGGGATGAGAGTGCAATGGTACAAGAGAAGAAAGAGGGTGGTGAACGGGCAGAGCTAATGGCCAGAAGGAGGTACCCGCCAGCAGTGAGTCGAACACACCCTGGTACTCCCCACACCTCTGGAAGACAGTCCAGTCCCCTGAGCTTTTTTCTGGGGATGGGGAAGTAGATGGGGTCAGCCTGAGGTGGAGGCTGGGCTGGGAGTTATTTTGGGCCGAAAAGATACAGGAGATTTCCCCCCCTTTTATAATCGGTGAGTCTGATTTAAATGTCTTAATTTTGTTTTTTAATAACTCTTTTAATGTGTCTAGATGGGGGGGGGGGAAGTGCAGTAATCAAATCTGAATAAATAAAAACTGTCAGTTTATCCCAAAATATATATTTGATATTGCACTATTAGTGTGAAAAAGGGGCCAATGATTTGGCTTCTGTCCTATACTTAGGACTACAGATTGTAAATACCCACCCAAGGTTCTTAGTTGAGAGTCCCTGCAAATTATAACAATAATTAGCTCATATATATTTTTCATCTATAGGACTTAAAGCATTTTACAACCGAGGTAAGTAATTATCCCTATTTTTATGGGGGGGAAGGGGAAATGAGGCACAAAGAAGCAAAGTGACTTGCCCAAGGTTACCCAGCAGGCCAGGGAATAGATTCCACCTCTCACGAGTCCCAGCCCAGTGTTGTATTCACTGGACTACACTGCTTTATCTAAGAGTGAGTGATGTCACCAAATGCCCCATTTAACAATATGTTGCTTGCAGTGGTGGTGTAGCTGTGCTGTTCCCAGGATATTAGAGAGACAAGGTGGGTGAGGTCATATCTCTTATTGGACCAACTTCTGTTGGTGAAAGAGAAGTTTTCTTGATGCACGCCATGTAGCTTGAAACCCTGTCTTTTACCAAAACAAGATGGTCCAGTAAAAGATATTACCTCACCCACCTTGTCTCTTCATAGAACAATATGTAATTTAGAAATGTATAAGGGTAATCTTCTATTGTTGCCAAGTATCGGGGGTAGCCGTGTTAGTCTATATCCACAAAAACAACGAGGAGTCCAATGACACCTTACAGACTAACAGATTTATTTGGGCATAAGCTTTCGTGGGTTAAAAACCCCACTTCTTCAGATGCATGGAGTGAAAATTACAGAAATAAATATATATATTTATGCCTGTTTCTCTAATTTTCACTCCATGCATCTGAAGAAGTGGGGTTTTTAACCCATGAAAGCTTATGCCCAAATAAATCTGTTAGTCCCTAAGGTGCCACTGGACGCCTCGTTGCTTCTATTGTTGTGATTCTCTAACTTTATATAGTGATGCACTGCTAATATTAGCCCTCTAAAAACTTTTGAGGCTTGTGTGGACTATACCATGTACTACTGGATACTGGAGCAAATTGTTTTTTGGGGAAAAACTACTAGAGTTAAATCAAATAATTCAAGGCAGCCCAACTCCTCAGGGCTGAACATGTTGTCACCCTACCAATTCAACACTGCCATCTAGTGTACCTATTGAAGAATTTTTCCAAGCAATGTGTTTAAGAATGACATACACTGTTTAAGGGAGACCTGGCATTGCAGTGAACTTTGCGTTTTGCTAAGATGCTGCAAGTATAGAAATGGTGAATAAAATATCACTCTCAGGAATTCTGAGTCAGGAAACTTTGATGCCATTTAGACCTGATTGAATTATTTGTTGCAACTCTTAGTTGTAAATGTAGCCTTTCTTCCATTTGACAGGTTTCAGAGTAGCAGCCATGTTAGTCTGTATCCGCAAAAAGAAAAGGAGTACTTGTGGCACCTCAGAGACAAACACATTTATTTGAGCATAAGCTTTTGTGAGCTACAGCTCACTTCATCGGATGCATGCAGTGGAAAATACAGTGGGGGGATTTTATATACACAGAACATGAAACAATGGGTGTTCCCATACACACTGTAAGGAGAGTGATCAGGTAAGGTGAGCTACTACCAGCAGGAGAGAAAAAAACCCTTTTGTAGTGTCAACTGCTGGAAGTGGCCCACCTTGATTATCACTACAAAAGGTTTTTTCCTCTCCTGCTGGTAATAGCTCACTTTACCTGATCACTCTCATTACAGTGTGTATGGTAAGCTATTACCAGCTTACCTGAGTGATCAGGTAACACCCATTGTTTCATGTTCTGTGTATATAAAATCCCCCCACTGTATTATCCACTGCATGCATCCGATGAAGTGAGCTGTAGCTCACGAAAGCTCATGCTCAAATAAATTTGTTAGTCTTTAAGGTGCCACAAGTACTCCTTTTTTTTCTTTCATTTGTGAACTCATCCATTGTTCTAATCACCAGAGACATTTCCTCTGGCAAGGCAATGGATTTTCTTTAAAGAATCTGTTTAAAATCTGAATTTTAAAATCTTACGTTCTCTATGACTTAATTATAGAGTAGAGAGAGGGATTCTTTAGGGTTTATTCCATATATATTGTGTGTGCATGTATCTATATCTAAATAATTGTGTGTGTGGCTTCCATATCCTCTAGGAAGCTGACTCAGCAGCAGGGAGAGGAGCTAGCTAAACTAGGGGACAGCAGGGGACTTGGGGAGATGGAGAGAGCTGAGTCAATTGTATGTGAGTATACAACAAAGCAAGGGAGTCAGGTGGGCAGTGGGGCTGGTAAGGCAAGCTAGGCAGTGGAGAGCCTTGTTCCCCAATCCCTACACAACCTGTCTCTCCAGCTCTATTCCTTCCCAAGATCTGCTGCTCAGCTGTGCAGCCAGCTTGCCATTCTGCCTTCAGGCCTGTCTCATTGAACCTCAGCCAGCCTCTCCATCCATTGCCCTTCTCCCAGCCTCCCATAGACCCAGTAAACTTCACCAGGGGAGTCCTGGTGCAACAAATCTACTGCCCACAGCTGCTCTCTTGTAAATCTAGGAGAGTTGCCAGATGGAGAAGGTGTAAATCAGTGTTAGTACATTGCACTCAATGAGATTATGCAGATTTACACCAGTTGAGGATCCAGCCCCAGATCTCCCCAGTATTTGGAGAAGCAGGCAACACCTGGAAGAAAAGTTCTGGCCCCACACTTCCATTTAACTCATCCTGGTTAGTCTAGTTAGTTTGTCTTTGTAAAGTAAGATTTCAAGATAGGAAAAACATAAAAGATCAGCTGGCAATATAGAGTATTGCAGAGATGGTATTTGTTCCAAAAATAAATAGAGAATTCCAATAGGAAACACAGGAAGAGGAGTAAAAATGGAGACAATTTTGAGAAGAATGCAATATTAAACAAATGAGCTGTCTTCCCTTTTAATATGTTAGGGGCCTGATCCAAAGCCCGTTGCAGTCATTGGAAGTCTTTCGTAGAATCATAAAGATTAGGGTTGGAAGAGACCTCAGGAGGTCATCTAGTCCAACTCCCTGCTCAAAGCAGGACCAACCCCAACTAAATCATCCCAGCCAGGGCTTTGTCAAGCCGGACTTTAAAAACCTCTAAGGATGGAGATTCTACCACCTCTCTAGGGAACCCATTCTAGTGCTTCACCACCCTCCTAGTGAAACAGTTTTTCCCAATATCCAACCTAGACCCCCTACTGCAGCTTGAGACCCTTGCTCTCATCTGCCACCATTGAGAACAGCCTCGCTCCATTCTCTTTGGAACCCCCCTTCAGATAGTTGAAGGCTGCTATGAAATCTCCCCCCTCACTCTTGTCTTCTGCAGACTAAATAAGCCCAGTTCTCTCAGCCTCTCCTTGTAAGTCATATGCCCCAGCCTCCTAATAATTTTCATTGCCCTCTGCTGGACTCTCTCCAGTTTGTCCACATCCTTTCTGTAGTGGGGGACCTAAAACTGGATGCAATATTCTAGATATGGCCTCACCAGTGCCAAACAGAGGGGAATAATCACTTCCCTCAATCTGATGGCAATGCTCCTACTAATGCAGCCCAATACACTGTTAGCCTGCTTGGCAATAAGCACACACTGCTGACTCATATCCAGCTTCTCATCCACTGTAATCCCCAGGTCCTTTCCTACAGAACTGCCTCTTAGCTAGCCAGTCAGTCCCCAGCCTGTAGCAGTGCATGGGATTCTCCAATTTGCCTAGGTCACTCTGGACCATATCCCTACCCTCCAGCGCATCATCTCTCCCATCACCTTAGTGTCATCCGTGAACTTGTTAAGGGTGAGATCCATCCCATCATCCAGATCATTATTGAAGATGTTGAACAAAATTGTCCGCAGGACCGACCCCTGGGGCATTCTGCTTGACACTGGCTGCAAACTAGACATCAAGCTGTTGATCACCCACCTATTGAGCCTGATGATCTAGCCTGCTTTCTATCCACCTTACAGTCTATTCATCCAATTCATCCTACTTTAACCTGCTGGCAAGAATACTGTAGGAGACAGCATCTAAAGCTTTGCTAGAGTCAAGGTATATCATGGCCACTGGTTTTTCTCATCCACAGAGCCAATTAACTCATCATAGGTGGCAATGAGGTTGGTCAGGCATGACTTGCCCTTCGTGAATCCATGTTAACTGTTCCTGATCACCTTTCCATTGACATCTGTCAATTTTGGATCAGACCCTAAGGCTCCTAAATGATTTGCAGGACACAAATGAATGGACAGCTTGGTAGATTCCAACGCTTGTGCCAGGGTCTCCCTATGGTGGCCACAGAGTCTAGGACCAGAAGGGAGCACCAGATTATCTAGTCTGACCTCCTGTGTACAGCAGTTAGTCAGCTTTTACCATTCTCTTGCTTATCGCACCTAAAAGAATAACCATGGACAACGGAGCCCATTGCTGGGACATTTACATTCCCAGAGAATGTTTCCCAGGTTTATCTTTCCCCAGCTTCTATCTCATTTTTGTCTTCTCAAGGTCTTTGTTTCAATCAAAAAGATGGGTGAAAGATCCCTTTCGTGGCTTAGAGCACTGCCCTAGCTAAGCACACTGACAGAGTGAATGCAGGACACCAATTTCCCTGCAGGGAAGTTAAGATCAAGGAAACATTTACATGGAATGAAAATTGATTTTAACGGTCACTTCCTGCATTCATTTGACCAGAAGTATTACATTTCCAAAATCTCATTTTGATTGGTGCTGGTGGGTTTGACCTCATTTAAAACAATCCATGAGGCTTGGCGTTGTCAGGATCAGAATGAAAGGAGTCATGAATCTGGTTAAGTACACCTTGGCTCTGGTTAAACAAACCACATTTTTCTAAAGGGCCTCAGCCTGATGTCTCTTTCTTATTTTCACTTGCAGGTGCAATTTTTGTGCACTCTCATTTACAAGTATAGGTGCTAGAAGGCCACATTTTTGAAATATGACCTTTATAAGCATGTGGCCACTTGCATGTGTACATTTTGCATTTGGGTGAGGGAAGAGGACCAACTACGGGCATTTACGTGCTGCTTTAGATGGTCAAAGCACAATGCAAACATCAATTAAGCCATAACTATTAATTTTACTTAAATGATTGGGTAAAGTTTCAGCCTGCAATGGTGCCTGAGTTCCTAAACTTGACACCTGCAATGTCTGCTTTAATCTATGGCAGTAAAGCGTGTTAGCTGGGCGGGTAGAGCAGAAGGAATCATGGCTTCTGTCTCTACCACTGATTAGTTGTGTTTGCTTCAGTGGTGCAAGTAGAAATCATTTCTTGCCAGTATGCGGCACTCATGAGGGACACACGAGGGTTTTGTGTGTGTGTGAACGTGCTCTCCCCATGTGACCCCCCACATGACTCCTCCCCATGATACACATCCATCTCACATTGTGGGAGGGATAGCTCAGTGGTTGGAGCATTGGCCTACTAAACCCAGGGTTGTGAGTTCAATCCTTGAGGGGGCCATTTAGGGATCTGGGGCAAAAACTGGGGATTGGTCCTGCTTTGAGCAGGGGGTTGGACTAGATCTCCTGAGGTCCCTTCCAACCCTGATATTCTATGATTACCTGGTGGGGAGGGGCAGCTGTGTCCTCCTCCCGCGGGGCCAGAGATTTCTGCTGTACGGACCCCAGGCAGGAGGACTTGAGAGACACAGCTGTGTGGAAGGGCTGGTGGTACAGCCGCTGCACCAGAGGAGCTGCTAGCATGGAGCTGCCCGGCAGGGAAAGGAGCAGAACGTCAGGCCGCCAGGCAGCCCCATGCCAGCAGCTCCTCCGGTGTGGCTGTTGTACTGGCCCTAGCCCTGTCCTCTGTCAGGGCTGCTGTAGAGACCCCAGGCAGGAGGACTCAGGAAATGTGGCTGTGTGGAAGGGCTGGGGGTGGGGCTGGGGAGTGGCTCCTCCTGTGTCTTTCAGATATGCCATACCAGCTATAAATATCTTACTAGTACAGCATACTGGGTCATACCACCATACCTGCACCACTGGTTAGCTGAGGCAAATCACTTAACACTTTGGCCTCTATGTCCCCATTGGTAAAATGGGGCTAATAATACTTTACTTGTAGGTGTAATAGGCTTTTGTGATCTTGGGTTGAAAGTTGCTTGCTAAAGCACAATGTTGTGGGGATAGCTACCTCTCAGGTAGTTAAGTATATTCTCCCCCCCCCCCCACACTCCCTTTCCTTTACATGGAAAACCTTTTTACAGCTTTTGGGGAGGTAGAAATTCACCCACAAATCACTCCAGCTCCTTTTCGCAGTAAACAAAAAACCCCCTATAAGCAACACTCACCTTTATCAGCAAACAAATTGTCCCTCAGCCTCTTTACTATCAGTCTCTTAGTAATGGATCAGAGCACCTCTTTCCCTTTGGGTTCTGACTGATTATCGTCCTGATTAGAGTGACCTAGGCCCATAGTGTCTATACAGACAAGCTGTTCCCTGGGTTCAATCTCCCAGCCTGCTGCATTCTTGCAGCAACACATGCAGCTCGCACAGTTCCTTCTCAAACGGCGGCATCCTCCTATTTAGAAGGGCTGGATTTTCCTCCTGCTCCTGGGACTATTAGGACTTCGGGGTCAGTGTTCCTTTCACAGTGCTGATGTGTAGAATGGGAGCGCCACAACAGAAACATTGTCTAGTTCCACAGAGGTATTTAGGTGCCGACCTCCTATTGTATGGAGAGGTGGGCCCTGAAATACCTTGTAGGGTTTGGGCCTTTGCGGCTGTCTCAGAACCTTATATTGTCTCTGCACGGTGTGCCATGGTGACTTGGCACTTCCCGGGGAGAATGCGGGGCAAAAAGACACTTCTGCTCAAAAAGGACAACCCGCTGCCACTTGAGTTAGAGAGCAACCCATACAGCTCTAGCAGCCTCCGGCCCTCTGTGGCAAGGGAGAGGTACAGATTCGGAGTCCATTTGGAAGGAGACAGTGCTTCGTACATACACGCACGGTTTGTAGCACTGTGATGCTTTTGCCAGGCCTAAAAGGTTTTAAGATTTCTTTATGATCAGTACCCATTGAAGTGCCTTCTCTTCATGTAATGGAGCAGCTGAAAGCAGTGAGAAATTATACATGTAAGCAGGGTCTGAATGAGCTTTCCCCTGACATCTAATGATGAACCGGAGGGAAAGACTTCAAGAGCAGAAAGTATTTGCATAGACACACCCAGTCTTCCTAGGTGTTCAGCAGACAGACCAGCTTTGCCAAAGTGATCAATTTTGGCTGGTTTTGGGTTACAATTCACTTTACTACTGAATGCAGGGGTAATGAAATGTTATCCTTATTGTATGAGTAAACAGCAGCAGGACTGTACTTAGCACACCCTGACTGAGGGGGTCACCCTGCTCTGAACCTCACTTGCTAAGCAGGGGGCAGGGATGCCAACTCCCAGTGAAAGAGAGAGGGTGGGAACTCTGCTTGTAGAGTCTTTGATGCCATTTGACCCTCCCTTCTCGAGTGTTTAAAGACTGAGCTGATTAGACTTAATTGAAAGGCCTTGTTTCTGTTCGGTGGTTACCAGAGCCAAAATTACTGACGAGCAGGTTTAGGGGCTAAGCCTTACGCCTGGTGTGGGGACAGTGCTGCAGGGAAAAACAACACAGACTGCGCTAGCAGTGAGGTTCCCCCACTACCCAGTGAAATTGCTACGAGCTGGAATCACTAAGACGTGGGCTGATTTGTGGGACCTGAGGATGCAGCATCACAGAAGTGGCAGCGAGTGGCCAGCGATGGCAGAGAAAACGGCACACCCGTGGCCAACGACAGAGGCAGTGGCAACGATGACAGCAGCAGCTGAGGCATTGCTTGTCCCTTCCTCCAACCTTTTCAGCGGTGGGAGGTGAACCTACACGAATGCAGCTCTGAATTCTGAGCCCCCAAATGAATGCTGGGCTCCCTTTCCCTTTTGTATGAAAGTTTTACTTTGTTCTACACAGACTCAGTGTTTGCGAGAGGGGAAGCAGAGCCTTTTTGAGGAGCCCAGGTGTTGTGGTGAATTTTCCCAAATTATCGGGTGAGGGCTTGAGCCAGCTAAAAGGAACCCCTAGATATTTAACCTGGCCCTTGTTGTTGCCGACACCACCTGGCAAAGGAGTTACATACACATTGGTCCTGCCAGTGAACCTACTGTTCACCAATTTCCCAAATGGAAAATGAATTTCCAGTTGCTCAAATAGATTTGTAGGTGGAAAATAGTAAATGCACATTTGACAACTTATGAATTTGCATATTTTAAAATGAACTACACCTAGAAGTTTATTCAGTGGCTTTTTATTGCTGGCTTTTGCATTGTGCTACACGGGGATGATAAATTAAGAGGTGTCACTGGGGATGTAACTCCTGCTTAAATGTACAGTGCTTTAAGTGTAAATGTCTTGTTGAACTAACAAACTAGGTCAACATTTCTGAGCTTTTGAAACTTTTCAGAAAAATGAAGCCAGTTTCTCCCCATTTGCACCCCTGCCCTGTGGTGTTAAAGGCTTACCTATCTAAATGTCTACATCAGCGCCATGGCAGCTCCATTGCAGATACAGATTTCAGTCGGCGCCCACTCCACACATCAGGAAAGGCTGCATTATTGGATGAAAATGTTCCTCCAGTATTTCACAGGAGAGTCAGGTCTGAGTCTCGTTGAAGGGCTCTTGCACTTTTGAAGCCATGCTGAGGAGATACTGTTGAAGCAGGTTTATTTTCAGTTGGATGAGATGCCTTGGGATCCTCCCTGCTACCCCTGTACTTGATCCAGCAGCATGGCAAGAGCACATGTGGGTTCGGAACTGAGATCAGAACTTTCACTGTCCTGGAGACACAGGGCTCGGGTCTTCAGTGCTGCAGCTGAGGGTTGAGACAGCAGCTCTGAGTTACCCCTCGGCTGCTAAGCAACTCTTTTGACTCATGATGTAAATTGAGAAGAGCAAGTGCTGGAGGGTCAGCACTGTGCCCAGCAATTGCCATGTGGCATTCAGCGGCTGGCTGGGAGAAATGCTGTTTTCGGAGAATCCCCAGATGTTTTTCTCTGTGAGCGGCTGTCCTTTTATGGCTGCTCTGAAGTGCACTCAAGTCAGGAAGTACTCTGACTGGCAACAGGAGGAGCTGAAAAACTTTAGCAGTGCTATTACAGATGCCATTTGTATTCACATTAAAGTTCCTCTGACCTGGCCACATACTGCGTCTACCTCTCAATACTCACTTTTCCCCCTACTCAGCAGTGCTCATGTCAGTGTGGAAATAGAGCTACTTTGTACGAAGGCTGTGGCTCTCTGCACATCCTTAAGCAGTGCTCAACAGCCTCTAGGCTCCAAGATAATCGGCAGCCTACAGGACCATTAGCAATACAGCAATCTTAGCAGCTCTGCTGTATCTCTGACATCAACAGACTTAAACCAGGAATGAGTTTAGTCTGGAGCCTATAAGTTTCTTGGAGGTAGGTAAATGCATGACACACACAACCCTTATACGGGCAAGAAAAGTGTGGAGAGTCCATATAGGTGGCTGGAGCTCCTGCATGCTGCTGGGTTGTACTTCACAGGACCTCCCTTTACTCCAAGGCATGGGGAGAAGAAATGGCCTAGCTGATGGCTATCCATCCATCTTGATTCACCATGTGAATCCCACAATTTGTAGGCCTGAACTGCCAGAGCTGGCCATGTAGTAGCTCTGCTTCCACTCCATGTCATGGGGAGAATTTAATCCTCCTCCCACTGCTGATAGTACCTAGCTCTTATCTGGTGCTTTTCACCAACAGATCTCAAAGTGATTTACAAAGGAGATATTGCTGTCCCCATTTTACAGATGGGAACTTAAGTCACATTACCTCCCTGTGACTCACCTAAGGGTCACCCAGCAGGCTAGTAGCAGAGCCAGGAATAGAACACAGTCCCAGTCCAGTTCTCTATCCACTAGGCCATGCCACCTCGTCCAGACACCCTGCTCGGGCTACTTGAACTGTGATGTTCTAGGATCAAATACACAATTTCCCCACTGATTGTGACCATTGGAATAGGGTGTGGGAAATTCTTCCAGTGGAAAAGGCGTGTTACATTAAGAAAGAGGACAAAGGTGCAGATATTGACCAGAGCTTGCTGTCCCTCATTGACCACTTAAAAGAAAACTGTGAATAAAGAACCACAACCATGGCCTACATAATAATAGCTCAAAAACAATTAGTGCATTGGTTGTGTAGACAGACCATACCAGGAAATGAATTGTAACTTGAATGGCAAAGCATTACCTGTAACATACACTCACTGCTCACCATACATTAATATTGTTATTTGATATGTGGGTTTCTGTTAATATTTTATCTACTCTATACATTAATATTCAGTTAAAAAAATCTATCAAATAGCCAGTTAGTAACTTCTAGTCCACTGTACAAGTTTTGCCATGTAATTTTTATGGTATTGTCATTGATTTACCATACAAGGTATACATTGCCTCTAAATATTTATTAATGAATTGAATGCTTGTGAATGTTGCTGGATCAATAGCTTTGGAAACTGAAGAAGTTTCAGGTACAGCAGAAGTAGCTATGTTGTAAGATTCCTTGCAGCCAGTGTTCCTCAGCCCTCTTAAAGAGGTAAGCATGTTGGACATTAAAAGGATAATTGAATTCAGTCTGCCAGGCTACACAGTCGTTGACCTCTCTGCTGAGATTGTCAAGGACTCAATAAAGGACAGATTGATGTTAGTAGCGTTGGAGCTTTGTACGGGTGGATACCTGACTAGTAGGAACAACCATGAGAACACCCAGTTTTTACACTCAGACCATCTGTTTTGTGTCACATTCTTTAGGTACTTAGTTCTATTTGTTTGAACTATATCGAACGTAATTGTCTGTGATGCACTATGAGACATTTTGTATGAATTAAGTTGTAAATAACTGTTACCACATAATATAGCGAAAACATTATTGTGTACGATTATCTCATTCTCCAACAAGGATTTTTAATCTTAACAGCACCTCCTAACAGGCTAGGTTTGAATTAAAAGCACTTACCAAAAGAAAACATGCAGATTAAAAGATCAGCTACCCAACTAGTTCATATTCTACCAACTTTGGAAAAAGAACGTTGACACTAAAAATTCAATAATACATACCAGTATAAATTACAAATGTTGCACTTTTAGGAAGCTTCTTTGCTGATAGCAGTGTGCTTTGTAATAGTTAAGGTTTCAAAGTTGATGGCTCTTATGAGGTTCTAATTTTTGGTATTAGAGCAAACTCACAGGTTATAACAAAGGAGAAAATTACAAATATGGGTACTGAACTTATACTGTACATGCAAGAGCCATTTGGATTCAATTTTAGGATCTATGGATTTGATTGTTCACTTTTATGCTCGTGTAACTTTACCTCAGTCACTGATATTCCACCAGAGTAAAGCTGGGGTAATGAAATACAGAATCAGGACACAAGCACACACTAAAATCTTTAGCCAAATTTTCACAACCATGGGGAAAAATGGGGGTGGTGTAGAAGCTGGCCTACTTCTGTCTGGTGCTGTCCTTCTGTGGGGTAGACCTACAGCAGCTCTCTTCTTACAAGAGAAGCCTGTCATTAGTTAGTGGGTATCCCACACTGTCCCACCCTGTTACGTGGTGTTAGCTATAATGGCTAGCTGGCATCCCTTGTGGCCACTGTTAGAGATGGCCAAAAAAATGTGTCTTCAATGGGATCTGCATGGTAGGTCTAGATAATACAAGATATTTCTTCCAACCCTAACCACAAGTCTATTTACTTTCATCTTTTCCAATGCTAGCCATGACCTCCATGAGTTACAGATAAGCATTTGGTACTAGCTTAAATGCAGTGCATGCTTTCAAAAATTATTTATAAAAACAAATGGGCTTTGTTATACCATTTTGAATGATCTGGAATTATTTACAAAAGTTTTGGAGATCTCAATAATCTTAAATAAGGGTTTTTTCTCCATCCTTTTCATCATCTTCCACAATCACTGTCTGCTTTTCTTCTTTAAGCATGTTAGTACCTTAAACAGGAAAAAAAATTAAAACAAAACAAACAATACTAGTCATGTTAACATATTCATTGTTTACGAGGGCCTAATTTTCTATCCTTTCCAATTGTTTCGACACTAGCAAGGCTCTGCTGATTTCAGTGGAGTTGCTTCTGATTAAATTTGGATAATCAGGCCCCTAATATTTAGTAAACCTGAAACTCATGTCTGTATTTGCACTTTGTAATTAAAATTATTGGACATTCTCACACACTGCTGATACCTGCTCAAATAACTAGCACAGTGTGGTTTATTCTCGGAAATCTACTGGACTGTTTATTACTTAGATTTTGCAAATACAGGTTCCAGAATGGGCAAATGTTGAAAGACTTAACAGCCAGCTCCCACACATCCAATATCATCCCCACTGAAACAAATCTAATGGCAACATGTTGCAAATGTAAATAAAAATATGAACTTGGATCAATGCTGAACAGGCTCCCATGCATTACTAAAGACATTTGTATCAGCACAAGCAATACTGAACTTCGTGAATTGAACATGCATCAAAGAAGATCTGTCTAAATAAATACTAAGGATAATTAAGAAAACCAAACACCTATTGCCAAGGCCCTGGAGAACTGTACAGCATAATACAGAGAGGAAGGATGATCTTGTGGTTAAAGCACAGGACTGGGATTCAAGAGATTTGGGTTCAATGAGCCACAGAACTCCTATGTGACCTATCATTTAATGTGTCTGCCCCTGTTTGTGAGCTCCCATCTTTTGTCTGTCTAGTGTGTTTAGAATGTAAGAACCTAGTGCCTAGAACAAGGAAGCCCTACTACTGACTGGGGCCTCTATGCACTACAGTGATGCAAATAAGTAAAAAAATATAATTAAAAAATGATGCCCCTAAAATGAAATGTTAAAATCAACCAATGGGATCCAACAGGCAAAGGTTCTACTCAATCCTTATTTGAGCTGAACTGGTTTGTTTTGCCCGTTCCGATTAAAAAAACAATTAACAGCCTCCGCAGTATGTTTTATTTCTACTGTCTTTAGCATGGTGGCTAAAATATTCCATAAACAGGGTGAGGGAAACCCGGACTTGAAGCCAAGCAAATCGCTTTAAGTCAGTCGCCTCCTGTTTTGCTGTCAGTGCACTCCAACGTGCCAAGTTGTTCTGTCAAACCAACACATCTTCTTTCTTTCTGTGTTGAAAGTCCTCTCATAATGAAGCAGTTCATGAAGTCTGAAAATAGAGCAAAGGAAGCCATGTCCCACACAGGAAGGCTTTCTTCAATTCTGGACTCTCTTCTAGAGGTGAGGAATTAAGGACAGAGATGACTGACCTAAATTACTATTTTGAATTCAGGTCTGGTTTTCTTTGTATGGGGTTTTTTACCAATTAGCTGATTTTACTGGGGGAGGGAAACCATTTCAAAGGCTTGGATGACACTTCAAAGGTAAGTCTGAAACACAATGATGTGTCCTTCAAACAGCCATTGAGTGGCTGTTACTGGAAACTGGTAACAGGGATGCTATTTTAAGGTGATGGAGCCAGAGAAATGTTCCACACCCAGGTTTCAACTCAGCCCCCTAGCAAACAAATTTCCAGAGCAAAAATACAGACATTGATTTTTATCCCTTTATCTCTGCATCTTTTCCAAAATGCTCCATGCCTGCAATGGAGGCTTATAATGTATAGCAAACAAAACTAAAGTTTAGAGCTATGATCTATAATCCTATCTTCAATGCTTCTTGGTTCTTATCTGAGTTACCAAATAATGAGGAAAAAGCAAATGGGCTCCTAGCTAGACTCTAGGAGCATCAAAATTACCCCCTGCTTGAAGCAATTCCACCTGCCACAACTAATTTTAGCAGAAATTGTCTTCAAGGACCAGGGAGCTAGGCACAGCTGGAGGGCAGCAACAGAAATCAGCAGCCCAGCTATAAGGAGGAGTTGTCATTCAATAATAGTAAATCACATGCTCATCAGAATAGAGTGTAATGGCGACTGAGAGTGGTCACAAGATATAATCCTGGCAGGATTCCTGAAGCTGGTGCAGTGTGGTATGTAGATCAAAAGCAAAAGCTAGCGTGGTCTAGATTGAATGTGCAGAGCAGTGGGATTAGTAACACCTGTGTGCTAATCCTGGCTCTGCTTACTGATTTAGTGTCTGGGCAGTTCACTGAGCCTCTCTGCCTCAGCTTTCCCATCTGTAAAATGGGCATCATAACATTCAGCATAGCTTCATAGAGATGTTTTAAGGATTAATAGATTATCTATCATTAATGTCTGCCAGCAGCTTTGAATTATAAAGCAGTGTCTAAATAAATAAAGTAGGAGTAGTAGTTTGCAATAGAACCTAGTGCTGATGAGAAATCTGTAGCCCAACACTCGGCTATCAAAGGCTTCAGACTCTAAGGTCCATGTCAGAGCTGTGCTGAGTACAGTTTAGCAAGGGCAGGTAGAGGATCTGTTGCCAATGTGGTCCTTGGTGCCCCTTAGAGCTTCCTCTGGGTGACTCTAGGTTATATTTAACTGTCTATCAATCACAGGGCAATTCCTGTCAAACTGAGGCTGGAGAGGGGATGGTGTAGAGCTGCTTTGCTGGTGCTACAACATGCAGAGACTTCCTCGGTGTAAGGGAAATCCTGAGGGAGTCAGTTAAACTGGCTTAGCAAAGGAGAGGAAGAGGGCTTGAAAGCGTGGTTTTCTAATGATCTCAGATATCCATTTGTCAGGAACAGCTTTGCCATGTTCTCCCAAATAGTTACATTCTTGTCAAACCCTGCATTTGCAGAGGGCTCTTCAGAAATTAAGTTATTTGAATATGCTGCTAAGTGAGGCTAGTAATAAAAGGTGTTTCAAATCTGATGCTGATCATTTACAGTCAGGGCGGAGGGGGAAGCTATATTAGAATTGTGGTTACATTGGCCCAGATCCTTGAAGGTACTGAGGTGCCAAACTCCCACTGATGGAGATCGGGGCCATTTCCCCTCCTTTATTCCATCAGAAGTCCAAGATGTGGGATGATTTGATTTTTTTGCCATTCAAATAGCTTTTGTTTTTCTAAAGTGATGTATGTCTATAGATGTCACATGCTTGCATTTGAAAAACAACAACTAATGGGGCAAGTTTTGTACCTGTTAATTATTTTTTAATGTCACTTACTAATGATGAACTTACATTTATCCATAGCATACTGGGGAAAAGAGAGATTTTTAAATGCAAGCATTGTTCCAGTAAGATTTGCATCTTGAATGCCACTGTAATTTATCAAATACTTTGGGTTACTTATTGCAACACACATGATCCCCTATCCATGAGTAGATTGGCTGCACATGTATCTCTAACTACAAGGTTAAGATAAAATGAGGCAGGAATGGCAAATTTACTGGGACTCAGAATCCCTTTGAATGCATCTCCTATTCTGGAGAGGAAGGGTGGTCCTCTGCTATAGGCACGAGACTGGGACTCAGGAGACTGGGTTGAATTCCCAGCTCTGCCAGTGACTTCCTATGTGACCTCAGGCAAGTCATTTAATCTCTCTCTGACTCAGTTCCTCATCTGTAACATGGAGGTAAGAATATTTCCTTTCCCCTTCACGTTTACCATGTAGCTTGTAAAGTCCTTGAGGCAGGGACTCTCTCACAGTACCTAGGACAATTGGCCCTGATCTTCATTGGGATGTTTTGATGTATTAGAAGTAATAATTCTGGACATTCTTGTGTTTTTGCATAGCTTGCTGGTATTGATAGTTGTGCTCTAGACTGAGCACTGGAGAGAGAACCAGGAGTCCTATTCCCTCTTTGGGGACTCGCTGTAGCCTTGGGCAAGACTCTTAACCTCTGTGTGCCTCAGTTTCCAATCTGTAAATACTTGTGTACCTCATGGAGTGTTCTGAAGATTAGTCCATGTTTGTTAAGTGTTTGGAAGATGTAAAGTAGTATGGACTTGATTCTGTCCCCCTCATTCCAGGAGCAATCCCATTGATTTCAGGGAGAAGTGTGACGGAGACAGTCCCTGGAGAGTCTCTGGCCACCCAAAAGTGGATAGGTCTGATCTCGAGTGATCAAGGACAGCTAATCAAAAATGGAGGGAGGAGCCAAGGGGCGACATTTTCAGCTCTGTCTATGGGAGAAATGTTTGTGAAGACAGCTTTTAAAATATTGGTTAATTAAGCTAAAATAGGTAGTGTTGGTTTGTAGTTTTGGTAATGCTTGAAGCGTTGGCCTTTAGTAGCAACTAGGGAGGAAAATAAAAACTCAGACTGGAACACCCAACAGTGCAAGTTATTGAGAGAGCACTGAACATGGAGTGTGCTACTTAGGCTGCACATCCAGCAACTGCAATAATAGAGGAGTAGGGACAGAAAGGCCCTTTTATGTTTATTTGCTGCAAATAACCCTGCTGGGGCATCTCGGGTTTGAGCCTATAATTGAGATTTTGGTTTGCTCAGCTGTTCTACAAGACCTCATTTTATTTATTCTCTCCTTGCTGCCTTACCCTAAAAGTAAATAAATTGTAAATACTGGACTAGTCCACAGCAAGGCACTCTCTTCCTGCAAGCCATGCACCACTGCAGCCTACGTCTAAATATCAGCTTTCTGTCCTCCAGTATCCAGCCTGAAAAGAAAATATGCTTCTTTGAAAGGGGAGACATTCAAACCCAGGCACACAAGCCACTCCACCCGTGTCACACGCACAGAATATGCCATAGGGATGATAAGATGGGACATGAGGAGAACTGTACGCATAGAGAGGCAGCTGGGATGGTAATGCTGTATCTAGGGAGAGGCAGTAATGAGCAGGCCAGTGGGATTGAATTCATAGGGGATTAAGGGGGCCTGCTCATTCACCACTTTGTTAGTCCAGTTTCATGAAATGAAAATCAGCTGAGTCCTGCTGACATAAAACGTCAGTACTAAATCAAGCCTGAGGTGTGTGTCATTTTTTATCAGCGGCCACATTCCTTAGAAATTGGACACATGCACTGATTTTTGTTACAGAGCTTAAAGCCACTGCATTTTTCTTTGTTTTACTTTATTCCCTTTTGGTGTTTCTTGGCTGGCAAATCCTCTGGAGATTATAATAAAATAAAATCCTCTATAACTTCCATTAACTTCCTCTATCCTTTGCAAATTCTATCAGAATGAAAAAAGTACTCTTCTGGGGGTAGAAACGGTAAAGATCTTTGAACAGCCACTAGGGGCCCTCTTTCTCACTTAAATGCTCGCTAGAGATTGCGAATGCTAGAGAGGTACATGTTAAACTAAATGAATTTGGATGACAAATGTTAAGTCAGCCGTAGCTGCATCCTGCTATAGCAGAGATTATATTTAATATAGTGCTCATAAAAAGAAGTACATTGCTGTTTACTAAAAACAGGAACAAAATATTTTCAGTTTCACTTTAACGCCTTCATCTCTGCCATGCTCTATGGATTCCTGCCACCAAATACCTGCCACTTACATAGCAATTTATGGGGGGAGGTTTCTGCTGCCCCATACATTATGGTCTCTCTGTGCAGCCCCAATAACATAGAGGGGATTCAAAGGTACTGCAAGTGGTCAGGGGAGATATCCACAGCATAGGAACAGTGTAGAGCTGACAAAATTGGCTCCACACGATCCGCCTTCCAAGGCATGGCTGAGAGGGTGAGTCGGGGTGGAGCTAAAGGTACAGGACAGAGTCAGATTCTATATTTTCAAGCTAGGATAGAGACAGGTTAATAATTTATTACAAATGGTTTGACAAGCTGTACCTCTGTTTCTGCTCTCAAAATGACTGCGAAGAGACGGCTTTTTCTTCAGATTTGTTGTTGTTTGAAATTTTTTGCCAAATAATTTGTCCCAGTAATTTTTGGTCTGTATCTCTTGCTTATGAATAGTTCATTACAAGTGCTTGACAGTCAACATTTGAAAATGAAACAGCTGCAATTGGAGAGATCACCTGGGCCCAGGTCCTCAAAGATGCCTCTAATGATTCCAATATTTACTTAAAATTGATTTCCCCTACCTCCCAGGCACGTTCACTAGAGTATTTGAATGAAAGGAACAAAAAAAAGTGCAAGCAAATTTGTTTGAAAATTCAGTTTAGGCCTTGATCCTGCAAGTCAGTCAACACTAGATTTTAATGGGGTGGCACAAGTGCTAAGGTCTGATTGTGCAGAGCAATTTGATGGATATTGGTGGATTCATTTTTTCCAGTACTTGCCAAACTCTATGACCTGATCTTCCAAACATGCTCAACCTTACTCACATGACCGGATGCACTGACTTACCAGGGACCCTTTGGAAGGGCCAGATTTACAAAGATATTTAAGCACCTAAAGATGCAGATAGTTGCCTAGTGGGATTTTCAAAAGCAACCTAAGCCCCATTGATTTGACTAGGGGTTTGTGTCCCAAGAACCTCTAGATGGCAACTGGCAGAGGGTACAGGGTTGTATAGGGGTCCCCTGGGTTCACCAAAAGAATGCCATGTAAGGCTTCTAATGAAAGCCTGTGTCATGCTGCTCATCATGACCATATGTACGTATGGATGTTGAGTAAGGAGTTGTGTATATATACTGAAAATTATGTTGTTACACTCTTGACTAGGGACTGGTCACCAGAAAGGGAAAAACCATGTTTTCTTTCAGGCATGAAATGTTTATTTATCTGTCTGTTTACATGTAAATTACATATTGTATGGTTCACAATGGGCCTCCATCAATAGTCTCAGCTGAATGCTAATGGAGGATTGAGAAATCTTCAAAGAGAGGAAATTTACAGAATAAAGTGAACCAGCAGGGGAGAGCCCTGTTTACAAGTAAGGACAATTAACTTTTGGGGGTATAACAAAGGGATGCGGAGATGTACCCTCATTCCAGCAGGAGAGTGAGTTTGTGTGTGGGAGGGGGGGGGGAGGGGGAGGGTGAGAAAACCTGGATTTGTGCTGGAAATGGCCCAACTTGATTATCATACACATTGTAAGGAGAGTGATCACTTTAGATAAGCTATTACCAGCAGGAGAGTGGGGTGGGAGGAGGTATTGTTTCATGGTCTCTGTGTATATAATGTCTTCTGCAGTTTCCACAGTATGCATCCAATGAAGTGAGCTGTAGCTCACGAAAGCTTATGCTCAAATAAATTGGTTAGTCTCTAAGGTGCCACAAGTACTCCTTTTCTTTTTGCGAATACAGACTAACACGGCTGTTACTCTGAAACCCTCATTCCTTCAACCTGTGAGGACAATATGCCAGTGGGCTTGATCTGATGAGAAGAAGTCTTAGCCAAACTGGAGAAAACCCTGGAGAAAGAACTTTGGGTAAGCTATCTTTAGGAGGTGGAGGAATACTTAGTTAGTTAAGCTTAGTCGCTAGAATGCGTGTTATGATTTTGTTTTATCTGTAACCATTTGTTTCCCTTATTCTCACTCTCTATCACTTGAATCTCTGTTCTTTGATAATAAATTTATTCTTGTTCCCACTAATCTAATCTATCTAAATGCTGTGTGTTAAGTAAAGCAGGGACTCTGAGCTGATGCTTACAAGATGGTGTGTGCTATTCCTTTGGGAACAGCCGATCTAGTTCTGTGCGTGTTCAAAGGAATAGGGCATGCTTGCAGGACTCGGGGATTGGTGTGTGCCTGTCACTGCTTCTACAGATAGTGAGGCCTGGAAAGCAGCGGTTGTGCTGCCAGAGGCTGGTGGTTTCAGGGAGCTGACCCAGAGCAGGCACAGACAAGACTTCCTCACGCAAAGGGCTGGTGCCTCCCAACCTTGGGTGCCCCGGGAAGCATCACACATTTAGGTGCCTAACTTGTTTAGACAATTCTGTAAATTCCAGGTGATGCCTATCTATAACTTTAGGCATTGAGATACCATTGGAAATCTGGCCCAAAGGGCTTATATTTCCTCAGGTCTATTTTTAGTTTTTTGGGGCTTTTTCCCCATCTGTCTGGCAGGAATATTTCTAAGGTGCTTCTTATCATTGTTCCCCTCTATAATTTTCTTTCCTTTACTTTTTTCTGTCTCTCTCTCTGTGTGCCAAGTGTTTCTAAATGTAAGCACTGAAATGCTTTGCTGAATCAGGTCCTTAGGCCTTTTCTTTTCTAGTGCTCCTTACTATCTAGTAAGTGTCCCGCTCCAGTGGTATCTTACTTTATGAACCATTTAACACTAGTTTTGGAGCTGTCCCTCCCTCCCCAGTGATTTGGAAACAGCTGAGACATTGCTTCTTCTGACTGGCAATAGCTCACTCCTCCCTGAACAGTAGTAATATTTGACGCTGATATGCTTTACATCTTCAAAGCACTGTGCAAAATTAGCTAATTAAGGCTAACAATGCCTTTGTGGTGCAGGGAGAGTAAGGAGCAGTATCTTTTTTGCAGATCGGGAAACTAAGAAACAAAGACATTAAGGCCACAACGTTCAAATTTGGGTGGCGGAGTCCTTCTGGATGCCTAAGCTAGTTAACTGCTCCATGGCCTCTCCGGCTGCACCACTGCTACAGAAAGGCCCTGAAGCCATTGTTGTCTGGATGGTCACCACTGTCAGATCACCTCAGTGTATGTCATGATCTTCCAGTGAGATAGTCTCATATGCTCGCTTTGCCCCTGCAGCTGGATAAGGGGGTGTCGCTGGGGCCTTCTGACAGTCCCTCACTGTTGTTACAGATGCTTGGAACCACCGGGGGCTGGCTATAATTCGAACCCCTTTTTTCCCACCCCCAATCCTGCAGCCCGGCAGCGGAGGGGCCACAAGAGCACTTACAGCCACCTCGACATCCCCTTCCTGAAATGTGCTTGGCCACAGTGAGGGATCAGGGCCTAAAAGTCACCCAGGACTGTAGGTGCTCAGCACAACCGATAATCATACCATGCTTAAATTAGATGCCTAGAGATGGATTCAAGTGCCTATATTTAGGCACCCAAATTTTGAAAATTTTGGTCTAAGTGACTTTCTCAAGGCCACATAGTAAGTCAATGGCAGAGCCAGGATAACAAGCCAGGTGTTCTTGCCTCTTAGTCCTGTGCTTTACCTATTAAATCATGCTCCTTTCTGCTTTCACCATTCTCTACATGGGTGAGAGGTGAGGAGAGGACTGATAACAAAATTCTGGTCCCAACAAAAACTGGAAGACTAGATTATTGATAAATGACCCTCAAGGGGCTTGGATGAGTTCACATGAGTACTCACCTTTACCCGTTATGTTTGGAGCTGTACAAACACAGAACAAAGAAACTGCTCCTGCCCCCCAAAGAGCTTACAATCTAAGTGGTCAAATTCAAACCAAATGGTGGGCAAAGATTTGGGTCTGTTCTTTTTTTAATTTGAACTCTGAACTCATTCTTTGTTCTCATGGGGGTAAGTCAAAAGAGATCTCCCTTTCTCCATTTCTTTCAGATTGTAAGCTCTTCAGAACACGGACTGAGTCCTATCTTTGTACAGAACCTAGCACGTTTTGGTCACTACTGCAACACAAATAATAACAATAATTCCAACTGGGAATAAGAAAAATAAGTAGATCAAACTAGGTCTGATTAGATAAGTTAAGCAGAGTGGGCAGATCAGTGATGTCCCTTACACCAGAGGGTGTTCCCAGCTAACTGCCCTTTATTTTTTACCTTTGAAAGCTGTGCTAATGCTCTTACCTGGTATAAGGGGTGGGATGTGTATTGCAGGTGTATCTTTTCTCCTGGGTTTTTTCTGTTCCTGATCAGTAAGCTGAGAGACTGAACTCACTTTGCCCGTCTGTGGTTTTTTTGCGATGTCACACCTTTTAATTAAATGTTCTGAAAAGTCTGAGAGCATGCCTGCAGAGAACCATACACAATAAATATTACTTAAGCCTCATCTACACTGATAAAAATTGCACTCATCTAACTTAATATACTCAGGGTATGCTTACAGTACAGTGGCACAACTATGGTGCTGGAGCGGGCCACTGTAGTGCCGTAGTGTAGACACTTGCTACAGTGAGGGAAGAGTTTTTTCCATCTATGTAGTTAATCCATCTCCTTAAGAGGCGGTAGCTAGGTTGACAGAAGAATTCTTCTGTCAACCTAGTTGGGTCCACAGGGGGTTCTAGTTGGCTTAACTACATGTCTCAGGGGTGTGAATTTTTCATACATTTCAACACTGAGTGCTTTTGAGAATCCTATTCTCCCTCCCTGCCATAGGTAGGCACACAAAGATGTAGGAGAATTGAGGGCAGAAATATTTTTATTCAATTCCTAGTAAATACAAGTAAACCAGGAAACATCAGAGGTTTGTCAGATTTCAGTATTACTAAGCTGTGTTACCTGGTATAGGTGGTGGGGTGTGTAATGCAGGTGTATCTTTTCTCCTCGGCTTTTTCTGTTCCAGCTCGCTGTTCTGGGAAGCCTGGATATTTTTACCCTTTCTTGGTTTCTTTTTGAGGTCACAATTCTTAATCAACTGTTCTGAAAGGTCATCTGCGTGGGGGGGAAAAAAATACCTAGCTGATAGAAAATTATGAATCTCAGAATTAAACGAAGGGCTCGCTTTAATAACAATACTTCCACCCTAGTTGGTTAAAACACAAAGTATATTCACCTCTGTACAGAAGGCCATCACAAAGGCCTTAATACCACTAAAAACAGGGCATAAGTGAGACTTAAGTGCCTTATGCTGGCCTTAGAGAATTAAACCTCACAGTGAAGAAGGGAAGAATTATACCCATATTATAGAGTGACACAGATGTTAAAGCTAATATTTTCATTCTTAGACGCCATATTTAGACACCTAAATAATAGGACTAATTTTAAGAGGTCCTCTGTAACCACAGCTCCCATTGACTTTGGTGGAGTTACTCTGGATTTGCACCAGTGTATATTGAAGCAGGACTTGACTCATCAGATAGTCTAGGTACATTCTAGACAGTTATCCAAATTTCTGGATGCGTAGTCAAGCTCAACAAATTGAGTCTTTTGAGGTTGACCCATCACTAATAATATCACACAAACCAGAGATTTGGTTTTTAAATTTGGCTTTGGTTGGGTTTGTCAGCTTTGCTTTTCATTTGGAAACTTTGCTTAACAAAAGGGGCCTGATTCTGATTTCACTTCCTAGATTTCACACCATCGTACTTCCATGGACTAGTGAAAGGAAGGATGAATGACTTTATGATTAAGGCACTGCACTGGTACTCAGAAGTTTTGGATTCAATGCACAGCTGTGCCACAGACTTCCCATGTGATCTTGAGTAAAATAATTTATTCCTGTGTGCCTCAGTTCCACACCAGTAAAATGGGGATAATAGTGCTTCCTTTCTCCCATCTTTTGTCTGTTTTGTCTATTTAGATGGTAAGTTCTTCAGAAGAGAGAAATTTTTTATTTTGTGTTTATAAAGCCCCTACCATAAAAGAACCCTGAACTGGGTTGGGAACTCAGGTGCGTCCAGTGTGAAATCACGCTCAAGACTCAGATATCTTGGTTGTGTGTGAGTAAAGCAGGCTTGCAAAATTATCCTTGCCTGGGACAAATAAAATATCATTTGTATTTCATTATTATCACCAGTGTATGGGTAGGCAAGTAGATTTTTGTGCCTGGGTTAGCAAATCTTCATGACAATTTTGGAAGGCTGGAATAAAGTAATGACATGTGAAGCAAAGGCGAATATGCAAAATACAAAAATATGCAAAAGGCACATCTATCAAAGTCTTGAAAGCCTCATATTTAGAAGCATGTATGAGCAGAGATGCCTCTCGTACTCCAAGAGCAAAAGTTATATAAAAAGTCAGCTCTAGAAAGGACATGGATTGACAATAAAGGGAAAAAAAATAAAATTCTGTGCAAATATAGGCAAAAGGAATATTTAAAATCTTTTACTGAAATTGCACATAGAAAGTGGGTGTAGTAAAGGCTCAGATATATCTTAGCTTCCAGTTTATTATTGTATAATCGATAAAAGCGCTTCTCTTTCTCTGTCACGAAAAGGAACAATGACTCTTTCTCCTTTCCTCTCTTTAATTAATTTCCTTCTCGAGCTTCAGCTAATATTATGTGCAGGAAAGACACCCTTTGCCTGTCCATCTGGCAACAGATGTGTTACCAGAAGGCACAGTCTATCGGGTTTCACGAGGGCTCAGTTGTATCTCTTGGAAAGAAAAAGCCAATGGACAGTACTTAATGATGTAAAGAAGACACCTCTCTAATTACAAGTCACTGACATCACCATAAGAAGAAAAGGAGTACTTGTGGCACCTTAGAGATTAACATCACCATAATAACACTTACCTAAACGGTTGCAGTGTGAGTCTCGCTTGTCCAATCTGTCTTCTGGGATATCAAGTGGTTGCACATATTCAGTTGACATCATTGAAAAGTTTTTCTTTCTTGAAGCTACAACACCAAAAAGCAGCACATAATAAAACAGATATATTTATATTCTGTCCAATCAGTTCCTTCCAACCAGCCCTGGGAAGTTCCTGTTTTCAAAGTGATTTTTGCCATACAGCCACTGCTGGCCTGGCTGTTCTTGGAGTGCTTGTGAGCTGTATGGGCTAACTGCCTTCTGACCCCAACTCCCCACTCCCACTGATGAATGCAAAGCTGCAGATTCTAAAGCAACATCTGCCAGCCTAAAAAGGAGCAGGCCAGATGGGAGGGTTTTTAACAATTAGTTTTGAAGGAATCTATTTAAAGGGGCACAGTCAACTTGAAATCTAATTGTAAGTTAAAAATAGTTCCAGGTTCTATACCAGTCTCTGAGTCCCCCTGCTATTTGTTTTTGGTGTTAGTGTTAATGCTATTTATTCAGAGCAGTGGTTCTCAACCGGGGGTACGTGTACCAGTGTTCCCTCTCATTCTGCACATGGATGAGAAAAATTAATTTTGTTATGTGCACCAATATGGAGGTGATGTGTGGCGGGGGTGGGGCTGAGGGGTTTGGAGTGTGGGAGGGGGCTCAGGGCTGGGGCAGAGGGTTGGGGTGCAGGGGGGTGAGGGTTCTGACTGGGGGTGCTGGCTCTGGGGTGGGGCTGGGGATGAGAGCTTTGGGGTGCAGGCTGCCCAGGGCTGCGGCAGGGAGAGAGAACTCCCCACAGCCCTCTCTCCCCACAACAGCATCTGGGCTGGGGGAGAGGCGTCTTGCCCCACCGCAGCCCCAGGCTGAGGGTGAAAGGCCTCTCTCCTCACTGCGCCACAGCCCCAGGGCTGGGGAGTTGCCGCAGCCCTGCATGCCCCAAGCTTCCCCATCACCACTCCCCACTTCACCCCCTACCTCACCCCATGCCCAAGTGCACTGTGCATGCCTGCACGGCCGTTGGTGGCCTCCTGCACAGCCGTGCAGGCGCACACCTTAGATGGACCCTAGATGTGTACCCCTGGGGGTAAGCAGGGGTTTTCCAGGGGGTACATCAACTCGTCTAGATATTTGCCTAGTTTTACAACAGGCTACATAAAAAGCACTAGCAAAGTCAGTACAAACTAAAATTTCATACAGACAATGACTTGTTTATACTGCTTTGTATACTATACACTGAAATGTAAGTACAATATTTCTATTCAAATTCATTTATTTTACAATTATATGGTAAAAATGAGAATGTAAGCCATTTTTCAGTAATACTATGCTGTGACCCTTTTTGTATTTTTATGTCTGATTTTGTTAGCAAGCAGTTTTTAAGTGAGGTGTAAGTGGGGGTACAGAAGACAAATCAGACTCCTGAAAGGGATACAGTAGTCTGGAAAGGTTGAGAGCCGTTAATTTAAAGCACTCATGCAAGGACCTGAACACCACTGTGGTAGGCACTGTAAATACTTATTATTTTGTGGGGGAGGAAGGTTGGTGGTTTTACAACAACATTTTCCTGTTTCTACAAATGATTTTCTCATTCACGTTGCTGCAACAGATCCACACTGACAGGGAAAACTGACTAACAAACAGCCTGTACAGGGGAAACAGTAACACTGACCATAGAGCAGGAAGCGCTGTCAAATGCACAAATTAAGCACAGTGGAAAAATAAACGAAAAACTGTGTGGTGTTTTGTTTTTTTTGTTTTTGTTGCTTCTCTAATCCCTTTCAGCTATAGCCATCTTAGGTGGTGTTTGTAACCACAGTAAAAATGTAGAAAGAAGTGTGACCGTTTCAAATCAATGGGGGGCCATTAACTTTTGGCAGGACAGAACTGGAAAACTGGAAACCATACATAATGATTACTATGTGACCCATTCAAACTTCGCACTTCTGGAGAGCCCCCGTGTGGCTACTAGTGATGAGGTTGACCCTTCAACCTTTTGAGGTTCGCCCATAGCTAGTCTCAATTTTAGAAAGCTGTAAAATCTTCGCAGGCGGCTTTGTGGTATCACAGACCAATAGGTTACTCTAAAAGAGATGAAGTGTAAATTTTTTCAAAGCATCTAGGTGCAATGATACTTAGAACGGAAAGCCACGCACAGTTTATCTGCACATAACTGAAGAATTCTAAATGTGCTTTCACAAAGCAATAACATAAAATTCACCCAAGAAGTGAATTATTGAATAATGTTCAAAAATTCTAGACAAGAAAGATGTGAGGATAATTAATTTCCTTTTTGAAATGGAAGCACATATTTTCTGGAGCTCATATTTTAGCATCTTGAATGCAGCTCTTTTTCAGCTGACCAACATGCTATGACATTCTGCATTCTCTGCTTGATATCAGTCATCTTTTAAGGAAATTATTGTACATGATGGATTAAGATAGATATGTATGTAGAGATAATGGGCCACATTCATCCTTTGTGCAACTTTAGTGATTTCAGCAGAGTTGTAGGGGGGATTAATTTGGCTCAGTGTGAGACATTTTCTGCATGAATGCAGAGTTTTGCATAAGAATTAGGATTGTGCAAGAATTTAGACTGACACTTCTGGGCCGGAAGGGTTACCTAGATTCTCATTCCTTGGGTTAGCAAAGGCTGAAACCGGGCAGGGCTGAGGTGGGTGGGGAGTGGGGAATTCACAGTGCTCTCTTTTAGCTATTAATGAGTTCCAGTTTTGGAGCAGGTTGGCTATTTGTTGCTAATTGTGAAAGCACATGGCATAACATTTTAATGGCTGTCCTTATGGATGGGGAGGATTGGGGAATGGCCGGAGAGACTGAAAAAAACAGTGACTCTGGGTAGATTACTAAAGGCCATCCAGTTCCTCTCAGGATTAGCTCACCAGCTGAGTCATGGCCATGTGATAGTTCAAATCCTTTTGGCCTTCATATGTCCAGGGGATGGAAAGGCAGATGAAGAATACCTGGAACATCTCACCCGCTAACAGCTTCTTTGGCATCAGTAAATTGCTAAACAGTGCAAGGTGAACACAGCAAAAATGAGGCAATCCTTTTGACCAGGAATTTGACTCACTGGATGACTTTATTAAAACACCTTAAAGTACATATACAGATGTTCCAGATGCATTCTTTTACCACAAAGAAAACATCTACACTTTCTACAAAAAAAAGACAACAAAAAACCCCCCACCCTCTTGGCAGTAACTGATTAATTGCCAAAATTGAAAGGTTTTAATGTTATACAGGAACTCCTCACTTAATGTTGTCCCAGTTAACATGGTTTTGTTGTTACGTTGCTGATCAATTAGGGAACATGCTCGTTTAAAGTTGTGCAATGCTCCCTTATAATGTTGTTTGGCAGCCACCTGCTTTCTCCACTGCTTGCAGAAAGAGCAGCCCATTGCAGCTAGCTGGTGGGGGCTTGGAACCAGGGTGGACTGGCAGCCCCCCAGCAGCTCCCCATGTAGCAGCCGCCCAGCAGGCTATCAATTGCCCGGCAGTTCAGCTGTCCCACCCCCCACTGCCATGTGCTGCTCCTGCCCTCTGCCTTGGAGCTGCTCCTGGGAGCCTCCTGCTTGCTGTGCTAATGTCAGGGTGTCCCCTTGCCCCCCACTTCTGCCCCCCACTCCTTTACCCTATCTCCATAGAGCGTGGGGGGAGGGGAATATGACAGGGCTCAGGACAGAGGGAGCTTGCTGGCAGCAGCTGCTGTCTCAGCTTGCTGATCTACTTAAAAAGGCAATGTACTTAGACTGGGGTCAGCTACTTAAAGGGGCAATGCACATCTCTCTCTCTCTCTCTCTCTCTCTCTCTCTCACACTCACACACACACACTCGGTGTGTGTCTTTGTCTCTCTCTGCCATGCTGTCTCCCCTCCCTCCATTCGTGCTGTCTTCTAGAGTGTGAGGCTACATTAACAACAATGTGTTAACCCTGGGGGGGCTCAGCCGAGTGCGAGTTCATCATTTAGCAGTAAGGCATCCCCTGGGAAATATTCCACCCTCTGACTTCACCACCTCAACCAAGCTTCACAATCATCATTGCTGTATACGGTATTAAATTGTTTGTTTAAAACTTATACTGTATATGTGTATGTGTATATATATATATATACACAATATAGTCTTTTGTCTGGCGAAAAAAATTTCCGTGGAACCTAACCCCCCCCCCCATTTACATTAATTCTGATGGGGAAATTGGATTAGCTTAACATTGTTTCGCTTAAAGTAGCATTTTTCAGGAACATAACTACAACGTTAAGCGAGAAGTTACTGTATTGAAAATCATCTTCCATTGAAGTTTAGTTCAGTTTTCAATTAGATTAGAGTATTTTACATAGATGGGGCAAAGAAAGCAGTTTTTTAAAATCTAGATTTGGTTTAGCTCAGGTTTTAAGTTTAGGTCATAGGCAGGCTAGGGTTTTGGGTTAGATTCAAGAGAGCTGTTCTCACAGATTTCTGCCTAAATTGATGGGAATCTTGTGAAATTAACACTCCTGGACTAAAATCTCATGAGGAAAACCTGTCTGTTTGAGATTTTTACCACATCTGAAACGAAATTAAAAAAAATAGGCCTTGGTCACATTTTGATTCTGACGTAGGACTAAAACTGTAGCGGTAGCTTTGGATTCATGAAGGAGGGGATGGTGGGTTGTGTGTCAAATATGAAGGCCTCTTTAAATGAAATTTGAAGGTTTGGGGATTTGAGGTTTTATTACTAGCCTATTGCTGCTTTTATTAACGTTATAAAACGTGTTACCGCATAAAGAAAGCTAAAAGTGCACCTGTACCTCTTAATAACTGATTAGCAGCAGTTACCTTACAAAATAAGTAATAACTAGGTCATTTGGGGCCTAGCTTTTAAAGACAGTCATGCATGATTGCATATGCCCAATTGCCTTGCCATCTGCCTGAGTGTACAAACAAAATAATGTTTGTGCACAGAGTTGTCTAAGTGGACAACGTGCATATTGAATTCTGCTATTTTCATGCTTAATTGCACAGGCCCACCTTTCAAAATCATGCCCTTAAGTTCCATCACAATTACATATGCTTAAAACTGGTTGAGACTTTCTTTTACTATAACTGCATGAAGATTAAAAAGTTGCATAAGTAATAAATGACTGTTTAGTTGTCAGATGATACACCAGCAGGGCTATTCTTCGCTATGTGACTACAGTTGCAATTGCTATTAATGTTAACAGAAGCTAACCCCTGCTGAAATTGTAGATGACAATAGACCTTAGTGTTTCACATTAAGGGGACGTGATTTATTACAAATTTCTATTGCAAGCTTTCCATGCATAGGGTAGATTTACAAAATATATGTTGAAGCCTTGCAAGCTTTACCAAGGTGCGCCTTCTAATGGCTCAGTAGCGGACACATCTGTCACACAAGCCCCTGGATGGTCTATTCACCCAGAAGATGGTCTGAGCCCATAAGTAGTGTGGTCAGCAAGAAAAATAAGAGCAACACCCCCGCATGCAATCGTTGAAGAGACCTTTGAAACGTTGGCATGGATGGTGCATAAATAATAGCTGTTGAGAAGACTCTTTTGTTATATGGTGGTAAGTAATGCAGGTTAAATATGAATATTTATGCTGCTAGTTAATAAAAATGTTACCATAGAAATAGTTATAATGCACGGTACTTACATTTCCCCTGGACCCAGTGCACTTAATTAAAAATATACACATGCCAATAATTAATGTGAACTTTTGTATAGTATTTTAAAAGGAAAATGCTATTGACTTATAACCCCAAATATTCTTCTTCCCGTTTTACTTACAATGTTCTGAGGCAAGGACCGGGACTGCTTGTTTAGAGGACTGTGTGCCTGTTATTTTCTTAAAAAGAAAAGGAGTACTTGTGGCACCTTAGAGACTAACCAATTTATTTGAGCATGAGCTTTCGTGAGCTACAGCTCATGCTCACATAAATTGGTTAGTCTCTAAGGTGCCACAAGTACTCCTTTTCTTTTTGAGAATACAGACTAACACAGCTGTTACTCTGAAACCTGTTATTTTCTTGTTTATTTTTTCCCTTCTTAGCAATCAAATTTCAATAAAAAGAAAAACAGGGTATGAGAGATTAAAGATCTGGCCCCCTCCTCAGGGGAATAGTGCCTTGGGCCCAATCCTGCTTCCACTGAAGCCAATGGAAAAATCTTCACTGACTTTAATGGGAGCAGAATCAGATCCTCTTATTTTGAGAGGACTGTTTGTGTGAGTAAGGGCCGCCAGCTACAGCCTTACATTTAGAGGTGGGATTGCAAGTGTGCACGAATGTGTTTGTGTTTATGCAAGTGAGCAGTGCTTTTCTAGCTGCTCTTGATGCACTACAGAGCTGCATGTGGTAACTATGAATATTTGATAGGGTGTTGCCCAATGGACATAGCAATGAAGGGCTGCGCTACTTCAGTGGCAGGACGTGAATCGGACTGTGGGCAGGTCTGCACTTAAAAGGCTGCACGGGTGCGGCTGTGCTGTGCTGCTTAAGTGAAGATGCTCCAACGCTGACGGGAGAGCTTCTCCTGTTGGCGTACTTAGGGCTATTCCACACCGGAATCGCTACAGCGGCGCAGCTGTACCAACGTAGCCATAGCGCTGCGAATGCCGACGCTCTCTCCTCTTGGAGAGTACTCTCCCATGGGCAAAATTACTCCCCAAGTGGCAGTAGCTATGTCAGCGAGGGAGCTTCTCCCACCAACCTAGCGCTGTCCACACTACCGCTTACTTCGGTGTAACTTAAGTCGCTCAGGGATGTGAAAAAGCCACCCTCCTGAGTGACGTAAGTTACACTGAAGTAAACGCTCGTGTGTGCAAACCCTATTCCACCTCCCTGAGAGGTGGTAGCTATGTCAACGGGAGACGCCTTCCCACTGTCGCTTGGGGGTGTGGATTTTTCTGTAGTGTAGACCTGGCCTGTGACTTCAAGAATCACAAGCTGGTGCTTCTTCTCACCAAGGGGGAAATAAGCTGTGCCAGCCTTTTTGCTCGTGCTTCCCCTTCTCTGTCGACTCTCAGGTGGGGTAGGCAGAATTCTAACCCCTGCCTGCCTGTTGGCAGCTTCTCTCCCCTGCCCCCAATCCTTTGGAGGCTCTTACAATGTGGATTGCGCACCTGGGAGAGTGGGGAATCGCCTTAGTCCCCTCTATGGGAAAGCAAGAGGCCTTACGATTGAGCCCTAAAAAAGAGCCAGAGGCTCAGTTCATTCCTGTTTTGCACCTAGTGCAGCCATTTACATTTGTGCAAAGTGGGTGTAAAATGCTACCATTCTGGTACAATAGTGTTTTACACCTACTACGCACTCACTTAGCACAGCTGAAAATGACTATTCCAGGAGCAAGACAGTGGAGAATGGTCCATTCTCCTCTGATCAGAAGTCAAGAGTTGATTTCATTACTAGAGAGTGGGCTCTTTCTTCTATACCCCGATTATATTCTGCCACCTGCACAAGTAAGTCCTCTGGTAGGTTTTTGAATTAAGCACATTAAGATTAGAAAATGTATGCCACACACAAGGAGACTGACAGTTTTTTTTCAAGTGGTCTCAAAGTGAAATTCTTCACTGGCAGTTTGATCACTGTAGTTTTATACCACCTCATCAGAGTAACTTGCCTTTACTTGAGCCCTGATGGCATTATACAAAGTTTCTACTCCAGAGTTATAAGTCTCATTTAACCTTAGGTGGTTGTTTCCAAAAATTCCCACCAGGGTAGTCTGAATTTGTTTTTATAAAGCAAAGCCTCAAAATGTACCATGTCTATGATACATAATACCGCATGTGTTTAAAACCCGGACTGTGCATTCTTTGTCCACCCAGACCTCTGACAAATAACTCTGTGTGTTGCACTGAGCTCACAAAATTGATTTTGAACAGTCTGCCAAGTCCATGGAGAGACTCACACACGGGGATTTGGATCAGGCCCTGTAGTAGCAGAAGCTAAACTTGAATTAATGGCTCAAAAGCAGAATAAAATGTCTGAGTTTCTGTCCAAAAAAGTTGCTGTACTTAGAGATTACCGAACATGCCTGATTAATTCCCCGAGGAGCAAGACATACCCGACACATGCCATTTCTTTTTAGTTGGATAAAATCCTAATAATCTTTCATATTCTGACAATTTGTTCATGAAATAATGCAATTAAAATAAACTGACACATTTGTCTCCATAGCACTTCATCCGCCATTCCAGCTTTCCCGTTCACCACTCAGTCTACTTCCAACTTTCCCCATATGGTATCCTATGTTTACTTCTTCTAAATCGATCCTGTGGAGTACTTGGAGTCCTGAACTTCACTGCGAGCTCAGCATCGGTATAGATAATACAGTCTACAGAAGTGCAACTAGAAAATATCAAATGACTGTAACTAACTTGATCCTGGTGACTACAGACTAACACGGCTGCTGCTCTGAAACCTGGCAAGAAAAAAATGGTTACTCAAGCAAAGGTAAAGTGCATGTGTGCAGACGTACTTACCGACCGGTGAAAGGCTCTGGGATGGGTGTGATACAGGGTCAGCACTCACTGAAGAAGGAACTTTCTTCACTGCGGCTGCTGTGTGCTCCTGCCCTCCTTATCTAGGGAGCAGCCGGGGCTGTTGCTATGGTAATGCTTTGTTTCAAGGGTACTCTGGGGAGAAAGGAAAAAAAAGAATAACCTTTAGCCTGTGCACTTAACAGATTTTTGATGATGTGATGGTTGCTGCTGTTTTTTTTTTAATTGGAACGAAGGGAAAAATAATTATGCAGAAATTAAAAAAAAAACGTTTACGGTTAAACAACCTTTTATACCAGAGATCAAAGAAAATGATCCAAACATTTTGATGGAGGAATGAAAGGAATGAAACAGGGGATGGTAAATCTTAAAGTGTACCAACTGGAAACAAAATCAGAGAGACAGCAGCTGTGGCAAGAGTCACTGAGGAAGCAGACGAGAGAGCGCTAGACTGTTGTTTGGTGTCATACAGAGCTGTGCAGTGGATGAAAAAGGAGTGAGGAGGCAGGCCCATAAACATTAAGCCTCCAGCAGTGAGGTTTAGCTGAGGACTGCGGTGTTTGTGTGCATATGTGGCCTTGACTCATTACACAAGCTTGACACACTGATGTCATTTAGGGGGTCAGGCAGGGAGTCTTCTGTGGCTGCTGTATCCTTGCCAGCAGTGCCCAGTCTCTGCTATTTTAGCCCATTGCGTTAGATGGGACTGTTATTTGGAAGGAGGAAAAATATATAAACATGCCTGATCTTTGGAAAATCAAGACGAAGCACTCTGTTCAGTTGACGGTATTATGAATTGCACCCTTTTTAGCATTCATCCCCATATGAAAAAGTCTTCCCCCAGCTCCTTTCATTAAAACGTTCTATAAAACTGGGACTGGTGACAGTTGGTTTGTCACACTTGGACTGTCATTCCCATGCTGTCACTATGGCATTGCAACATATGGTTTAAATTAGTCTTGTTTTCTTTCATACAATAGAAAGCGAGTGTGCCAAGGGCCCAAATATGTTCGGTGCTAGCTCCCAGTCCCGGGATTTGCTGAGCACCCTCATCGTCTGTGAAATTCAAGTCCAGTCCCTCAAGGTGTTGAACACTTTTGATTCTCTAAGGGCCTCTTTCTGTACCCATTGAGATGAGATTTCCTAGTGACTTCACTGGGAGAGATGGGCATTTATCCCAGGACTATGGAGGGTGAACATTTTCAAAAGCGCCTAAGTGACTTAGGATCCCTAAGTCCCATTTTTCAGAAGTGGGTTAGGCACTTGGGATCCCAAGTCTCACGGAAAGTTAATGGGACTTAAATGCCCAAGTCACTTCTGAAAACGGGACTTAAATTCTCAAGTAGAGCTTGTTGGGGATTTTTCAACTAAACATTTTTTGTTGAAAAATGCCAATTGGTCCAATCCAAAACTGTGTGCAGCAAGGGGCCAGTTTTGATGAATTTCCCATTTCAAATTCAAAAAAAAGTTTCAACATTTTTGAAACATCCTATTTTGACATTTTCTAAATGAAAACAATTTCTGTTTTTCATGTCAGAATGACATCATTTAGGTACATTTTTAGTTGTGTGTTTTAAAGGGCATAGGTAAAAAGGAACATTTTAATTGACCTAAACTGACATTTTATGGATTTGAGATTTTTTTTCAAGATTTCAACTTTTTGTCTCAATTCAGGACAGGAAAATAGTTGGATAGCAATTCTTCCTGCCCAGGTCTACGTCTAATTCATTTAAATGCTTTTGAAAATGTTATCCAAAGCCCTTAACCAAGAGTTGTGGGTGTAAGAGAGGGCATCAAAGCCTATTAGCTTACTCACATTTGGTTAGAGCCTCAGCTGCTGTAAACCGGCATAGATGACATTACACCTGCTGAGAATCTGGCTTATTGTCAACCGAGAAACTTTTACATGAGCAGGGTGTGATGGCTGATATTATGCAGTTATGATGAAGGTATTATGAAGTTGCTGTATCATGAATGCCCTTCTGCATGTGCAGCTACCCTGAACAGGCATGGTTTGTGGCACATCTCTGCCAGATCAAGTCAATTATGAAGGGTTGTCAGCACATGAGTAAGTCTTACCTGAGGAGAACAAAAGAGTAACTGCATCTTAGGGGAGACTAGTTTTACTTAACCTCTCTGAGGAGAGGGGGAAAGCGGAGAGCAGCAATTTACCAGGAACAGAACAAAAGATGCTAGGTGACGAATTAGGTGTTTAAATAAGGATTCACAGGGCGAAAGAAGTGAGATGTTCAGAGAAAGTTTGGGAAGGAAGAAGGAAGGGCATAGATCAACCAAGAACAGAGGAGGTGAGCTGTGGGAAGAGACTATAGGTTTTGGAACTCCAGGCAAGCTCTGCAGCAGAAGGACCTGGACGGCCCCAGAGGACACTGACCCCTGCCCAAAGAATGCCCTGCAGTAGTGAGGAAATGAAGGTGGGGAAATGTGTATAGAGTTGGGTTTTTTTATATAGATCATGTGATTAAGTAAAGAGCAACAGCATGGTAGAATTCTATGCAGAATGTCTGTGTGCGGTATATGTTACACCTACCATGTTCCCCCTTGAAGAGGAAAACCAGAAGGCTCATACCTTTGGTGGGATTCTCAGAGAGGGTCCATTCAAGCTAACAGGGAGTCTTGGTTCCAGGGCCTGGGCAGGGGAACATGAGATTTCAGCTCTCAGGAGGGAGTGTCAGACAAGGGATCTACACTCCAAAGGTGTGCCCAGGGACCCCAAGATTGGGACAATGCCTGTACAGACTCTGGAGGCTTCAGACATTCAGGGATCCAGAGGCTGGGGATACCACTTCCGCAATCTGGTGGGCTGCCTCCATGGGGATCCTGACCAGATCAGTAGCACAGTGGGAGCAGGATTTGGCACCCCCAGATGCTACTCTCCTAAATGCCTCTATGTTTCTTGTTACCTGTTTGGAGAGCCATAAAGAGATTGAACTTTTCCAGTTCTGGAGAATTGTCTGTTTGATTATTCTGCAGGGAAAGATGGCCTGATACATTTGCTGAATAAATGGTAAATCTGTGCTTTGAACCTCCCCTTAATTAGCATGTGAGCACTCCCATTAATTTCTGTGGAACTACTCACGTGCTTAAAGTTAAGCGTGTGCTTAACTATTTGTAATGGTGAGGCCTAAAAAGACAAGCAACCTATGAGGAAAAAGGGAGTATGTAATAAACATTTATAATATATTTGCTATTTGGTTTTGGCTTGACTTGTAATTAAGGGTGAGATTTTCTAAGGCATAAAGGGTAGTTAGGATTCTGACTCCCATTTACTTTCCAAGGGAATTGGGCACCTATCTGCTCTTTGTCCTTTTAAAATCTCCTTCTTTACAAAAAAAAAAAAATCACTTCCTGCAACTGCTCCCAAAGCCAAACGATAATACATTGGCTGATTTATTGAAGGCATCCTGGTACCAGTGGAACTGCTTGTCTTCTTCATAGTAGACATATACTCTGGTTTTGTAATGTAAGTTCACCTATCCATCGAACAGTGCTGTCATATGTAAGGAATGGCATGTTAATATGTTGCCATTGACAGCAACTTGTAAAAACTTTCCTGAATATAACTTTGTTTGCAGTGAACTCATTTTGCCTAATTTTGAATCTGCTCCAGCTCAGGGCCAGATTCTGATCTCATTTACACCTGTGTTAATCCAGAGTAACTCCTCTGAAGTCACTGGATATATACAGGCGGAACAAGAATCGGCTTTCTAAAGACTTGTAGGCTCATGTTTGTTAAAGAGAGATTTGGAATAAAGAAACCAGGAGAATGTGGAGAAGAAAGAATACGTATAATGAAAAAAATACAGAAGTGATCCAAAATGTGCAGTCATACTTGATTTAAACGGGTTTGTGCTGGTGTGAATGATAGCAGAATTTGGGCCAGCTGATACATGTGATATATATGGCACCCACTTGTGCCAATGTAGTTATATATGGTAGAATATATATGGGAAGGAGTGCATGGGGGGGAGGGGTATGCTTGTTTTTGGCTAGAATCACCCTTGCATTAAATTGAATTACCTCTCAGGTGGGCAAAATGCTTTGGATTAACACGTAAATGAGATTCATCAACTCAGCCCAGAGATGTGAGCCCTGCAAATGCAAGAAATAGCTTGTGAGGGCAGCAAAAACCTCAGACTCCAGGAGCCCTTGTAAAATGTGGTGGTCTGTGTTTTCTTATCCTCCACCCTTCTCCCCACACCATGGGTCCCAAATTAATTCCTGAAAAAGTTTTACTGAGGCCGGATTGCTGAGTTAATTCATTTTAAAATATGACGTCTCTTTTATGGACATTGTGGTCTGGAAAGAATGTCATGAATGCAGAGCTGGCTATGGAGCTTGCTCATGAGGAATGAACAGTGAACATGAGCATAGGCGAGAGGACAGTATGCGTGGGAAACATGAGGAGTTGTGGAGAAGGTATGCATGGGGATGAGGGGACAAGAGTTAAAGATAAGTTTCATACCATGGCGTATCTATCCACAGAAATCATAACTGTGGAATGCCCTCTCCAAAGAGAGGAGGATAATCGAGAACATCACTGCTGTGATGCACAAAATAAGACCTATTTTTAAAATAATGTTCCAACAGATACTCCATAATTCCTCAGATCTACTGCAGAAGATTATGAAGGGGATTTGAAAAACAACAACAACAAAAAGCAGTTTAGGTTACGTTGCAGAAAGAAGGAAGAAAAATGTTTCAATATGTCTGTCTGGGACTATAATTAGTTTCCTGATTTGAATATGTGCTCAGATATCATGGGGAGAGGAGGGTGGTACTTGTGATGCTGGCAGGCCAAATGCCAGCTCTTGGCCAGGCTACAGGCATTAGCTAAGAACTGACAAACTCATAGCTGGAGGCCAAATCTATTCGCCTTTGTGTTAATTTTGCTCAAAATAGGTATCAGTCTGATAAGAATGTATTTAGTGTTTAGACTCTATGAAATGCTTGTAAATTGCTGTGTGCATTAATCTCACTTGTAATGTCCATATTCCCTGCTATAAGAAAATACGTATGTTTTGCTTTATAACTTTGAAAATGTTTGCTCTGAACTTGTGAAACCAGGCATTGGAATCTCTTCCCCCTCCTCGCTGGCATAGGTGCTGGAAGTAGGGGTGCGGGAGGTGCTGCCGTACCCCGTCTTGAAGTGGATTCCAGCATATACAGGGTTTACAGTTTGGTTCAATGGCTCTCAGCACTCCTGCTATAAAAATTATTCCAGCACCTCTGCTCTCCCACCCATCAAAATTAGATGAGCCATCAAGAAATATAGCAATACGAAAGATTGGTTAATGGCCCTATTGCACCTGGGAAATGCTACATGCAAGGAAATTCATCCTGTGGACTTGGAAGCTGAATGAAGGAAATAAAACAAAGCCACAGGAAAATTTTCCATCTCTCTCTGCTGTTCGAACTCTGACAGGGCCAGAGACTCTAGACTGAAACCAGAGATTTCAATGGGTCGGCCCTGAAGGACACTTTGAATTGACAGATCACAGAACTCTGTCACTGTTAGGATTTAGATGATAACTAATTTGTGTGCATATGTTTGCTTGCTTTAACTTGCAAATAGCTCATTTATTTTTCCTAGTTAATAAACCTTTAGATAGTTTCTTACAGGATTGGCTACAGGGGTTGTAGCCTGGTGTAAGATCTGGGTATCAATTGATCTGGAGTAAGTGACTGGTCTCTTGGGAGTGGAAGCAACATGAATATTGTGCGATGCTTGGTGTAAGTGACAATTTACACTAAGTCCAGTTTGTCTGGGTGACAACATAGACTGGAGAGCCTAAGGGGCTTGTCTGTGACTCCATGGTAAGACTGTTACAGTGATCCAGGAGTTCATGGTCATTTGGCTTGGTGAAATCTAATGATAGAACGCACTACCAGTTTGTGGTGTCTGCCCTGTTTTTGACAGTCTGCCCTGAGGTAGGTACTCAGTCATGAGCCACTCCAAACAGTGTGACAGTGTTAACACATTAGATAGTTCAGAAGATGAGTGGTGATAGAGTTGTCTGTTCCATTTTATTCTGATTGTGGACATGTGAGTAGTGTAAAATAAAAAAAAAACCTCTTTATCCTCAGAAACAATGTTTTCCATCATGGTCTTCCATCCAAATGGTGACATTCTGCTGAAATATGATCAGAGGTTATGGTAGTACAAGTTTGATTGCAGACAGAAATCTTATCAATTTATAGCATCGGGCAAAATTTTCAAAAGTGCCTGTGTGACTTAGGAGTGACTTAGGCATTGAGAAGTTTAAATCCATTAACTTTAGTGAAAGGTAGGCTCCTAAGTCACTTAGACACTTTTGAAAATTTTCTCCAGGTAATAAACTGTGATTTATCTTATAGTTTAGGTGACTGCTGTCAGGATGGTTTGATGTGGTAGTAAAAGGCAATCAGCACCTAGTAGATCAATGAATATAATAAGGCCTTTCATCAAATAGAAGTGATGTATTTAGTTTTTACCTTGTGTTAAACTTCATAGCTTCTTTGTTATTCATATACATTCAGGATGTGATAGGCGTATTGGGCACGGAATCTAGTCTAACTGTCACAGAAATTATGATATTTCTCTATTTTCCTTTGCATTTCTATAAGACTATCCATTGACTTTATCACTGCAGCAAGGCATATAGGTCCAGATCTTCAAAAACAGGAGCCTGACTTTAGGAAAATCTTTGCCATGTTCTGAAATAAAATGTACTTGCCCAGCAGACAGACCACCTATGTCTGTTATAAAGCTGAGTGAAACCACTGAGGCCTGAGCAGTCTCTGGGTACGTCTACACTGCAATTAAAAACCCACGGCTGGCTCATGCCTGCTGACTCAGGCTCCTAGGGCTTGGGCTAAGGGGCTATTTAATTGCAGTGTAGACATTTTGGGCTCTGGTTGGAGCCTGGGCTGTAGGACCCTGTGAGGTGGGAGGATCCCAGAGCTTGGGTTGCAGCACGAGCCCAAATGTCTATCCCACAATTAAACAGCTCCTTAGCCTGAGCCCCACAAGCCCAAATCAGCTGGCACAGGCCAGCAATGGGTGTCTAATTGCAGTGTAGACAAACCTCTGAGCTCCCCACTGCCCCGACAAATGTTAGCAGGACCATAGGAGAGACTTGAAAGACTGGCAGAGCACAACTCAATCTGGAGGGGCAAATGGAGTTTCTAAGTCAGCTCTTCATGACAGCCTTACTGTATGGTGTTGAGGCTGAAAAGAATCACAGTGAGCTGCCGTTAGCCAGGTTATGGTGAGCCCTGTGGAGGTACTATAGCCTGAAAGTAAAATCTACATTATAGGTGGAGGGCCTTAAATAACTGCAAACCATTGCAGTCAATTACACATGACAGAGCTCGTCAGTAATTGAGGGGAAGACATTAACTCCTGCTGGATTCTTTTCTTATTTTAAAAGCGAATCCATGGTTATCTGACTGATGCATAGGTTGTGAGGCCAGATAGTGTAGTCTGACCTATATAATACAGGGCATAGAATTCCATGCACTTACTTCTGTAGAGAGCCCATGTAGAGATGGTATTTATTCCATATATCACTGCACAGACCATAGGCGCCGACTCCATGGGTGCTCCAGGGCTGGAGCACCCATGGAAAAAAATTAGCGGGTGCTCAGCACCGACTGGCAGCCAAGTTCCCCACCCCTCCCCCTATGCCTCCCGCCCGCCAGCGGCCCTGCCAATCAACTTCTGAAAGGCAGCAAGAGTTGATGTAAGCCACACAGTGCCTACGCTGATACTGTGTCGACCTAACTACGTCAACTTAATTGCTACGCCTCTCATGGAGGTGGAGTTAAGTCGGTGTAATGGGCAAGTTACATCAGTGGGAGCTACATTTGAGTGTAGACACTCACAGTATTAGATCGACATAAGCTGCCTTATGTCGATCTAACTCTGTAGTGTGGACCAGGGCTAAGCCATTGCAGGGGATGCTATAATTTGCTTTTGGCACAGGCCAGCAGCAAAACTATCATTCCCTCCTGCCTCCCAGAGCAAAGAGGAAGCAGGGAGGGAATTGTGTCTCAGAGGCGTGTTTTGGGGGCATGCTGCCTTCTGGAGCCACTTCTAGGGTGATGCACAATCTAGCCCCATGAAAAAAGAAATGGACGGGGGAAAGAAAAATCCCAAGGAAAATATAAATAGAGTGGGCCTAAGTCTACTGTTTTACACCTGGGCACCCCAGTTGAAGTCAATGGGGATGAAAAGGTGTCATTGAGAAGAATTTTGTCCACTACATATATAGTGTGCAAGACATGCATTTGTGCCAGCCTCAGATTTTGAGGGATTTCTCCCATCCCTGACACGAAGCACAGGCTTCCCTGAAACTCCCAGAGCAATCACCCTTGAAAAATACATAACTCCAAATTACAGGAAAAGGTTCTCAAATGAGTTGGTATTCCTAAAGCCTTGAACTCTATGATTTCCATCCAGCCCCATTTATATTTCTTTGGGTCAGTTTTTATTCTGCCTGCATTTAGGGAAAGACAGATGTAAAAATCCACTAAACGGCAGATGGTAATGGAAATCTATGCTCCAGAGAGATCAGGATAATGACTCTTTGCAAAGCAGGAGCAGAAGACCTCTGACCCCTGCAGCTCATCTTCTACCTCAAATGCAAAGGCCCTATATGACATGGAGTCAAAGGGGTGTTCTAATCTGGTCTAGGCCCCTTTGCTGCCTTCCTTGTTTCCTTGCCTTTCTCTGTCTTCCTGGAGCAACTTCCCTGACATCCTTTTTCTGTCTTCACCTCCTCTTTCATTCCTGTCCCCTCTCCCTAATAAATTACTGCAGTGGGATTAGGCATTGAATTGTTGTTTTTCCCCCCTTTATTTCAGCACACTGGGTTCTTCTTGTAAAACGTTCCAAATGAGCTTTATTGCAGGGTTTTCTGGTTATGCGCATTGAATTCTATATTTTAAAATAAAATTATAGACTTTATTTATTTTTAGTTAAAAATAAGCTTATAAAACTCCTCTGATATTTTTCTTCTAATATAATATGTACTGTCTGCTTTGTTTTACCGGAGTGCAAGCCTAGGAAGAATACTGCTCTCTGAGCTACCTGGATGAAAATTACATGCATGAAAGTAAGAAACCACACTGAACACCAAATGTGCTTCTTTCTCAAGCTAGAAGCAAAGCTTCATTAGCGAACTCCAGCCTTTCCCTGGGTATGTCTTTGCCTAAAACCAAGAAAATAAAAAGAGAGGGAATGGTTGTAGCTCATGCATCTGTGAAGAATCACAGCAAAGAGTACTTGAACATATGTGTTATACAGAAAATGTTATACTGAAAGTATCAGTGAAACTAGAATGGACTGACGCTGGACCACAATGCTTTAAGCCTAAGGCATGCAACCGATAGAAGGAACAGGATGGGATTTTCAAAGGAGCTTAAGCCAGGGAATTGGGAACTAACTCCCACTGAAATTCAATGGGAATTTTTTTCATTTTGTGAGTAGGCTTCTTTGAAAATCCCCAGTCCTCACTAGGTATGTGTATTATGGTAGTACCCAAAGGCCCCAGCTGAAATCAGTGCCCCATTGTGCGAGGTACTGCAGAACACCTAGTAAGAGATCATCTCTGTGCTGAAGATGGTTCAATCTAAATAGACAAGACAAAATTGTTATTTCCATTTTACAGATGGGGAACTGAAGCACAGGGTACATCTACACAGTGATAAAAAGCCCATGGCTGGCCCAGGTCAGCTGACTCAGGCTTGCAGTGCTCAGACTGTGGGCTCAAAAATTGCTGTGTGGTCATTTGGGCTCAGCTCGAGCCTGAGCTCTGGGACCCTGCGAGGGTCCCAAAGCTTGGGCTCCAGCCTGAGTCCAAACGTCTACATAGCAATTTCTCAGCCAGGAGCCCAAGCTCTGAGAGCCTGAGTCAGTAACCTGCGTAATGGTTGCTTATCCATATGTAGATGTACCCACAGAGAAACTGACTGGCCTAAGGTTACGCAGTCTGTGGCAGGCAGAGCTGGGTATTGAACCCCAGTGTCCTGAATCCCTGTTCAGTTGCCTTCCAAGATCATCCTTCCTTTCTGGAGGAAGAGATAACAGTCTTATATTTTGCATAACCCAAGAAGTGGAGGAGATATTTCTAAAAATATCTGCCTTTGCAAAGCAATAAAAATATTTGCAAAGCAATAAAAGCTCTGATTCAGAAGGGTTCCAGCACCACAAACTAGCCAGGATTTCTTGCAGTGACTGCAATCCCACAAAGTTAGGTAGGTTATAGTAAGAAACTGCAATAGATTAATGGATCCTGGAAAAGTTTGAGAAGCACTGATCTAGAGAGAGTGCAGTTGCACATGCCATCTTCATACTACTTTTTTTGTTGTCTTTATTCACTAACTTCTAGCTTCAGCCCTTGTTCTGTGAGTTGGTCTGCAGGGCAGAACCCTGTGTGTGGGCAGAGTGCCAGTGACTTAACTGGTGATCTGTGCATAGGGGAGTGTTCATGGGTGGAAGGAGCAACTTTCAAGATCAAGGCCTTAGACTGTAAGCTCATGAGGGTAATGACCTCAGACCAAAGTCATCTTACTCCACTGAAGCTAATGTAGTTACACCGGGGATTAATTTGGCCCCTGGTCCTCCAATTTTGATGCAAAGTGCAAATCCTATGGTGCTGTAGAAAAAAACAATAAAAATGGTAATGTAAAGATGGGGCAAAACCACTTTTTTTTTTTTTTTTTAAATTCCACCTTCACTAACTTTGGTGGTTATGCCGGGGGAGGGGGACCTAAAGGATTCTGGAACCAACTCACCTCTGATTCTGGTTTAGCAAACCTGGATTATACATTTTTTGCAAATTAAAAATACAACTTTCTTGGCCCAGTGTATGCTAGTTTGAATAATTGTACTGTTTTCCTTGATACTTAGGCTATTTACTCTTGCTGTCATTTCATTGCCATTTTTACTCCTGGTTTCCATTTTGCCTGGCCTAGGGGTTACAGAATTGGGAGTTTTGCCATTGACTTCAATGGGAGGAGGATCAGCGCCATAGTTTCTATTCTGATCTGTTTAGGTTCTTAGGGAAGGCTTTTCATAAAAAAACTACTGCCCTGGTGTTATTTTCTGTTTAGTCATGCTGGTTTTAGGCCCTCTATGAGGACCAACAGAACATAGCTCTCTTTAAACTGGACTACAGAGTAGAAGTATAAGCCACACAGTCAGCTGTGGACGAAAGTTAATTTTTTAGCATTAGGGATCTTTAACAGAGGCATTTCAATTGCTCAATTAAGTAGGTATAATAAGGTGGAAAATGGACCTAAAATGTGCTAACTAATGCACCTGTAGTCAAGTCAGACATCTTCCAATCCCACTTCTTGAGGCACATTTAAATGGATGGGATTTGCCTTTTTGCTTGATTCTCTGCTCAGACTGCTGAGCGCTCCTTGGGAAGTTAAAGGAATGATTCTGTCCCCTCCTGTGGCCTTCTTATATTGCCCTGGCTGAAAGAAGGTGCCATGAAGGGTGCAGAATGGCCCTCTGGGAATACCTGTTGAGTAAAGGTATTCCTTTGCTGTTAAGGCTGGCAAAGAGTCCTATGCTACTCTCCTGCACAGTGAGAGGGAAGGGATGTTGCTGGAGCACACTGCTTCAGCTCTCGTAGGCTGCAGAGCGGCCCATCGGCAACCTTGCAAGGTCACTGTTATTTAGAGCAACTCTTGGGGAAAAAGCCTGAGTAAAGGGATTGTCTGGCTATAATAGGGTTGGCAGAGCCACACTTCGCCAACATCTGGCATAGCAGCATACTAGGAGTGTGTCCAAGAGTGGAAGGGGCAGTCTCAGAGTAGGATCGAAGTAGCTACATGTCACCAGAACACTGCACCCCTGGAGCTTTAAACTGCAGTAGGGTCTGGGCAGCACCCTGGCCTGGCCCCGAATTTGGAAGCTGCAAAGATGGCATAAGGCCATCTGTGCCCTCCTGCTCCCTGGCCCACATCTCACCTCCTCTGAGGCAGCACAGAAACTGACTGTCAACCTTAAAATGGACTTCCAAAATTTTTAAAAGTCATGAGGCAAACCACAGAGTATGGAATGGGTGGGGAGGATGAAATGTCACACCTGCTCCTCAATAGTCCTGTCAAGTTGTACCACAAACATAAAGGAAACAATCTCTGTCTGAGAATTCCCTTAGGGGAACAGATGCTGTATGCCAGATTATGCTAAATGCTGACTGATACATTCTTTGTGGCAGGTTTTAATGTTGGACAAAATATTATTTTAGGTGAAATACAGAATTTTAAGGCATTTACAGTATGTTGCATGCTACCAAAAGGCAAGCAATGGCCAAAAGGCATATATTATTTTTTGCACTGCTTTTATCCCACAGTCTCACTAGTTCTCTTGAATTTCAGATCTGATGATCTCCACAAGCCTGCTCTAAGTGTGACCTGAAGGGACATTTGACTGGGGAAGGAACTGTTGTAAGAGCTCTTGCATAATCCCTGGTCTAAGCAAATTGTTTGCTGGTAATAGGCTCAGAAGCCTGAACTCCTCTGGAGATCATCTCTCCATCACTGCTGGCTGTACAGAGGCGTTAAACAAATGACATGGCATAAGAGATTTAAAAGATAAAAACCTACAGCATGAGATTTTTCTAAAGCAACAAACACTAGCCTAGCTCGGGTCCCACTGAACTTAACAGTAAAACATTTCAGTGGGTGCAGTTAGGCAAACACTGAATGCTTCTGAAAATTCTACCACAGAACCACACCTTTCTTTAACTTTTCCAGGCTTATCAGCATCAGTATAATTTCAATTCAGCTCATCCCAGTTTGAAGGCAACCCACTAGACACCTGTCCCAATGCAAGTGCATTACAGTTTATTATCACCCCTCCCTAGAGCTATACAATATTCAATGCTTTGCTTCACAAGAGAAATGTGGATGAAGAACCAAAGAAAAGATTTGCACATGGGCTCACACCCACTGAGCTGCTGACCTCACTATCAGTAGTGGCAAATAGAATTACCATATGGAATCTGTGGTTTCCAGTACAATTGCCATGTAGTGGGTGTGACATAATACATCCCTGTATTCACACTCTATAGCCTCTTGTAATAATCTTTGTACTAGGTATACATTGTAAGGTATCATTTGAAAACTCATAATCTGCTGGTCAGTATTGTCCTGATAAACTATGTGTGGCAACATTGTATGTGAAGTTATATGAGTCCCTTGTATGATGTTATTAGCACATGTTCCAAACCCCACAGCCCTGCCAAGCTGAAGTCAGGAAACAGGTCTGGCCTAAACAAAGGAATGTGTGCTTGCCTTAATTTGCTTAATAAGCAGTAAACGGAGTCATCAAGCAGAAAGGGGAAACAAAAGAAGCTCAAACGGGTGGAACCCCCTCCCCCAGCGGGGAACATTCTTCCACACAGACTCTTTGTCTTCTGGTTCTCAGCTGGAAATGTTTTTCAAGGGGGGACTGAAACTATAAAAGGAGGAGCAGATACCCCAAAGCACCTCTCCCTCCTCATCACATTCTCAGCACCTGAGAAGACGAAAGGAAACAACCCTTGGATTTGGAGGGAGGCGTCCTGACCTGAAGAGTTTGGGCAGTAATCTTGCTGGAAGCATACGGTTAGAAATTTTGCTTGAATCTAACATAATTTGTTAAGTTAGGCACTTGTGTTTTTCTTTCTTTTTCTTGTAACCATTTCTGACTTTTATGCTTCATTACTTGTACTCACTTAAAACCTCTCTCTTTGTAGTTAATAAACTTGATTTACTGTTTTATCTAATCCACTGTGTTTAAGTTAAAGTGTCTGGTAACTTCATTTATCATGATAAGCTGGTGCATGTTATTCCCCTAAAGGAATAGTGAACTTAATATTTCTGGACTGTCTGAGAGAGGGCTGGACAGTGAAGGAGATACATTTCTGGGGGAAAGTCCGGGACTGGGACTGTGTTGGGGTCACTCTGCAGTATAGCCAAGGCTGGTGAGAGCCAGGGTGTGACTGGCAGCTGCAGTTATACAAATGCATCTGGGAGTGACCTGTATACTGGTGGCTATTTGTGAGCAGTCCTGGTTGAAGGCTATAGCAGCAAGTCATTGCTAGGCACCCCAGGACACAGGGCAGGGATGACACAGCCCCCACTGGTCTGGATTGTACCCTGGTATGTCACCGTAGATGAAATCCTTCCCCCACTGAAGCCAATGATAAAATTCCCATTGAGCATGTATTGGCTTTGCTGTGGGTATCCCCGCATTTTAAGCAGCCCTGCTAGAACGGCATCTCTGAGGAAGTGACGTTCATTAGGATGAGAGCTTTGCCGGAGTACACAAATTGCTCATGCTCAATATAACTAACACGATCTCTTCACATTTCAAATATGTGTGTAGGGTCAAATAAAACATTGATTTTTTTTTTACCTTTATAACAATGATTCAGATGTTCTCTGAGAGGGTTACACAACTGTTTTTTGCTAAATAACTCTGCCCTTTGTAGGGAAAGGTCACGTTTTAAAGTAATAGCCATACCGTGAAAGGTAACAGCGTAGGGCATGTGAAACAGACAATGCTAGAATAAAATGTATGGAGGGAAAAAGTGCTTGTGGACCTGAAATTCAATGATAAATTCCTGTTGAATTTCCATGACAATGGCTGTTCCATTTCAAGCAGTCTCCTAACACGTGGCTGCATGAAGTAGCTCCTTTGCCTGAAGTTTAATTAAGTGCTCATTCATTGCTATATTTTCTGTTCATCAATAATGAAACTGCAGAACAATGAATGTTAATACCAGGACATTTTGCAGATACAGGTGAAAGCAACCTTTCTTTTGTAATATTAAACACCAAAAAAGACTATAGCGTTCCCTTTTTATCCCTCAGTGCCATGAAATTAACATCAAAGATTAGAAAATGCAATTCAGTCCTTCTGGCAAGTGGTTACTGAGAAATGAGTTGAATAGAACTCTGTTCTCATTACATAAATTATAATCTAACAAAGCCAAGCAAGTTTTATTTAGTCTCGCCCTCCCATTTCGAGAACTACGATGGAAGGAAACCCTTTGCAAATCCAAAGAGAATGTCCATGCTGCAAATTTAGTCACAAGGCCAAATCCTGTTTGTCTTACTCATGTAAAAAAATTGCCAACAGTATGCGGCGTGTGGCCCACTTTGTATGTGTGCTTTCATGATGATTCTAATTGAAGCTGTCAAAGTACAGGTCTAGGCTGGAAAGTGACTCTGTAAAAATGGCATTGCAGGGTTCCCGATTTAAAGTATGCTGTTAAAATATAAAGTTAATATTCCTAACTGCCAGCACTGCAAATTCAACCTGGGCTCTGAAAGAAAAGGTGGGATTTTCCATCCCATTCGTCATGAGCAGTAATAAAGATTCTGCAGGCCAAATTATGACTTTGGTGTCCGATTCAGACCCCTCTAAAGTCAATGAGGTCTTTCCAAATCCTTTGAGGATATGGGCCTCAGTGTCACCTGTGGAGTCCTGTTGCCTTCAGTGACTTTGCACATGTATAACTAACTGGAGTTTTGCCAACAGTGCTGTTGCTGATGGACAAGAAGGACTGGAAACTGGCTCATCCTCTCCTAGCTGGTTTGGTTTTACTGTGCTAATAGGAGTAAAAGGGATTACAATTTATTTTAGATATTAAAGTCAGCTGATCTGACTCTACACTCACACAAGGAGCAGGTTTATTGACTCAGATTGTGCTATTTTTACAGTGACATTTAAGATGTCAAATGCATGTTAAATCCTCTTGAGAGGTTTGTAAATTCACCTATGCTGTTCCTTAGGGTATATCTACGTTGTAATTAAAAACCCATGCCTGGCCCATGCCAGCTGACTTGAGCTTGTGGGGCTTGGACTAAGGGGCTGTTTAATTGTGGCAGGGTCCCAAAGCCCAGTCTGCAGCCTGAGCCCAAAGGTCTACACCATAATTAAACAGCTCCTTAGCCTGAGCCCTTTGAGCATGGGTCAGCTTCCACAGACCAGCTGTGGGTTTTTAATTGCAATGTAGACCAACCCTAAGTTGTTTGCACTTAGTTATCTATCCGGTGGCTCTGAGCTGAGAAAGATGCTGCCCAATAATTTCACTTACAGGCCTTTATTTCACATAAGAGATGAATAGTTCATCATTCTGACAATGTTCCATTTTAGTCACTTTTGGGAATTGTGACAGGGTCAGGCCAGATGGCTACAGGAGAGTGATAGAAGGTAGATATATTAGCCCCAGATTAAGCAGGTCCTTTTTCTCTGAGTAAAATAATGGGCTATTCCAGAACAATCAGGAAGTTGCTGGAACCAATTAAGGCAGGCTAATTAGGACACATGGAGCCGATCAAGAAGCTACCAGAATCAATTAGGACAGGCAGGCTAATCAGGGCACCTGGTTTTAAAAAGGACCTCACTTCAGTTGGCGAGGCGTTGTGTGAGGAGCTCGGAGCAAGAGGTGTGCACGAAGCTGAGAGTGAGAAGGCGTACTACTGGAGGACTGAGAAGTACAAGCGTTATCAGACACCAGAAGGAAGGTCCTGTGGGGAGGACAAAGAAGGTGTTGGGAGGAGGCCATGGGGAAGTAGCCCAGTTGTAGCTGTCACGCAGCTGTTACAACAGACACTGTAGACAGTTGCAATTTACAGGGCCCTGGGCTGGAACCTGGAGTAGAGGGTGGGCCCGGGTTCCCCCCATCCCCCCCAACTCCCTATTTGATATAAGAGGTGTTGATCTGGACTATGGGTCCCACCAAGGGGAAGGTCTCTGGCTTGTTCCCCGACCCATTAGATGGGCCAGCAGAGACTGCGGGCATTGTTCTCCTCCTTTTCCCTATGCTGGCCAGTGATGAGGTTAGCCAAGTGAATGGCAGGTTTGTGCCACTAACAAAAGGAGCCAAACTGAGGTCTGCTATGAACCTCTGAGGTAAGCAAATCCGCCAGTAAGCGCAGAATCCACCAGAGCAGAGGAGGAACTTTATCATAGAATCCACTAGCCTTAATGTGAAAGGGGTACTGAACCAGCATAAACCATGATTTGTAATTTGGGAGGTCCTGTAGAACACATTTTACACATTTCATCTTCTTGAATCTGATAAAAGAGTTTGACTGTGTGTTCACACCAACCTGAAAAACTCCAGCTGTTGGCTCCTGCATAAAACATAAAATTATGGGAAGATTTAGTCATGAAAATCTGTAAATTTCATCTCAGTAGGGGATAAATAATAGTGTCAGGATGCACTCTGAGGGCAAACTTGACATTTTATACTTCATATCTTTGGTGATCGGGAACAGCATTTTATGATTCTTGATTTCCTTGCTCTTAATTGGTGCTTTCAATATCTCGCCCTGAAAATAGGCATCTATCAGCATGTGCATTTCATCCCCTGCAATGTTTAATGTAATCAACTGTTACAATCCTGTCTTCATTTTCTGAAAACAAACATCCTCTCCAGCATAACAAATATGAAGAAATATTAAAATTTAGCCCTTCTCATGTGTACCATGTCTTTTGAAATTGCCTAATTAAAATGCAAACTGAAAATATTAAGCTTACCCTTTGAAATGATCAGAGGTGTGCATGTGACCCTACTTGGAACAGTGCATGCAGCTCCGGACTCAGCTGCACAGAAGAGAAAAGGTGGATGATCAGATGGCTTCTAGGAAGAATGATAACAGACCTCTATCTTAGAGGTCTCCCTCTATTACTGAATGCTGATATGGGAGGGGCCAGGAAGTTACCTCCTCAAATATTTCATCAACATGCCAAAGAGAACTGAGAATGTCCTGCTAAAGAGAGGCACTAGGGTGACCAGACGTCCCATTTTTATAGGGACAGTCCTGTGTTTTGGGGGACTTTTTCTTATATAGGTGCATATTACCCCCACTCACCCCCTGTCCTGTTTTTTCACAGTTGCTATCTTGTCGCCCTAAGAGGCACCTATGTTGGTGTTGCTTTCATTGGCCCAGCTCCTCCAAGGTAATTTATTTAAATGGGAATTAGTTACCTAAATGCCTCTGATGATCTGGGCCATTTTGCCTGGGACCATGTACCCAATTATAGATACCATTTTGGCCAGCTCTCCCAATTTTTATCATGAGCCCCCTCACCTTAAATCCTCCTCCAGAGCTTGTATGAAAATCCCAGATTTTATTTTAAAAAGTATGTTTCTAGCCCCAGGGTTGCAGGGAAGAGCTTGAAATTGTGCCCCAGGTGCACTGTAAAGGCTCAGAAACCAGCAGACAAATAGAAATAATCTCACCGTTGTGTTTGTTTGTTTTTTAAGCCACGCCACTGATTTTTGAGGCCTGGCTCATGGTTTTTGAACATTTGGTGATGGCAATGATGAGAGATGTTGCTGTAATATGGGGACTTTTGGAACTTTTCCCCACCTCTGAGATGTGACACATCACTCCTGGCTCCATAATGGAAGTGGGAGTATTTAGCTTTGTTTCACAAGTGAAACAGCAGAGAAGCCAAGGTAACTCTTAAGAGTGGGAAACAAACCCCAGGAGGTGGCCCTTTTACAGACATACAGAAACCATATTCCTTCCCTTCCCTGGCACCTTCCATTCAAGAAACTCAATCACTACCCACCTGTTATTGGATTCACAGCTATTTCACACTATAACTGCATAGCAGGAGGGGATAACCATAGCACCTTGGCCTGTAATTCAATTAGAGACTCTCTAGGCTCTAACTGAGCTCAGGAGCTTCAGCCTGTGTGTGATTGGCAATGCAGGGCACAGAAGGGAGTGCTTAGAGCAGGACCGGGGGATGTAAAGCCAGTGGATCCAGAATCCTGGGGAAACAAAAGAAAGACAATAGGTGCAGAAAAGTGACTGCAAAGGAATTCAGCACATTAGGAAGCCACTGACCCATGCCCAGGCCTCTACCAAGCACTGTAACCTCCTTGGGTATGAGTACACTGCAATAAAACACCTGTGGGGATTTGTGGGGCTGTAAGACTGCAGTGTAGATATGCAGGCTGAGCCCGAACATCTACACTGCAATTTCATAGCCCTGCAGTCAGCTGACATGGGCCAGCCATGTGTGTTTTATTGCAGTGTAGACATACCCATTCTGACCAGGGTGTTTCACCAGGAGCCATTGTGGAACTCTTCTTTCAAAGTATCAAGTGCTTTGTGGAGTGCTCGTGCCTTTCCAGCAGCAGTGGCAGATAGTCTGCCAGGGCAGGGAAAGAACAGGGGACTAACTCTTAGGAAAGACAGGAAACCCCAATCAGATCACTACTATTGGACACAAATAATGCCCCAAACACAGCAAGTCCCAACTCCAGCTTCACCTGTCTCCTGCCAGCCGTTGTTCTCCCTCACCATACTTCCTTTCTCATTTTTCTGTCCTACCTCTGTTCTTGGTGCATGAGTCTCATCATCTCTGCTTGTCACACCTCAGTCATCCTTTGCACCCTTTCACTGATCCTTTTGTCTATGTGTAAGCCCTACTGCCAGAGACAAAAAATCTTTCCACACGCTTTGATGGTGAAAAGGGAAAAGTGTTGCCATAAAGAGTTTCATTTGTATAGGCTACCTACCCACAATTCCTCTAGTGGCACTTTAGAGTCACCATAACTATACATGAAATTGGATTCTGGCAGATTGTGGGTTCCCAGACAACTAGTGAAGAATTTGTTTCCAAGGATTTTGGATCTTTCCTAGAAGGAATTCCAATTGTTCTCAGTTATCTCCTATGGTGACTTTGTAGTAAGAGAGTGGAGACAAGTAATATTGCTGTGAGAATCATCACAGAGAACAGAAGCAGATTTAAGGGGGTTCTAATGAGGTTTGCCTCCCCTGTGCATCAATAAACTTGAAGTAATAAACTGAGTTAAATGGTGGCACGTTCAACTGGCACCAGAAAAGTGGCTCCCTGGGGACTGGAGAGACACGTGCAATGAGATACTTGGACTATTGCTGATTCAAACCGTGAGTGAGGTTTGGTGGCTAGGTGAGGTAGTGCAGGTAAGAGACTCAACAGTGGGACAGTCTCACTGGCAGGTGGAAAGGGAGTTAGGCATACTGCTGCCAAAATTACTGGAAGAGGTTTGCATTTTGCTCTCTTTTTTCATATAAATTCTGTTGCTGTGTTTTCTCAAATTTACAGTTGTGTTCCCTTTCCCTTAATACAAATGTTCTTGATTTTACTCATTCCTACAGTGCCTGTGAGTGGGGAAGTTCTGCCTACTAAGGTATCCAGGGAGGGTGAGTTCAGGTTTCTGGTTGGGGGGAGGCTCAAGCTGGTTTAATTATTTGTCACAAGGGACCTGAGATATACTGTAGTCAGCCCTTCTTGCTGCTATTAACCACCTGGCAGAAGGGTATTACATGTGTTCACATCTCCCTTGTCCATCTTACCTCTAGTCTTATAGCTCCTCTCTGATTGTCACTATCCTTATCTTGGTCTTCATTGTGCCTCCTTTCCCTTGTTGCTCCTCTTCCACCTCTTATTACTCCTTTAGCTTTCTGTATTTTCCACACCCTTCCTCACCCATTCCTAGGTCTCTGACTTCCTTTCTCTGCTGTTTCTAATCACTCATCTTTGCGCCTGCAGATCCCAATCCGATTGCTGAGTGCAGTCATGGCAGCTTTCCTAGGCTCTCTGGGGACAGAATGTTATGCAACTGCTAAGGCAGCAACTGGACATGAGCTGCTGACATCACAGCATTGTGACATCATCTCCTGTGATGAGCTTACTCAGGGCTAGATTGGTCCTGGCTGCTTTGGATTTCCCCAGGCAACTCTGTTTGGTGTCCCAGGCCCCTTCACAGATTATTGATTTCAGAACAAGAAACAGAAGACTCAGAGGAGGCAGTGTTGTCTAGAGGGTAAAGCAGGGAATCTGGGGATCAGGACTCCTGGATTTTCCTGGCTCTGCATGGTCTTGGATGAGTCAGTCTGTGTCTCCACTTGTAAACTGGGGGCTAATAATATGGAAACCCCCTCATGCACCGCTGCCTACCTGAGCCCCAAAAAAACAACTTGATCTGCTGTGAAATGATGTGGCTTGGTAGTAACTAGCACAGCGCCCACCTCACCATGTGTGGATATTCCCCAGTTTTTGCTGCTTCTTCTAGACCAGCAAGGCAGTGAAATGTCACTGGGTCCCATGAACCTTATGGTAGCATTACTTTTGCTCGGAATCCCAATTTTCAGCCAAAACAAGTTGCTTTAAAAATATTGTAATTGCCTGAAGTGTCTCCTCCCTGTTCAAAGGACTCAGGGGGAATTCCAGGCAACTTTATAAGAGGTGTTGGATTAATTGGATTAATTAATTAAACATTTGGATTAATCTTGGGTAAAATAATGTCATTGTCTATATGTCTCTTTGAAGTTTGTAATAGACTGCCTAATGGATAAATTGCCCTAGTTAATTTGTGTAAATAACTACTGGTGGTGTTTAGAAAGCAAAAGGTTACATCAAAAGCCTATTGTTTAACCAGGACTGTGTGGTCAAGTGGATGCTAGGACACTGTATAAAAAGACCCTTGGGTCCTGATCCTGTTCATCTCAGATCTGCTTAAGCTTCATTAGGGGAAGTTTGAGTTGCAATACTGAGGTCCGAGTTATGCTGATACGTCCTGAATATGATATTTGGACATTGGATTATAACCTGTGAACTCAATTCTAAAGGAACTCTTTGCAACTATAAAGCTCACAATCTCTGCTACGAATCTGGACCTCAATGGATTGAACTCATGTCTATATGTATATTGATCTTTTAACCACACGCTCTCTCTCTTTTGTTTTTTAATAAAATTTAGTTTCGTTAATAAGAATTGGCTGTAGCGTGTATTTGGGTAAAATCTAAAACATTCATTAATCTGGGAGGTAATGTGCCCCATCCTTTGGGATTGGTAGACAGTTTTCTTTTATATGATGATATAAGATTTTTGGAAATCATCATATTTGACTTAGGTACCTGGATGGAGGCCTGAGGCTGGATCACTTTAAGGTAACTGTGTTATTTGGACTTCTGAGTAACTAGTAAGGTAATAAAGAAGCTGTTTTATGCTGGTTTGATAAATCTAAGTATTGGAATATTCACCAGCTTTTGGGGGTTTGTCTGCTCATTCTTTACAGTTCACCCTAATTGAGTGACCATAGCTGGTCCCCACTGGGATCCCGATCATAATGCTGCTCATATCTTCTTGGCTGCACTGTGTGAATAGGTCTTGGTTTGAGATTGTTCTGGGCCAAAAGATATGGAGAATTTTTCTGAGATATGAGAATTTGTATGGAATGAAGACAGTTTGGACATGTCATACTTTGACATTCCCCAGCATTTTGCACTTTAAAGTAGAGTTGAAAGTACCAGCTCTGATAAATCCTGAATTTAGTTTTGGTGCTGTATTTTGATGATTTCCAGGCTGTATTTAAGCTCCTGAAGGTGTTCCTGGCTTTATTGATTCTGTTCCGGATAGCCTGCCTTGTTCCACCATCCTGGCTGATGGTGCTGCCCAAATATGTGACTGTTTCTACATTGGTGAGAACATGATCCTCTATCCATACTGGTGATGGGGAAGCAATATTAAGGGTTATGATAGCTGTCTTATTGCGGTTGATTTTCAGTCTGATTTGCTGGCTGAATGTGTGGAGTCAGGTTGTTGTTTTTTTTCTTCACAATCTGCTTGTCATGAAGGACAAAAAACAACTTTTGACAGCCTACAATCCTGTATGAGAAGATAATTAGCTAGGAAAAGGAAATTGGCTAAACTGTGATAATATGGAAATGAGAGAATGGAAGATGCATTTAGACATATTGTCTGATGGAGACTGAAGAGTCCTATTTACCTCCAGCTGAGATAATATGGAGCTGTTCAGGCTGCAGGACAGCTGGCACTCTTCCATTTCATTAAGCCCTGAAAAAAAATAGTGATGTGTAGGCAGGTGAAGTTCCTCTCCTGCTTGTACAGTGTTTAGAGGCCATGCTTACCTCCTTGCCAGCTCTTGGTCTTTATTACTAACATAAATAATAAGAACTGTAGCTTTCATTCTAAGCTTCCTCTTGAGATAGCTTGCTCTTTGGGTTTTTTCCCTCCAAAACCTTTCCCTGCCCCTAGTTACTTCTGTGATGCTGTGTATGAGAAGGGTGACCATTTATATCACGGTTGTTACCACTGTGACAAAGTTACCATGAATCCTATACAAAGTATGTCATATGAGGTATCGATAGAAAAGTTCTGAATTGTTAAGTATGTTTATCTTGCTTAGATGCATCTATCAGATTTGTATCTGAAGTTATGGATATTGGCTATGTGCTTGTATCTTAAGCATGTATTGTATTCCTGGATGACCCTTCCTCCCCCGATATATTTATATCAGGGATAGACATCTATGTGTTGGTGACCCATTTAAAGACACTCCACTCTCACAATGGGCCACTGAAGGAACCCATCCTGCCCAGAAGGTCTGGCTGTGGATGCCTCAGACAGCAAGGAGCTAATGGCCACCACCTGTGATTCAGCAAAACATGTAAGGGCATGTGATGTGGATATGTGATCCCAGACTCCATCTTGGGCAGTAACTTTCCATACACAGGGGGTGTGGGATTTATTTGGCACAGTAAATTTCCATGCACATAGCGGAGGATATAAAAGACACCGAGACACCTCCATTTTGCCTTTTTCCTGCTCCAACTCTCTGAACTGTGGATTCACAACTAATAGGAGTATTTTGAACTATGAACTGAGGACCTACCAAGCTTTGGAAAATACCAGAGAGACTTTTGCAAGCCAGCCGTCTATTTCATCATTGCTACAAACCGGATATAAGGACTTTGCAGTCATTTGAATGTATACGATCTATTAACCATTTTAACTCTGTTTTTTATTCACAAATCTTTATTTAGTTTACTGAGGATTGGCGGACAGTGTGATATTTGGGTAAGAGCTGAGATACATATTGACTTGGGGGTAAATGTCTCATCCTGTGGGTTTGGTGTAACCTCACATATGATGAACTGGGTTTTCAGTAACCTCTCACTATATTAGCCCTATTTGTCTGGATAGGTGCCAAAGGCTGGCATGCCTATAGGGGACTGTGTTTGGTTCCTGGTTAACCACTGCGGTACTGCAGAAGTAGTATTTTTATTGGCTTGATTAATCTAATTATAGAATAAACCACAGGTTTGGGGGAAAGCCTGCCCTGTTTTTTTGCAGTCTGCCCTGAATGTGGCATTCTCAGTGTGGTCCATCCTGGGCACCCGGTCACAACTTCTACCAGATAGACATTCAAACCCTTTTATACTGTATTCTTATCCGAATGTGGTGCCCTAAACTCTAGGAGGGCTCTACTGTTGTGTGCTGCTAAATAGCTGCTCTGTTCTACTACAAAGGTGTTGACATTTCAGGGACAGATGTTATGATTCCTGTGTTTGTGGTTTCTCTCTGTCCGTCTCCGCTTCAAGTGTACATGTGGTCTTTTCCAGCTGGGGCCCATTTCTAAGCATATTTCTGCTGAAGGCACAACCACATCCATCATAATGTTGCACTACCTAAAATCCTGAACTCAGCTCAGGGTTTCCACTGAAAAGTAATTATAGGATGATGGAAGAACACTGTTACAGTAATTGGTTAGGGATACGAAAAGAGGAGGGTTAAAAACAGATCATGAGAATGCTGGCCATCTAAGCTCTGATCCCATCCATTTGTTAACAAATAATAGAAATTAGAACTGTAAAATACAATATCCATTCCTTGCCAATGCAGGAATATTCACTTTATCACAGCAAGAGGATATGTGCAACTCAAATCTAATTCATGCAGGGCTCAATACCTAATTGCACTGTATTCACACTGAAACAGGCCTGCTCTAACTTGTGACAGTAAGGCTGGGGATCAATGGAGAGTTTCTCATTGATGCTCCACTCCATCTGGCCTCCATCATACCCACTTCCTCTCTTGACATGCCTCCTCCTGCATTTGAGGAGTGGGCTGTAGAGCTAGTGCTGGGAGAATATTCAGCTGTCCCCTTTCAGGTCACTTTGTGCTGGTCTGGCAGTATAAATTGCCTATAGTGGGGCCCAGTGCAACTGTACGCATGTAAGGCCAGAATTTGCTGCTGTGAATTCCCTTGAGGTTTTGCTTCACCTGTCAAACGGACTTTTAGCCATTTAGCTATTGCAGCCATTTACACCAGCAAAGAACTTTGTACTGGGCTTTTATGGTGACACCCCTGGATAAAATAGCTGGCATTTGTAGGGTAAGTCTCCCACTGCAAATGAATGTGCGATTTATCTGTTGTAGTGAACTTCTCCACAAGTGAGAACATAAACTGGTGGATAAGATACAAACTGAGTGTCAGGACTCGGGAGGTTCATGTCCTTGGTGTGCCACAGACCTTCTGTGTAAACTTGTGTAAGCTGCTTCACAGTTTTGTCCCTCTGTTCCCCATATATAAGAACTATTACCCCATAGAAATGTTTGCAAGGTTGTTGTAGCCATGTTAGACCCATGATATTAGAGAGACACAGTGACATCTGTTGGTGAGAGACAAGCTTTAGTGCTTACACAGAGCTCTTCTTCAGGTCTGGGAAAGGTTCTCAGAGTGTCACAGCTAAACACAAAGTGGAACAGATTGTTTAGCATAAGGAGTTAACACATGTTGCAAGAGAACATTCAAGGTGAAGTGGGTAGTTAACACATTTGCAGTTGTAGGACAAAGGAGTGTTAATGGGTTACAGGTTGTTGTAATGAGCCATAACTCCAGTTAATGAGTCCATGATTTTTAGTATTTAGCAAAGTTGTGAATTTAAGCTCCCAGGCTCATCTTTTGTAAGCGTTATGCAGATTTCCTTTGAATATGAGGACTGAGAGGTCTGATGCGGAGTGATTATTTTGTGAAAAGTGTTCGCCCACATGTAATATGGTAGGGTTTTTTTTCCTTTCATTTTTTCTGTGTGAGTTCGTTCGAGAGCATAGTGATTGTCGGGTTCCAATAAAAGATATGACCTCGCCCATCTTGTCTTTTTGAGGAGTGTTATGAGACTCAGTTCACTAATGTTTGCAAAGTGCTCGGAAATCATGAGGTGGAAGGTTCTGTTGAGGTTATCATACACCAACACGATTCTACTTTCCAGAGCATGGCATTTTGTATATGATCCACCTGAAAAGGAGAATTCGCATTGGCTTATGCATGACAAGAATTTGATTAAAAACTGAGCTGTTGCACCATAAATAAATCAATGAGACCCTTTTTTGTGGCAGCACTTGCATAGTCTGGATTGAAGATACAGTGAAAATAGCCTATCAGGTTCCAGCCTTAATGTATGTGCTACTGTTTTATAAAATATAATAGCTTGCAAAAACACTGATTCTGGGATGGTTGCTCATCTGCCATCAAAGACTATTTAACAATATGTTCACCTTCTGTTGTGCATACTATAGGTTCTAGTAGTGGCATATTTTGTGAACAGCAGTATATATAGCAGCATGCAAGTATCTTTTGCAAGTAATATTTATAATTTTAATTCAATAATATTTCTAACCTTTTGGTCACTGTGTTTCTTATAACATTCTTCCCGCTTAAGCAAATTTGCACTTTGCTGCAATGACACACGTGGCTTATTTTGCTGCCAGGGAATAGGAGGAGTGTAGGAATAACCTGGCCATGCTCCTACCTGCCCTCTGACATGGGGCGCGCATGTGGAGGAGGGGGGATGGGTATGGCATATGCTTTGCCAACTCTGTGCTTCCTAGGGATATTCCTATGCACAGTTGTTCTCTGAAAATTGTCAAACTGCTTTATGCCCACTTTATACCAGTGATGAATCTGGTGTAAAGTGGCAATCAGAAAAGTGTAAATTCCAACTCCAGCACTATGAGTCCAAGCCTCCTTCTCCTCAAGTCAATGACAAAACTACCATTGACTTCAGAGGGAGTAGGATCAACCCCCAAGATGCCTCCTTCTTGGATTCTGTAGGAGGCACTCAGTCACGCAGTACATACATTAATGTGTCAGAGAAGCACTGATGTTTAACCATCCATTACTCTCCAGGGTGTATTAAATAGATACTTGGAGACCCTAGCATGGTACCATAGCATCTACAAAGCAACTCAGCAGGGCTACAGGAGCTCTACTAAATTGGGACGTTCGGACCAATGGATTCATGTAGCCATGAACCTGAAGTGACAGAAATATGGTTGGGAGCACTTTTTGTTTAGATTATCACTAGATTCAATCAGAACTGGGATCCACAATCTATCATCATCCAATCTTTAAGGTCTCAACCATTTTTGACTTTATGCATTACCCTGTATGACAGCACAGTAAGGTGTGTGTGTGTGTGTGCCATACCAAGAGTCCTAGACCACTGTGATATCAGAGGTAACACAATCAATCATCACTCTTACTCTACAGCTAATCTGCATGCAACAATTTCATTGGCTGTATAACAGGAACTGCATAGATGGTGGATTACTTGACCCAGCTGCCATGCTCATGTGACAGCGTGGGGTTTTTAGCTACTAGTGATATTTGTAAATTGCTCTGAGTTGCATTTTAGAACGAAGTATGATCATTATTATTGTACATTAGAAAGAGCTGACAACTTTTCTATTTCTTGTTGCTCAGAATACTTTTATTGCTGAAATAATCCATCTTTACTGTTAAAATAATCCAATTGCTGGTCTAGCCCTAAACACACAAAAGTTCTGTACAGTTTCAGTAGTGATATATTTGTTACTGTTTGGAATTCTAGGCATCGTGTGAGAAACTATTTTGTATGATATTCCTCTGTTAAATTTAAATGATGAATGGTATTGAGCACCATGAATTGGCCATAACATGCAAAGACTGCTAAAATGGGAACATGTATTCACTAGTAATGAAATTCACCCCTTAGATTAGGATTTAACTAGTGCATAGGCCATGTGTGCCCTCTTTACTCAGGGATAAAGTTCACCTATTGTATCAAAGCTGGAGGTCTTTACTCATACCTTGAGATTTGGGTGTAGCTCAGTAACACAGTATACATGTTCTCATGGAGCTTGACTTGTCTGTGGAACTATTTTTCCATTCTGCTGAAAAGGAGCTAGTTACAGTTCTGTGGGAGGATCCACATCCACTGTACGTGCTAGATAAAGAAACTTTGCAAAGCAGACTTCTCTTTCTGTGGCCCAAGCAGTCATTGGTCAGATGTTCCTTATCCATTTTTCCTATGCATCTTCTATACACAGAGATACAGTACTTATGTGTACAACCTTCAGTCTTATTGCAGCTGTGCTTTCACTCTCTTGCATTAGAGAGCTTGGGGAAAATGCTGAGCCAAATTCACCCCTGGTGTCAGAGGAGTTATACCAGATACTAATTTGGCCCAGTGTACACTCCAAGTATTGTTTCATGGATTAGGCTTTGTAACACTCTATACCTCGAAGGAGTGCCCTGTAACTCCCATATTCATCATTTGTATATAATTGTGATATTTCATATAAAGCATGTTATGTAAGGTATCATGGGAATGGCTATGATCTGCTGAAAGCCATTGTTCTATCTAAATATGTATATCATTAATGCATATGAAGTTATGAGATTGTGTTGTATGGTTGTCACTAAACTATGTTGTGAGTTGGGGAATTGCCAAAATATTAGCTCCCCAGAAACAACAGCAAGGGAGCTAAGCAGCACTGGGGGGGTGTCGAACAACTATCAGCAGCCATTGTCTAGCAAGGGAGTTACAATTCGATGACTCCCTTACACAAGGCCACACCAGGGGAATTGCTCAACCTTGTCTGGTGACTCATCAGTGCCCACCAGACATGCTTGGACTTGTGTTCCTCAAGCACATGGAATAAGGATATAATATAGGGAACAGAGGCCGTATGGTTTAGCCTGTCTCTTCTCCCACCTGCACTGAAGGCAATGAGAACACTGGAGCGGAGGAGACTGGTCCCCAGGCTAACAGGAAGAACTTGCATATGAAAGACTGCAACCAAACTGCAGTATCCAATGGCGTCAGAAAAACTACTTAATCCACATATTGCCTAGTCCAGGGGTCAGCAGCCTTTGTCAGGCGGCCCATCAGGGTAATCAGCTGGCAGGCCGCAAGACATTTTTTTATGTTGACTGTCCGCAGCTTCCAGTGGCCACGCTTCGTTGTTCCCCGCCAATGGGAGCTGTGGGAAGCTGCAGGGCCTTTTGCCTATCACTTAAAATCCATCTTTTTAAATCAATAAACTTATTCTAATGTTTATCCTTAGCAGGGCATTTGACTGAAGTGCTTGGTAAATCTGCTCAGGTTACAAAGGCTCTGAGCCCCCTAAATTGGTGGGCTTTCCACCATTGATGAAGTGGTGAACCAATTAATAATCTTACATTGCTCAAGAGAGAATATTCCTGAGGTACAAGACCGGGAGCAGGGAGGATTTGGCTGGTGCCTTTCTCTGTGTGATTGGTGAGTGGCTCTGGGAGCATTCATGCAATCTAGATGGGTGTGGGATGCCACATGCAGTTGTACTGAGTGGCAACAGCACCTGGAAGGGTTGCTGCTTGTCACCAGTAAGGCATTGTGAGAGACAACCCAGCTTAGTGAGGTAAGGGGGCACAGCAGTCCCAGGTTGTACCCCTAGGTTCCTGTCACAGGCTCACACACTTTAAAGGAGCCCACCGTGAGTATTGAAGAGGGTGATTTTTAAAGGAAGAATAATTCAATGTAAGTGCTCTTTTGAGTTGTAATTGAAAAGGTCAAGAAGTTCATGTATCAACCATGAATGGATAAAAGGGGCTCGGAGTACAGGCAGGGGTGTGAGCTCTGGCTGGGGTTGTAGGCTTTGGGAAGGGGCCAGAGATGAGGGGGCTCTGGGCTAGAATAGGGGGTTAGGGTGCGGGGTGGGGGTGTGAGGGCTCTTGACTTGGGGCGGGGGTGCAGGCTCTGGGGTGGGGCCAGGGATGAGGGGTTTGGCGTGCAGGAGGGGGCTCAGAGCTTGGGATGCGGGCTTTGGGAGGAATTTGGGTACAGGAGGGGACAGCAGTCTGGGGCAGGGTGTTGGGGTGTGGGAGGGTGTTCAGGGTTACCCCAGCTCTCAGGAAGCGGCCACCAGGTCCCTTCAGCACCTAGAAGCATGGGCATCCAGGGAGGCTCCATGCACTGCGCTTGCGCCCACAGGTGCTGCCCGTGCAGTTCCCATTGGTTGTGGTTTCCAGCCAATGGGAGCTGCGGAGCCAGCACTAGGGGTAGGGGCAGGGGCAGCGCCCAGCACCATCCTCACCACGCATGTGCCTAGGAGCCGCAAGGACCTGGTGGCTGCCCACTTCCGGGAGCTGCACAGAGCTAGGGTAGGCAGGGAACCTGCTTTAGCCCTGGGCCCCCAAACCTGGACTTTTAATGGCTTGGTCAGTGGTGCCAACCGGAGCCGCCAGCGTCCCTTTTCGACCAGGCTTTCCAGTCAAAAACTGGATGCCTGGCAACCCAAGGGGTCGGGGCAGGCATGGCTTGGGCAAGCATTGACCCTAGCCTCACGTAGGGGTGGGAAGGGGCTTGAACGATCTGTGACACTAGCCTTGAGCTGGGATGGGGAGCAGGGGCAGGCCTGACTGAGGTGAGCAGTGACCCCCCCAGCCTCATGGGGGGGTTGGGGTTGGCAGGCAGGGCTCTGGTGAGCAGTGACCCGTGTCACACGGGGCGGGGGGAGAGGCCAGGGCCAGGCAAGGCTTGGGAGAGCAGCCACTCCAGGTTCATGCAGGGGGAGGGCACGCAGGGTTTGGGTGATCAGCAACCTCCAACCAAACATTGGGGGGGGGTGGTTTGCAGGCACGGCTCAGGCAAGCAGTGACCCCAGCCTCACATGGGGCGGGGCACAAAGGGCTCAGATAAGCAGTGACCCCCAGTGTCACGGGGGAGAGGGGCAGGTATGGCTTGGACAAGCAGCAACCCCAGGCGCTCGCAGGGGAGAGGAGGATTGGCCTGGCTCAGGCAAGCAGTCACCTCATCCTCACATGGGGTGCGGCAGAAAGGGCACAGACAAGCAGGGACCCCAGCCTCACGCTGGGAGCTTCAGGCAGGGCTTGGGTGAGCAGTGACTCCAGCGTCACGTGTGGATGGGTGTCCAGTAGGGCTTGGCCCAGCAGTGATCCCAACTTCACTTCAGGGGGGTGGTGGGTGGAAGGAAGGGCTTGAGTGAGCAGCTGTCCCAGCCTTGTGCAGGGGGCTGCAGACAGTGCTCAGGCAAGCAGCAACCCCAACCGGGCATAGGGGAGGCAGGGCTCAGGCCAGCCTCACACAGGGCGCTGCAGGCAGGGCTCAGGGGGGAAACGACCCCAGCCTCGCACGGAAGGGAGGCAGGCAGTTCTTGGGTGAGCAGCAACCGGAGTCACGCAGGGGCTGCGGTGGGGAAGCAGGTAGGGTTCAGGCATGCAGCAACCTCATCTTCGTGCTGGGGGAGGGGCAGGCAGGGCTCAGGCCAACCCCACGGTGGGGGAGAAGGGCTCAGGCCCCACCCAGTTTTCCCTTCAGAAGTATGGTCACCCTATACCCTCTAAACATGGACTAGACAGGATCAAACTCTTGTTAGTAGAACTTCTAGCCTGATACCACCTCTGGCCCGATCATGCTTGCCTTAGTGACGCAAACGCCTAATGACTGCAGTGGGAGTTTTATGTGACTAAGGCAACAAGATTTGTCTCACTCTGGCCCATATTTCCTCCTTGAAAAATCTCTTGATGCAAAAGCTGTTTTTAAATAACAGAATCCACAGCACCGGAGCCAGAGAACTTTGTTTACAAAAACTGTTGCTTCCATGTAAATGTTTTCTGAAAAACTAACAGGCAGGTGCAGACATATGTCTCTGTAACAGGATAGATTAAAAATCAATTTTATTAAGGAAACTAGCAATGCATCCCAAACCTCTCATCCCCGGCCCCAATTCTCTGCCCCAGCATGGAGCCCACTGCCCCCCATCCTGAACCCCTGATTTCTGGCCACAGCACCAGCCAGAGACCACATCCGCTCACCCGCCCCCCCCCTCCCTCCCGCACCCCAACTGCCTGCCCCAGCCTGGTGAAAGTGCATGAGGGTGGGGGAGAATGAGCAACAGCGAGAGGGGAATGGAGCCAGTGGGGGCAGGAGCTTGGAGAAGGGGCGGGGCCTTGGGGTGGGCCAGGGGTGTTCAGTTTTGTGCGACTAGAAAGTTGGCAACCCTACCTGCCCTCTCCCCTGCGCAAGGCTGGGGGAGTCACTGCTTGTCTGAGCCCTTGCTGCCCCCTCCTGTGTGAAGCGGGGGGGGGGGGGGTCACTGCTAGCCTGAGCCCTGCCTGCATGCGAGACTGGGGGGGGTTGCTGTTTGCCCAAGCCCTGCCTGCCCCGTCCCCGTCCCCTACATGACACTGGGATCACGTCTCCCCCAGCCCTTCCTGCTGCTGCCCCCTCTGCCACTCGAGGCTGGGGTCACGGCTCACTCGAACCCTTCCCTCCCCCAAGCGGGGCTGGGGGGGTCGCTATTCACTAGATCCCTGCGTGCGAGGCTGGGGTGGCTGCTCTCTTCAGCCCTTCCTACCCCTTCCTCCCTATGTGAGACTGTGGGGGGGTGTCGCTGCTTCCCTCAGTTCTGCCTGCCCCGTTCCCCCCCTCCACCTCAGGCTGGGGTCGCTGCTCATCCAACCCCGGCCTGACCCCCTGGCCCCTGCATGGGGTGGGGGTCGCTGCTCACCCAAGCTCTGCCCCTTCTCTCCCCCTGCCCCCCATGGAAGGCTGGCATTGCTGCTTGCCCAAGCTCTGCCTACGTCCCCCCCCCGCGAGACCTGAGAAGCGACTCTCCTGAACCCTGCCTGTCTGCCGCTCCCGCGCAAGGCTGGGGGTGAAAGCTCGCAGGAGCCGTGCCTCTCCCACCCTGTGAGACTGGGGGTTGCAGCTCACCTAAGCCCTACCTGCTCCATCCCCCTCCCCCACACGGGGCTGGGTTCACGTATCCTCACAGCTCTGCCTCCCCCCCTGCATGGTGCTGGCACCACCACTCCCCCCGCCGCACCTCGCTTTTTTGACAAAAATGGGCATTTGGCCTGTTTGCTTTTGTCAGCTGATGAAGTCAGCAAGAGCAAATGGGACAACTGTTGCCTTTGCCCAAAAAGTTGGGACAACCGGGACAGGGCTTAAAAAAGGGACTGTCCTGGCCGAAACGGGACATATCCTCACCCTCAGAGGGTGGAACATATAAGTGCAAAGTAGAAAGTGATGAGTGAGGGGAGCACACACAGACATTTTAAAGGGGGTTGCTGTGACAGGTTACTCCTGCCTACTAACTGGCAGGTGAAATTCACCCCTGTGCCGAGGGCTAACAAGTCCCTCTTACGCCTTCAAACAGGGTGTAAGTGGTGCACAGGTCCCATGCTGGCCATCTGCAGAGGGGTGCATTTCACCCTACAACAGTAGTGCTTAAATAAACACCCCATTAACTTGTTGAGGTTTTTGCTTAAGCCAATGACAGCCTTGCCCTGCTTGCTTGTTACCCTGTGCACTGTAAGTGGACAGAAATGGATCTTTACTACCATTCAGCACTTAATTTTACTGCTGAGCAAGTGATGCCTTCACTTGCACTTCCACTTCCACACTGGGGAAAGACTTGAAAGATGAAGGCCTAAATGACACAAACACACCTTCACAGCATTAAACAAATGGTTAGATGTCTGGCAATCCTTGTAGATGTAAAGCGGTAAGCTAAAAAGCAGTCATACAAAATACCATGTCTCTAATATTGAACACTTTATGTATTGCCATCCCATATGCAGCTGGTAAAACCAGAGGTGCCTGTGAGGTTATACATGCTTTCCAAGCTAATAGATTATGTGTCTAGATCAAAGCCCTATGTACTCCACAGCAAACTGGACCAGAATGCTGAGGCAATGGCCGTGGATCCTGCAGCCTTCTTGGGTTCCGCCGGTTTTTTTGCAGTGGTTTCAGTTATATTATTTTAAAATTGGTTTCTATGAATTAAATATGAAATGACTAATACAATCAGTACAATACTCACTGTGTTATATAGTTTGGTAATCAATTCAATCTACATTGTATGCTGTCCACATATTGCTGCAGATTTCTATAGCGACGATAGATACATCCATCATAGAAGTTGTCGGGAGAAGATGGAGGTTTTACTGGCTGGATAGGAAAAGTGTGGGAGGAAGTTTGGAGTGGAGGATTAATGTTAGCTAGATGCTTCAAGTCCAATGACCAGCAGTTAATACCTTTCCAAGTTATTTTCTCAGGCTGGGTGCAGGTACAGGAAGACAGTGCAGGATCAGTTTACTTGGTTCACTTTTCCAGGATTTTCTTCACAACTATGAGGGCTCAACCGTTTTTTGAAATGACAGCTTACAATCTGGCGTCTAATACTGTGCCAAATGATAGGCAAAAGGCGTGTAGTAAATTCTATGACCACAGAACAGCACAATACATGGCCCACCCATCAAGATAATTCCTTAAAATGGTTTCCTTTCAGGGCAGGCCTCCACTGCAAAAATATATAGAATGCCCTGCTGCAAATGACAGCTGTTTCATTCTGTTTTTGTAAAGCCTCAGATAGTTTAAAGTGTTTGTTGTAGGAAGAAGTCATAACTATTTTTTAAAAAAAGTCCACAGTTGTCAGTCTTCCATCAATCTCTTTGTTCTGCTATGTCATTACTGAAAATTTCGGAATGATTTCTTAAGCTGGCAAAAAGAAAAATAAGTCTTAGTCTTTAAATAACTAAAAACTAGTAATCAACTAAAAACTAGTTTCTAAATAACTAAACAGTCTTAGTCTTTAAATATCTGGTATAAAGGAACACTATACATTAAATGAAATCTTTAATTGCTTGTTTGGTTCTGTAAGCCAGGGGCTTCATTCTTGGAAATGATTAGATAATTCTGCTGTACCACTATAAATCAGGGCCAACTCCTGTGTGTAAAACTGGTAAGAGAGTAGGGTTGCCAACTTTCGAATTGCACAAAACCGAACACCCTTGCCCCGCCCCGTTCTCTGAGGCCCCACCCCTGCTCATTCCATTTCCCCACCCTCTATCACTTACTCTTCCCCACACTCACTCACTAGCTCATTTTTACTGGGCTGAGGCAGGTGATTGGGGTACAGGAGGTGGGGTGAAGGCTCTGGCTGGTGGTGGAGGCTCCAGGTGGGGCCAGAAATGAGGGGTTCAGGGTACAAGAGAATGGGGGGTGAGGTCTTCGGCTGGGGGGTGCAGGCACTGGGGTGGGGCTGGGAATGAGGCGTTTGGGGTGTGGGAGAGGGCTCTGGACTGGGACAGGGGATTGGAGTGTGGGGGAGTGAGGTCTCCCGCCGGGGATGTGGGGTCTCGGGTGGGGCTGAGGATGAGGTGTTTGGGGTGCAGGAGGAGTGCATGCTGCCTTCGCGCACTGGCGCTGTTCAATTCCCAGCCAATAGGAACTGCAGAGCTGGTGCATGGGGTAGTGGCAATGCATGGAGCCTCCCTGGCCGGCCCTGCGCTTTGGAGCCAGTGGGACGTGTCACTGCTACCAGGAGCCACGCAGAGCCAGGTAGGGAGCCTGCCAGCCCCGCCAACTGGACTTTTAATGGCCCGGTCAGTGGTGCTGACCAGAGCCGCCAGGGTCCCTTTTTGACAGATGTTCTGGTCGAAAACCAGACTCCTGGCAACCCTAAAAGTGAGAAGAATGAAATCCATTGACTTCACTGAGGCTTACATGAAGAATTTGGCTCCAGCTATTTGCTTAAGAGAGGGTCCAGCCCTAAAACTTTGGTTCCATACTCTTAAGTGAAAAAGTAATAGACCATGATGATTACCCATCTGACTTTTTAGCTAGACCACTTTCTAGTTAATCTCTTTTACTAAGCTTTTGTATCTTGAACAATAAAGAAAAAAATCTGTTTCTTATTGATGGTGAAACTGTAAGAGCAGATCAGTCAAAAAGGTGATCATTTTCACTTTTACACAAAACCAGTGAAACCCTAAATTCACTAATTTATTTGGGCATAAGCTTTCATGGGTAAAAAAAAACAACCCACTTCTTCAGATGCAGCATGATGCTTATGCCCAATTAAATCTGTTAGTCTTTAAGGTGCCACTGGACTCCTAGTTGTTTTTGTGGATATAGACTAACACAGCTACCCCTCTGATACCTAAATTCACTACCTTTGCTGTCCATGTAAAATAGTTCAAGCTGTTTTGAAGGCTAATGCTACCTGTTAATTTCACACAGTTTAGTATAGATCTCAACCAATCGCACTTGGAGTTCTAGACTGACAAGGCATTGCTGATGCCACATAATAATATTGCCCTCATTACCATGAGTCACCGGTGCAGTTAACTTTGAGAATGCTTCCCTGCCCGTTGTCTGTCCTGGCTATTTAGATTATAAGCTATTTAGAGCAGAAACTATCGCTTGGTAGGGGTACGTACAACACCTAGCACAAAAGGGCCCTTGGCTGGGCCTCTAGCCACTGCTGAAATAAATACAATTGTAATCTCGTGTCAGCATGTTCTGACATTAGAATACGCAAGCAACCAGAATAAAATGAATTCTTACACTCCGTAGAAAAGCCTTAAAGTCAATTTTTGGCTGGGGAGGACTTTTTATTTCCTTTTTACTGGTGGGGAGTTCCCATGGGTCTAGCTCTGCTGTTGCCACAGCAGGAAACTGCATCTCTGGTGTTCCTGGCATTGAGGCTGATGAAGTTGATGGGAATGTTTCACTTCTGCTCAGGCGTCTTGGAACTACTGTCTCTGAGCACCCAGCTCTAGGATGCATAGTGTCAGCAGCATCTGGAACACCTTGTTTATTCTGGGCATTTCTTTCTTCCCACCTATCAGGGAGTCCAAGCTCTGAAAACAGATGGGATTGTTCTCCTAGTAATTGGTCCAGCTGCTGCAGAGAAAATAGGGAAGACATGCATATTGTAGTAATAAAGAATTATAAAAGGTATCAGACAGTGATACACAGGAGAGGTTATGAAGCATGTCCATTTCTTATTCTTGGTCAAAAAAACTAAGTATAATTTGGCAGCTGAGATGCTGCTGTGAAAAGGATTCAGTAATAAATTTCAATCCCATGTTCATGTTTCAGTAACATAAATTTCAATCCTATTTTACTGTGACTGACTGACATATTTGCCTTAGTACAACCCCCCCCCCCTCCCCGCTCCACCCAACAGACCTCTGTGGCTGTGTATGGCAGCCCTGGATTGAAAAGGGTGTATCTTAACAAATTGTGGCCCAGATTCACCAGTGTGTGCCATGCAGGCACTGCAAAGTGAATGGACTCAATCTGGAAATGGCTAATGGACAATTCCCATTGTGGAGGAGAAAGCTGGTGGACATGTTGGGGCAGGCACAGAGTGCTGCTTTGTCAATTCAACTGTTCTTCCTCAGCTACTGTAAGTGACACTAAAACCAGGTAGAGCAGTCCTGGGGAGATACAACTCTGGTGGCCATCTCTCTACTCTGCACTAAATGAAGATGGGACTTCCTTCTCCCCTGACCCCAATTTGAGTTGTGTTTTAGGGCTTGTCCACAACAGGGGAAAATGGCAAGCACAGCTAAAGCACAACAAGTAATCCTCTACAGCAGGGATTCCCAAACTGGTGGTCGGGACCCCTGAGGAGTTATTACATGCGGGGTTGTGAGCTGTCAGCTTCCATCCCAAACCCTGCTTTGCCTCCAGCATTTATAAGGGTGTTAAATATACTTAAAGGCCTTTTTAACTTATGGGGGGGGGTCACACTCAGAGGCTTGCTATGTGAAAGGGATCACCAGTACAAAAGTTTGAGAACCACTGCTGTACAGTAACTCCCCACGTGAACACTCTATTCCACCATAAAAGTGACTTTATCAGAGTAAATATTCCAAAATAAAGTAATTTTTATCATTACTGGGCTCTAGTCAATTTCCCTGCATAGCTAAGTCCTTAGGGAGGCAACATAGGCTAGGAAAGAAGAATGGTTCAGTGATTAGGGCATTAGCTATAGACTTGGGAGAACCAAGTTCAGTTCCCAGATCTGTCAGACTTCTTGTGTTATCTTGGGCAAATCACTTGAGAAGAAATTCATAAAGGTGTTTAAGTGCCAACTCCCATTGAAATCAATGGCATTAGATGCCTAATACCTTTGTGAATTTTACCCCTAGTCTCTCTGTGCCTCAGTTTCCCATAGAGTCAATAGATTGGCATAGGAACGGAACTGGTAGTGGGGAATTCCCAGATGAAACTCAGAATCATCCATGCCTGAAAAGCTATTGGACTATGTGGTCTGAGCCAAGTGGTAGACAGGGAACCCAGGTACGGAAACTGCCAGGAACTTGGAAAAGGTCTGAACTTATTCAAGGAGTGGTGCCAAATAAGGAGGTGCTGGGGATTGTGAGGGTGTGTGGGGCTTGAAAAGAAATGGGAAGTAAACCCAGAGTTCCAATGGTCTCTACCCAGGCCGGCCATTGAATGAAAGAATGGTGTTGGCTATCCTGGGACCTTTGTCCATTACACCCCAAGGGAATAAATATGTACTTGTAGTGGCTGACTGTTTTTCAAAGTGTGCAGCAGCATATCCCCTTCCTGATCAGGAAGCTCAGATGGTAGCATTTGTCAAGAGGTTTGTATGCTACCATAGACACATGCCTCAGCCCCTGCATGCTGATCAGGGAAGAAATGTTGAATTCCCTTTGTTCAAAGATGTGTATGACCTTTGGGAGATCCACAAAAAATGAACTACACCTCATCACCCCCAATCTGAGAGGTTAGTTCAATGATTCAATCACACGTGTGTTGGTATGCTGCCCTCTCTGATTGAAAACAATCAGATGAGCTTTCCTCCTATGTTAGGATGGCCTAGTGAAGCAGTGTCCAGGCATCTACAGGATATACACCCTATACGATGTTATTTGGTGGAAGATCTGCCTGCTTGTTGAACACATATTGGGGTAGATGTATTGGAAGAGTTAGAACATTAGCATACTAAGTCAAACCAATGGTCCACCTAGCCCTGTAACCTGTCTCCAACAGAAGCCACTACCATAGGTTCAGGGGAAGTGTACACAACAGGACAATTCTGGAGACATCCAGCTGGCTTCCCCTCCGGGTTTTTGGCAGTCTGAGGTTTTGGGTCACCTCAAGTATGGGGTTACAGCCCTGACCATCTTGGCTAATAGCCATTGATGGACATACCCTCCACTACCTATCTAGTTCTTTTTTAACCCAGTTATACTTTTGGCCATCACAAAATCCTATGGCAATGAGTTCTGTGGGCCAATTGTGCATTTCCTCTTGTTTGTATTATATCTGCTGCCTATTAATTTAATCAGGTGACCCCTGGTTTTTGTATTGTGGGAAAGGGTGAATAACACTTTGTTCACTTTTTCCATACCATTCATGATTGTATAGACTTTTATCATATCCCCCACTCCCTTAGTCATCTCTTTTCTAAGCTGAACAGCCCTAATCTTTTTAGTCTCTCTTTGTACGAAAGCTGTCCCATATCCTTGATCATCTTTGTTGCCCTTCTCTAAATCTTTTCCAGTTCCACTATATCCTTTTTTGAGATGGGGAGATCAGAGCTGAGCACAGTATTCAGGGTGTGGGAGCACCATGGATTTATATAGGGAGATTATGATACTTTCTGTCTTATTTTTTCTCTCTTTCTTCATAGTTCCTAACATGGTTAGCCTTTTTGACTGCTGTTACACACTGAGCTGAAGTTTTTGGAGAAAACAAGTTTAGCAATCCATCCAAGTATGTCACACAGGTAGCAGGATACTTGAGTTCTGTGAGCCAGGCTGCGAAGAGGATTCAGGCTATGGCCACACAAAGAATACTACAATGCCCGGGTCATCAGAGAGGTGTAAGAGCTAAGAGACTCAGTGTGGGTATGAGACCAGACTAGAAGGAAGGGGCAGGGTCCAAAATTACTCAGAAAGCTTAATGGTCCCTTTTACAGGCATCAGGAAATTGTCTGGGATGCTACGTGAGCTGTCCGGGGAGCCAGGTCAATAAACTTTTGTGGCACATTACAACCAGTTGAAGCCCTCTGTGAATTCAGGGCAGGGACACTGAGCCCACACAGGAGCCCTGGGTGACCACCCAACCTCAGGCAAAATACTCTCAGGACTGCTGTATTGCAGATCCCCTGCAGTTCCTACACACAAGGAATGTTCCTGAGTCAGAAAGCTTAGAGTGGGTACCTTGGCCTGATGAAGATGGGGATCGTGAGTGTGAGCAAACCCCCGAGGTGGTGTCATGGTAGGGCTCAGCAGGGGGGCATTCCCAAGACTCACCCCAGCCACCAGTCTCAAAATCCCAGGGCAGACCGGAGCAGGTGCACAGACTGGCTTAAGGACTATCTGAAGTAGCTTCAGCAGGATGCAGAGGCACATCATTTTAGAAGGTGGGAGTGAGGGATAATGTAATAAACCAGCAGGTGGCACCTAAATGTGAACAGCTACATCATGGGAGTCAATGGCCTAGAGGGGCAAGACACTGGAGGATTCCATGACAGTGGGGAGAAGCTGGAGGGATTTGCCATCCTGATAGTAGTGTGTGTTTTGGGGGTGAGGGAGAGAGTTCTGTGGGAGGAGGAAGGACTGTGTTGCTCTGGGCAGGGGTGTGAATGAGCCCAAGAACAGGACTGTCAGAGACGGCTAGACTGGAACTGGTGATGAGCACTGGGGACTCAGGGTTGCATATATCCTGAGGATGGGGGAAGCATGAGTAGCCATGGAGCAGCAAATCCCACCAGGCCAAAGGCCCAGACTGAGCAGCCACTTCTCCAGGCTAGTGCATCCCAGCTCTACGGGCATCCCTGGTGGGAGTGGAGGGCTCAAGTGTGTGGGTGTGGGGTCAAGGTTTTGGGCACCTGCGGAGGTAGGGGAAGGGATGGTGCTATTATCTCACTTGTTGAATTGACTTCAGTCCCCCATTCCCTTTCAGCCCATGGGTCTGTACTCATCCCCTGGCCTAATTAAATGATCTCAGAACTCTGTGTGCACATGGGTGTTTTTGTGGCAGGGGTTTCCAGATCCATGTAAGCAAAGCAGGTCTATGCCTGACCTGAAGAGAAACAGGTGCAGACATGCTACCTTTGGACATCTACCAGATCCTGTGTCCAGCACCCAGAAGGGGGTAGGTGGGTTGGTACAATGCTTTATAGCAGCAACTGTTACTTAATGGGGCTGACAATTATGCTTAATGGGGATACCCTTCAAATAATTTAGGAGCACTTAAATTTTTTGGGGTTTTAATCTCATGCTGGCTCTAGTTACTGCTCAAACAACAGCTTTCAGTCGCTCCATAGCTACGATACGTTTTCTGTGTACATCAACTGTTTCAGTACTGACTGCTCCTGGCAGTTGTTTTACTTCTTTCATATTAACTGCAGATGATGGGTATCCATGCCAGTTGAATCCTTACTGCACCTACCAGCCATGTTAATTTTTGCAGGCTCTTATCAGCCTTCAGTAATTGAAAATTTCTGCACCGTGAAGTTAGTGTCGAAATGGTTGTTTTGTCTGTACACGTACATGACTGCAAGTCATGCAGCAATTCTATAACTGCAGAGGTTGATTTGGAGGGAAGTTGATGACATTTTTGGTTGTAAAATCACAAATGGCAAGAAACAAGTGATTAGTTGGAGAGCTGACAAAATATAAAGTTCTCTCTTTCCAAAGAGAAAACTTCTGCTTTGCATCTGACAGCAGTTTATTAATAAAATACCTGATGGATTTAACATTTTTTAGACTTTGAAAGAGCAACAGTGTGGCCAACACCATTAGTGATTTTGAGTGTATCCAGGGTTTGAAGCACCTTGAGGGTCTGGTTTTCAGAAGGTTGGACCTCAGCATTTTCTGAAAATCAAAGCCCTTTAAGGAGTCATAAGTTGGGCACCTAAGAACTGAAGCACCTGGAAGCACTAGTCCCTTTTTGAAAATCTTGGCCCAAGGTTGATGACACAATTTAACCTTGTTGGTTTGGCCACATGTTCAACTCTCAGCAAATGCATGTGGAAGCCACAGAAAGCAACCACTCACTGTGACATTGCACCAGTAAAGGCAATAGGATAAAGAGTCTTTAAACTAGATTCCTTTTTCCTATGTTTCACAAGAATAGCTGCTTGTACAACGTACCATCAGCATTCCCTCCCTAACCTGGCGAGCGCGATCATTCAGCTGGAATTCCAGTTCAGAAACCTCATGACGAACAGCTTGACGTAATACCTGCAGTTGTCTTTTTTCCTCCCTGTAGTAGACAGCAGAAGAAAAACAATCAGGTAAATAGTGATGCTCCACAAAGCATCCATTTCTTATTCACGCAATTAATACAGTGTTGTTTCATACACAGTACCACAAAACATTCTGCAGTCTAAATAATAACCTAACAATACTAGCGTCCGTTCGTTTTCTGCATTGCAGTATGCAGGCCACAGAACTCTGAATAAAACTGAATACAGGCCCAACTGTAAAGTCTTTCCTTTCTCTTCTAACCTTTCTGTATAGTAATTCATGGGGAATAACCATTCAGTCGTACAAAAACACTCCAGGGCACTAGTTCTCACTGCAGACAACCCAACTAAACAGATTTGGAGCCAGCCATTTTGAGTTACGACAGTACAAAAAAAACAAAAACAAAACAACCGAACAAAAAAAGACATACCTTCCAGCCTCCACCCCTCACTTCAAAGTGCTCTTCATTCAAAAATGCCTTGTTTGATTAACTGCTATCTTTCCCCAAACTACCCTCCTCTGCCAAGCGACTGCACATGAAAAATTTCAGCCAGAAACAAGTTTTATTAGAAGGAAAGACTTATTTTTTAAAATTAGGTGGATAATGGAGACTGTTTTACAATCTTGATGATGGTGTTACTACTCTGATTCGAATACAGTGCTTCCTTTTGTTATGGCCCAATCTGTATAACGTCCTCATCATCAATCCCTGCCCTGCCCCCCACAAATGTTCATCTGGAAAGCTGAGGTCAAAATAAATGAGATCTATTGCAAATTATGCCTGTATTTCCACTGTATTTTAAGTCATTTTAAACTAAAATAGACCATATTTTTAATTTTAATGTTTCTGAACATTGAAATTAATGGAGACAAGTCATACTTTTCGATGGACACAATTACATAAAAAGTCTTTTTCACTTGCAGGGTGGGCACAATACATGCACAATACCCATGATGGCAACTTCATGATTGGGGATGTCATACTCATGAGGAATCCCAGCCACTGAGTCTGAGAAGTATCAAAGAGAGTGTACGTTCGTTGGTACATATTATAAATCCCTTCTGTAAACCTAACCTTAAAGCAGCACTATGGGTTGGATAAATGGATAGTAATAAAGTAATAAAGAACAATTGAACACTGACTTCTGTGTTATACAGTAAAAATATTAAGTCTGAGAGTTGGCACATACAGCAAGATGCTCTGCACACACACTCAGGGTATAGCTGGTCCAAAATGTTGCTTTTTTAATGACCATAATGTGTGTGTTGCTGTAGTGATGTAATTACCTTCCTTCAGCTGACATAGCACTGGGAAAAAGATCCTGTTGCTCTATCAGGTGCTGCTCAATCTCATCTAGCTTCTCCCGGAAACTCTGGCAAGAACTCTTCATAGCTTCTATTTCATTAATTGTGCACTACGAAGAAGAACAAGAAGAGGGACTACTTCATTACCTTCCTTTTAATATTTATCATACTGACAGCCCAGGAGGCAGCAGTCCTATTCTCATCCACAGAACAGGTACATCATAAGCAGGCTTGTCAGACATTCATAGGTACAAGCTCCCAGATAACAAGTGAGATGACTTCTGAAGAATATAAACGATCAGCTCTTCTTTCTTAAGTCACGTAGGCCTCCCCTTGAAGTCAATGGAAATTTTGCCCTTGTCTTCAAGGGAGACAGGATGTTGCCCATAGTTTTGATACAATGGGTCAAATTCTGAGCTTAGTTATACTTATGTAAATCATTAGCACTGACTAGAGTTGCCCTGGATTTACATCAGCATCATCAAATGAAGAAGTTTGCTCCATGTGTCTGATTTGAAAGACAGGTTGAGCACTGTACGTCTGGAACCATCGTCACGTTTTCTTGACCCACCATTTGTAGACGTTAACGTTGAGCTGACTTTTATATCACTAGTGAAGGCAAAAGGATGAGTAAAGTTGAAAAAAGAGGATCAGATATTGATAAGAATAAAAATAGTAACTGCAATCGCACTAGCTAGGATAAAATTCCAAAGGCTATACAAGTCTTTTGGGATTCAAGCTGGCATTATGACATATATAGCTCAGTTCTCTCTGTGCCAAAAGTCTGCAAACATCACAATTCCCACAGATTTGGTCATTTGCTCAAAGCTGTTCAAATAATGTGTCATACAAATATATTTCAGCCAATACATTGCTCATCAACTGTCCTTGGCAAATATTGCTTCAAGTATCCATTATTAACTATTTGACATTTGAACCGTTTTGACAGGACACACGATTTCTGTCCCCAGACTGGATGAGTGTAACTCTTGGAATCAGGTTTCCAAGACAAATTCAAAGTTTGCTTTTTGCAGAGAGTTTGCAATATTTGTTCACAAGGCAATGTTTTGGGGAACATTCCTGCCAGTAACATTGCTTGATAGAATATACAAACACGGCCAAAGCACATTTGTTTATAAAGAATATAAACTCTCCTACTTCATGGCAAAAAAGTCAATCACTAACTGACAGGATCTAGAAAAAAATTTCTACGGGCAGATTACTCCATAATCGTCCACTCCAGGTTCTCTCTTGCACAAGGTATTGGTTTGAATGAACTGTCTTTCTCTAATATGGCAATTTGTATGTTTGTATCTTTAAAAATTCAAATAAATATTTGGAAATAATGTCTACAGTGTTTCATGTCTAACTGTGGTCATTGATTGGTATTGGGAAGTAATTTCCCCATAGCACAGTATTTCTCTGGGGACATTACATTTTTCCATTAAAACTCTAGCATGGGCCTCAGTTAGAAACGGGATTCAAGACTAATTGTTTAGATCAGTTATACATTTGAGCAAATAATCAATGGATCACTGGTATGTTCTGCTTTGGCGGTTCCTGCGCATCAAGATGTTATGGAACAGTCTATCCACAACGGTAAAGCTTGTCTGTGCATGAGATGGAACTTTCTCAGGGCCTGGTTCAAAGGTGTGGAACCAACTTCCATGGGATCTGTGAACTACCTCAAACCTCACAACTTTCCATGCCAAGATCAAGGTGTATTTCTTCTACCTGGACTTTGCTAATATAAAGACTTAGCATGTCATATGTTAAAAAATGTAATTTCCCCTCCTAGGGAGAGGATGAGAGAAAGAAAGAAAGAAAGAATAAGACATCAAAAATGTCGGTCATGTCACCTAATTCACTGCTGTAGATCACTCAAGTACCTCAGTGATGGATATGGTATAAGAACATAAATAGACTAGAATGATGTTATGACCACTTTGGAAAACCTAACCAAAACATTTTTTTTAAAGTTGTGTTAATCAGCAACTAAGCCTCCAAAAGGTATGGAAATAAAGTGTTTCTGTTGGGAAATAATTTCCTTGCACAAGAAAATGTCATACCCAGACGAATAAAATCTAAACATGCAAATTCAATATAATCTGATGGCTATTTGCAGTTAATATAGATTTTGATTACTTTTGTGGGGATGACATTGATGACGTTTGATTAACACTGACTTCTGTCAAGAACGATGTTGCAGTTAATATAGATTTTGATTACTTTCAGGAGTTTCTCTTGTTCTAGCAAATGTTTGATGATTAAATCCCTTGACAGGCTGGGCTAAAGATTACGGACCAAATCCTGTCGTGTAGAATAAAGCCCACATACACAGGATTTTCTCCATATGAAGAAGTGAGGAGCAGAATCTTCGACTTTGTGCAGTGGAGCAGTACCCGCAATTCTAAGACACAGGATGTAGCCGCTGATGCAACCTGCTGCTACTCTCCCTGCAACTCCCCAAGATTTTAGGCCAGTAAAGCCTCAGACCCACTGACTACACACCAGCATACCTAATGCTTTCCAATTTACATGGGTATGGAGTTCCACTGAACATCAAGCTAGGAATGTTTTCTGACCCCCCCACATGGGTTTTCCTACATGTCCCTTACACACAACTCACATAATCCCAGCTTTCCCAGTCGTTTGGGTCCTTCCTTGATGCAGGGGCTGGATTTCACATGATTAACCTCAGACAAGTGCCAGATTTAACACATCTTTGCTTAAACAACAGAGCTTGAACAATAGTGTAGTGTGCAGTCAATGCCCGCAGTATCCTCAGTCTCAGATTACTGAAAAAGCATCACTGTTAATCCTTCACCACCATCACAGGAGTGATAAAATAAATTGGACAATGTAAATTCAGCTGTAATGTACTAAAACACTGACATCTTGTGGCAATTGAGAGACATCTCACAAAATTCATAGCCCTCCAGCAAACAGTTTAAAGAAAAGCCCCCACAGTACTGATATAGTCAATAACATGAAATTCATCAATTTCAGTTCATAGGGGTTAATCTGTTTTCTGTACTTTTGACCCACTTGTGGTTACAACATCCCAAGTTTCACTTTGAGTTTCAGGTTCAAAGGAAGAAACTCATTTGAAACCACCAAGTTTGCATAGTTTCAACACAAAACCAGGAGAAACATTCACATTTCTCATGGTGCAGAAATATCCATCGGCCCAGCTTTTCTCAGAAACGTTGTGAGCTTTCCAACAATTCTAGCTGGGCTGGTTCATGGGGGCCTAGGGCAAAATCTGAAATGGAGGCCCCCAACCCTTCTAAAAAGCCTGACAACCACCCCCCGGCACATAACCACCTACACCCAGCCCTCCCCCAGGAGCCTCAGCCCTCAAGGGAGCTCTCCTGCCTCCCCATCCCACTCCTTACCTTACCCCTTGGGTGTTGGGTCCATCCTGCGTCCCAGCCAGTCCCCGAGAGAGCCACCATGGTTTTGGTAGCGAGCAGGTGAACACCTGGCACGTGGCACACTGCATGCAGGGGCTGCTTTACCCATAGGGGCACTGCAAGCCTGAGCACCAGATCTCAGCAACACACACTAAGTTTTGGCTCAGCTGTCCCCCACCCTCTGTCATGACCAACGGGTGGCTGGGCCAAACCTGAGCAGTGCTGCAACCCTGAGTGCCATGTTGAAATGCCACTCACTACAGTTTACCTCAGCTGCCCTGCATCATATTGTTCCATGGATTTCGGGTGCCTCTCAAACAAGTGAGGCCCTCCATCCCTCAGGTGGCCCTGAATCCTCAGTTTTGAGTTTGTAAAAAAGTGACAACCTGGTGACTTTTTGTAGTTTCAGTTCTTTTTGCAAACATTTCATATGGTTCTGATGGCAAGTACAGCTTTAGGTTGGCTAAGGGTATGTCTATGCAATTAAACACCTGCAGCTGACCATGTCAGCTGACTTGGGCTTGTGGGGCTCACGCTACCAGGCTGTTTAATTATGGTATAGACATTTAGACTTGGGCTCTGGGACCCTGTGAGTCAGGTGACCTGGGTCAGCCGCAGATGTTTAATTGTAGTGTAGACATACCCTAAAATGCTCCCTATTTTACCTGGGTCAGATTTGCTGAGATACTGGGCACTCACCATCCACTGCTCAGCCCCTCTGAAAATCAGGGCTCAAAAGTATCATATCAATTTTATTGAAATCAATGAGTCTATTCATGGGATGATTGGGTCATATGGGATTTCACCCTTATTTACTCAGTATATAGCAGCATGTATAAATACCAAAAGGAGGGCATTCTGCATCTTCAGACATAAAGTGGTTAAGCTGCATAAGTTCACAGAAAACCATAAAGTTTCTCTTTGGTTTCAAAACGCTGGCTGACCTAGTATTACTATATAAATTTGACTTGTTTTTCTACAAACCGTTCCCTCCCTTTAGCCATTTCTAAATTATTTTTTGCCATGGGTAAGGGCCCTGATAAAATAAAGCTACAGGGCCAAAGAGAGGTGAGTCTGAATTAGTGTAACTTACTCTATCTGCTGGCCCCTTCAATGTGGAAATCACAACTACTTAGGTTCTTTTTTGGAACTCAAACTCACTTGGCCAAATTCAGAGTGGTGCATAATGGTATATATATTGATAGGTAGATGTGAGTTTAAGGAAGGCTGACTGGGTTTGAGAGAGTGTAAGACCTGATTTGCAGTGCACACCATTTTTGTACTGGTATAACTATTTCATTTAGGGGTGTGACTTCCCCCCCTCCTGCCCCACTGAAATAGTTATTCTGGTACAGCTCCTAGTGTGGATGCAGTTATATTGGTACAAAATTGCCTTATACCAGTGCAGTTTATTCCCTTGTCTGGCTGGGAATAAAGCCGTATCAGTAAAGGCACTGTATAACTGCAGCCATATTGGGGAGGGGGAGGTTGTACTGCTTTATATATACTGGTATAGTTTAAAGCAAAACAACTTTTTATGTAGAGAAGCTCTCAGGGAACCCAGATTGGTAGAATTTATACACTGAAGAGAGTGGAAGCAGCAGCAAGTAACAGCAGCTCAGACTCATCTCTGAATTTGATCTGTGTAAACCTTATTCCTCCAGCTCATCTTGGTCAGTTGTTAACCTAGCAGGTACGATTTAAATACTCTCAACATTAAGAGAAGTAGTCGAACACAACTTAATTTGGGTCAAAGTATATTTCTGACATTCCCCCAATTTGTCCAGGATGGACTGTCCCTTCTTCCCATCTGTTTCCTAAGCTACATCCCTGACACTTTCTCTACAACACTGAACAGAGTGGACAGTGGACCTTGAAATAACTTACACTGCAGGCGTTTACTCTCCATGCGCCAGATTCTATGTATTATTTCATCAAGAAACATACTTACTGGAGAAATACTCCTCACTGCTGTATCCTGCAGGAGCTCTAATGTTTTCAAAAGCTGCAACTCTATGGTCATGTGATTTGAACAACAGGCTCCAGGATGTTTGGAGGAAGCAGTGAAGGGAAAGGCCCACTGAAAGCAGCAATGATGGCAGCAGACACAATGACAGCTGTGACCGCACTGGGCAGGCTGGGCACCCAATGTTTGATGATAGGATGATCTGTATTTCCCATAAATCCCAGTGTCTAGGGAGACTGATTTTGTGAGATGACCATGTCTACAGAATGGAGGGAGAAGATTTGGGTCAGACCACTGATTTCGTGTTTTTATTCCAATTGTGTCAGTTTGAATTGAAGCTTCCCTTGTCTCCTTTAGACTTTCCTTCAAAGTAGCCAGTTGTGAAGTAATTACTAGCTCACTCTCAGAGCACTGGGACTCTATGGATTTAATTTCTAAAGACTGGCCTTTGCCAAGGCCTTCACTCAGGGAAACTTTTTGCACAGTGGACACCAGCCTTGAAGCCATCTGAACAGTAACTGACTTAGAGGGGTTAGTGCGTATTTCAACATTTTGGACAGAATCATCCTTCTCCAATTTGGTGGCTCCTGATATTTCACCCAAACAGCAAGTCTCTGTGCTTTCCTGGGAACTAAATTCAGATATGCACTCTGGGCAGTAAGCAGAAAAGTTAGACACTTGTAAAAAACTGCTTGAAATAACCTTGCTTTCATTTTGTACTTGTGAGACCTGCCATTGGGTCTCTGGTGTCCCTGTTTCACAAGAGCAGCTTATACTGTTTATATCAGTGTCCAGTTTGCAAAACTGCTGACCACTTGTGGCCTTGGTGACTGGAACCAGGGTATCAACTTTACTGAAAATCTCCTTATCACATTGCTTTCCTTTTACATGTCCTGTAATACCTTCCTGGATATTTTCCTTAAATACTTTCCCAGCATCCTCCTCAGTCAAAGGTCTCTCTCTTGTCTCTTGTTTAGCGCAGGCTCCACTGCCAGTGAAGTCAATGGGAGTTGTGCCATTCTCTTCAGTGTGAGCTGGAGCTGGACTTTTGGGTACTGAACTGAAGTATAAATGACAGTCAAGTTCTGGGGTAACAATATCTCCTAAATCCTGACTACCAGCAGTTTGCTGTTGTATGCAGCTCTCCTCTTTCTCCAGTTGCCCTCTTCCAATTTTAATCTCCTGCTTATTCGGATCGTACACCATTTCTTTGACAAAACCCTCTGATTGATCACTGAAGGCTTGATGTAGACCATCTTCCACAATTAGTGAGAGGGCGGTCTCTTCCCTCTGGTCCTTGTGTTCTCTGTCTGGACTAGACACCCTTGAAATGTTCTTGCAATCTGCAGTGGAGGCGTTAGCAACAGGGCCCTTTGACTTTTGATGAAAATCCTGGTGTGACACAGCGAGAGCTGTTCTATGTGGCAGAGCTCCTTTTCGGTCATGGGTATCACAGCTAAGGTTCAGCTGTCCTGGAAAAGGTGGATTCTGCAAGGAAATGAGAAGACACTAAGCATATAATATTGCAATGCCATGGAGTAGTTTGATGAGATGGATAATGGGACTTTATCTTGAAGAATTTTTAAATACAAAAAGAACTCTTTTGTTTGGTATATGGTTAAGGGCTCATTGAAGTAAATAAAAAGGCTCTTGTTGACTTCACTGAGCTTTGGCTCAGGGAGTAATGTCACATTCCAGCCCTCTATTTTGAATTCTCATTAAAAGTTCTAGTTACATCTTACTGCACGTATTTGAATATAGGGGATTTGGAAACCTCAAATTGTGCTACTGCCTAGACAACGTTATGCTGAGAGATGCCAATGGCTGCCATTAAGGAGCTCTTTGATCCAAAAAGAAACTTGTTAAAGACAGGTGTGCCAACAAGCACCCATTTTCAGGCTCAGTGGCTCCTTTATCTGAAAGCAATGGAGGCTACTGTTCAGTACACTACGCCACACGGTAGGTCAGAGCTAAGCTGTATGGACAGTGGGGCTTCCTTGGATACAAACAGAGGAGCTAGAATATTGATTGCAGCTGAGTGTGGGCTGGAGACAGAAAGCAAGAGAAGCTGTTGCAAATGTGGCCCTAAAGGGATGCAGAGAGACAGAGCTTCATCCGCTCAGAGCTTGAGTTTTCACATTGGGCTATTTCTGAGTGAGGAGACAGCCTGCTGTTTCTACTGTGTGCAGGGAAGACTTTCTGTAAATCTTTTGTAAATAACCTAGATTACACCAAATAATATACCTGACTCACATCATCTCTTCCTAAGAGATACAACCCAGCAAAGCCCTAAATGTTGGCTGACCACTTGAGCCAAAGGGGCAACAATACAATACAGTAAGATAGGATATAGGGTAGCCAAGGTGGAATAGTTCTACAAGGTATAATTTTGGACCTTACACATAGTAGTCCATTGGGGTAGAAAGTTTTTTTGTTTATGAAAATCTTGTTTTCCCCACAGGAAATCTCAGGGAAATTCCATCCCCCTGTATTGCTTTATTTTTCATGAACCTGATAATTTTTGGGTATTAGTTTTAACTAATCTTATTGAAGAATATCACCAGCTCTTTACTTGTAAAGATAAAGGCTCCACTGGTTCTTCTAGAAATCCACTGCTGTCAGACTGGCAGCTGTTTGTTCTTGTCACCAGCACTTCTGCAGGGAGAAAAGTAGGGGAGAAAAGAAAGAGATTCAAACAGCAAGCCAGGATAAAAATCAGTAAATGCTTCTCAGTGGGTGAACTTTAAATGTTCATTCCTGTGCTAAGTATATTTCTGGTCCTAGTAGTATTGCTCTAAATCCAGTTATATGTCTACAATTAGAATGAACTATAAAGTGTGCCCAGCATAGCTGAAAATACCAGGGCAGGCATTTATTTAACAACAGGTATAAACACCACCTGCAGGTTCCATTTTACACATCTGTAAAACAAAGGTCATCATCAGCTGAACACTCGACATAAACTAATGTAAATCGTCAATAAACCACTTTTCCAATTGCTTCGTTATTTCACTTGCTAAAATTGTTGACTTTTGACAATTTCTTGATTATAAGCACTTTGGGTCAAATCCTACTCATCCTACTCACATGAACAGTTCCAATGATTTCAAGGGACAACTCGCATGAGTAAGGTGAGAGGGAGTTGGCATGTAAGACTATAAACCACATAAGTCTAGACTGAGATACCTTAAAATTTGTTATTTGTTACCGTGCCAGCACAATTTTGTTTCTCAGTGAATCCGAAGGAGATTAAAGCACCATTCATTCTCCATTTCCGTGCATACAGAATGAGGCCAAAATTTTAAAAGCAGTGAGTGATTTGGGTTCCTCACTTGTCAATGGCTATCTTACAGGTGCCAACTTGGGCACCCACAAAATGGATGCAATCAAAATCAGTGGCCACTTTTTGAAAATTAAGGCACTAAGGACAACTGTTTTCTCAGATATTTTGCTCTCCTCACTTGGGCAGAAGCCCTGACTCCCCCAACATTTACTCCCTCACTGGCCTGGAAACACTTCCTTGTCAGGTCTGAGTAGATCAAATGTTAACACTCCCTACCCTTTCCTCCAATGAAACGTGCTGCCAAATGCCTAACAGGATGTGGAGAACTACCCATTCTTTGCCTGTCCCCACTGCATGGCCTGTGACACTTCCCTGCAAGGAGCTACTCTGTTTTTCCTGTCAATTCATCTCCATCCTGATCTCAGCTTCTGATGTAACCTGCTTCTTCCTTATTGGCTCCTGATCTGAGGGAGCAGTCAGGAAACCACAATAACGGATAGAGGTCAACTTAGGATTGCACGCCAAGGCAGAATGGGGTTCCCAGGAGTGGAGTCATTCTGGACTTACTCCAGGCAACAGTTCTGATCCAGCCCAGCCTCCCAACAGCTACGTAACCCTCCCTTCTGTCAAACACAACACTTCCCACAACCTGTGGAAATCAACCATTTTCATCCCATTGTATGTGAAGTTACAGAGCAACAGCCGTGTTAGTCTGTATTCGCAAAAAGAAAAGGAGTACTTGTGGCACCTTAGAGACAAACCAATTTATTTGAGCATGAGCTTTCGAAAGCTCATGCTCAAATAAATTGGTTAGTCTCTAAGGTGCCACAAGTACTCCTTTTCTTTATGTGAAGTTAGTTACCTAAGGGTTAATTCACTGTTCTAAAAGCCATTGTAATTCCAGGGCAAGAACAATTAATACTCATTTTTGTGCATTAAGAAACACAAAACGCAGGAACACAAAAAGATGCCTTCACCCAATAGCCTATAATGAAATGTTTAATATATTCCATTTTGATGCTTGAACTAAAAAAGAGTGGACAATATTTGTAAGTGAAGGCAATTATAAAATCAAGACCAGACCATTGGTTAAATATTACAAATTCATAAACTATGGTATCTGTCTTCTTGTCACCAGCAGATAAACTGTCAGTTTAGCAGTTGTTGCCTGATTTCAAATGGGAATTGCCTGCATGTATCCTCCACAGTCAATAATTTGCATCAAGATTGCTCCAAAATTTCTGCTTTATGGGTGGTCTCCAAATCACAGTTCAACTTCTCCCATGAGAAAAATATTCCACCACTTCTCTAAACTTTTTTTAACAAGCTGTTTCAATTACCTTTTACACCTTAGCCAGCTGCTGCTGCTGATGTATCCTGCTGTCCTACATCCATTCACATTTATCAATAAAGAAACAAAAGCAGAGCATCATTTTTAAATGTAATAATTTTTCAGTTGCTGTATTCCCAATCTGAATTAGACTCAAACTGATGTCCTATATGAAAAAGACTCCCCATCCCAGATAGGGTCAGTCCACTGTAAGTTTGGAAATCCACACTGCTGTTAGAAGAACATATTATTTCATGTTACCTGTATTTGTTTGGGAGTGGTGATTATTAAGATGTTTATTCTTCTGCTGTTGTATGCGGGTTTTATAGGCAACTCATTGCTATTGGGAATTACATGGAGGAATCTTCTTAAAATTAATAGAAGGCTCAACCTTTTAGGCCCCCCCATCTACCAAGTTTGTTGTAACCATGTCATCACACTCTTGTATGACCCAATTTATAACAAATTGCATTGAGTTGCATCCCCATACAACTTTTCCCCCAACACAGCCATCAACTACTCAATCATGTTTGCACATCACCACTTATTATGCCACCCACCCTTGTTTGTAGCCATAAAAAATCTAAGAGTCCCTGAAAGGCGTGCACACAAGATGCACCAGCCAGATGGGAAGCAATGCACTGTGTGATAACCTTAATGCACGGGAGGAGGATAGAAGACTGACTGAGCTGACTACAGGTCAAAGTACAGCATTACAACCTAGCTATATAGGAAGACAACCATGTGCCTGCCTAGCCTGTTGGCAAGGATTACACATGCCTAGGTGCCATGATTTCCAACAATATATTAACTATGTTGAGTGTGGAGACAGAGCCAACTACGTCACTAAGGGGTTACAAACTGTGATATAGACGAAGGCTTAATGTCCATTTTGTGTCCAAATTCTGTCTTCTATTGTTTTGTAGTTTATTTAAATAAAAACTCTTTAGGACTGTGGTCTGAAAGCACCCATGGCTTGTTTAGGACAGAATGGGGGGCGGGGAGGAAAGAACTGCATGTTCAGGTCAGAACATGTTCAGGTTTCATGTTACATCAAATCACTGAAGTGACAGACTTATTGCAGGAGTTCTATAAGTGAAGACATAAAATTTTGCAAAGATGAGACTTTCTCTCTTGTTGGCCAGCAACTCAGGTTTTTCCTTTGCTTTTATCCATGCCAATATCTCTTTTTCTTCAGTGAGAGTCTGCCTATGACAAGACTATGTAAAATTTGAATATGAAACTCAGGGTATGGGCTCAAGGTGAGAATGGATTTTTTTTAAGAGATTACTGAACCATTTCCAAACCATTTTAACTTACACACCATGCATTTGGGAGAACTGGGACACATTATTGTTTTCAGGAAGAGGGGTTGCTTTGCAGTCTGTGGTCTTGTCAAAATTGGAAAAAAAAAGTTAGAACATAGAACCATAGGGCTAGAAGGGACTGCAAGGGTCATCTAGTCTAACCCTCTGTCAAGATGCAGGATTTGTTGTGTCTCAAATACCATCCAAGACAGATAGCTATACAGCCTCCTTTTGAAAACTTCCAGTGAAGGAACTTCCATGACTTCCCTAGGCAGTCTGTTCCATTATTCTACTGCTTTTACAGTTAGGAAGTTTTACCTGAGATTTAATCTAAATTTGCCGTGCTGTAGTTTGAACCCATTGCCTCTTGTCCCGCCCTCTGTGGCAAGAGAACAAACTTTTCTCCATCTTTCTTATGGCAGCCTTTCAAGTATTTGAAGACCACTATCATGTCACCCCCTCAATCTCCTCTTTTCCAAACTAAACATACCCAGTTCCTTCAGCCTTTGCTCATTCATTTCATCCCTTTGATCATCTTTGTCACTCATCTGTGGATCCTTTCCTGTTTCTCTACATCCTTTCTATACCTTGGTGACCAAAACTGGATACAGTACTCCCGCTGAGGCCTAACCAGCATCGAGTAGAGCAGTACTATCACTTCCTGTGACTTGCATGCTATGCCTCTGTTAATGTAATCTAAAATTGCATTTGCTTTAAGTAGCTATTATGAGGTAGCTGACTCTGTGTGAAACATCACTTAGCACTTAATGTAGACAAGGTTTAATGTCTTTACACTTGAGTGAGCAGTTGGAGGTGTCCTTTGGTCCCTGTGTTGTGGGTCAACTCTAGGCCTATGCACCACTTCATTTCACTTCAACCTTCAAAACAGGGCTGATGAATGAGCCCTCAGTTGAGGGTATGCCTTATGCTGGCTCTTTACACAGCAGTGGATTTTACTTCCTATGAATACTGTGGTAACTAACTTTCTTGCCAATGATAACTGTAAATTATTTAATGGCTACCACTGTAAGCAGGCTGTTAGCATTTCAATAAATTCCCCTGTATCATATATAATAATGCTGGCCTACACTAGGACACTGACACTTTGATAGCCCCTTAAATCAGAATTACTCAGTACACCAGGTTTCTATCGAGCATACAGATTGAGTATTCAAGATAGTTTGGCCCACTCCACATGAGCAGCTAAACTTTCTCAACAATGGTTGAAGGTCACCCAAAGGGGCACAAATTGTTGCCAGCAATGGTCATTCTCCTAGGGCTGGTCTACACTAAAGCTGTAAGTCGACCTACATTATGCTACTTCAGTTACGCAAGTTACGTACCTGAAGTCAATGTAACTTAGGTTGACTTACAGTGGTGTCGACACCGCACTGTGCTGACAGGAGACGCTCTCCCACCGACTTACCTTACGCTTCTCAGGGAGCTAGAGTACAGACATCGATGAGAGATTGCTCTGCCATTGACTTAGCTTGTCTTCACCAGACCCACTAAAATCGACACCGCTGCATCAATCGCAGCAGTGACCTCAAATGGGTGTTGTGTTTAATAATGCAAATAATGCTGGGTGAATGCAGCAAAGAAGTATCCAATACCATTCACATGAATTTTAAAATAAATTCACTTGGGCCATGATCACACCTCGTTTGTCTTTCATGAGCATTTGAATACTTAAGATTTATTGGCACAAATATTCATAATTTTTGAAGTTGAATGAATATTTGAAGAAACTGAATTTTAAATTCACACATATGAAAATGCACATCAAAGTGCTCACCTGCCCATCCAGTCACAGAAGAGAAAAAATACGAGGTGACTTATCTGCCCAACAGCAAGCAAGCAATGTGGCTCAAATTGTAAATACGTGTGATTAACCCACACAGTGTACATTTTTCTAAAAAATATCCAGCACATATATTTGACTAATAAATACATTCCAAGAAACAGAGATCAGGGATATTTTGTAAGGGGGGAAAAAAAGGCTGAAGGAGTCCTTCTGAATTATTCAGTCAGCTGTATTTGTAAAGCACTTTGCAGTCTTTCACACAAAGCTCTCAAGGTATTTGCATAATAATAAATCATGAGTTTCTCCTCATCTAACCCGATTCAGCAGGATACGTAAGCATATGCCTAACTCTAAGCAGTGAGTAGTCCCAGTGTAACTATGGTAAGCTACCACTGTGATGAAATTCAGGTCTCCTGCAGCTATTACATGGTGGTGGTGGATCTTGAATGGCAACATCTGATTACAGATTGGATGTTCTCGTTTCTAAAAACGTATATATAAAAAATCAAACAAGCATGAAAACAAATTAGAGTGACTTGTAAAAAATTAAAGCTCAGGTTTTAAACTGACTTTAGATGCCTAACTTAGGCACCTAAATCCATATATAGGTCACTTTTATATAGAAGCCTATCATCAAAGGTGCCAAATATCAAAACTCTAACAGAAGAAACTGGGCATAGGCACTGACTCCGTGGGTGCTCTGGGGCTGGAGCACCCATGGGGAAAAAATGTTGGGTGCTGAGCACCCCCTGGAAGCCCCCCCAATCAGCTCCTCCCATCCCCACAGCACCTCCCACCCGCCACGATTCACCGCGTTCAGGAGGCTTTGGGGGGAGGGGGAGGAGTGAGGACATGGGGTGGTCGGGGGAGGGGGCAAACTGTGTGCGAAGAAGCGGGGCAGGGGTGGAGCGGGGAGAGGCAGGGTGGGGGTGAGGCCTTGGGTGACGGGGTGGAGTGGGGGCAGGGCTTCAGGGGGTCATGCACCCCCTAGCACTTTGGAAAGTCGGTGCCTGTGAAACTGGGAGTTTGGCACCTTTGGAGATCAGGTCTCTTTTAGTACCCCCCACCTCCATAACCTACTTAAAGCAGGACACTTTAGGTGCCTCACTTTAGGTACAAAGTTTGCAAATGTCAGTCTTAATATTTACCTGCAGGAGTGCACCTCATGATGTCAAGACAAAACATTGTGGTACTTAAAATGCTGGTTTTTGTCTTGAAGGATGGACAAAAGAAATAGTCTACTAAAATTAGAGCTGTATTAACTTTGGAATAGGTACTGACTATGCCTCATTTATACCCCCCAACCCTATCGGTGGCAGTTGTTGCAGATTCCTGTGGTGTCTCTGCCCCATCTATATACTGTAATACCACTAGCTAGGTTTGTATGTCATCTTTCACCACAATAAAACCTTACCTACAGCATCTATCAACAGGAAATTCCTACCCAGTTATGTCCCACTATCTCCAAACCAACCTGCTGTATCAGGGCTGAGTAGATCCGATTATTCTTATTAGTTATTTGTATTGCCATAGTGCCTAGGAGCCCCAGTCATAGACCAGGAGCCTATTGTGCTAGGCACCGTACAAAGAACAAAAACACTGTCCCTGCCCCAAAGAGTTTGCAATCTAAGTGTGAGATAAGAGATAACAGATGGATACAGACAGACCAATGGGGAGACTACAAGGAAACAATGAGACAATATTGCTCAGCATGATAGGCAGGGAGCTCAGATTTAATTGGGTATGGGTCCTGCTTTTGAGCAGGGGTTGGACTAGATGACCTCCTGAGGTCCCTTCCAACCCTGATATTCTATGATTCTATGATTCTATGATTCAATCTAATTGCTATCAGATCATCATTTGGAGAAGGTTAAAGTAACTAGAATAAAGGATAAAGAATCATCTGTATCCGGACTGATTGATACTCCACACTCTTCTGTTCCCCGAACTGCCACAACCAAATCTAGTAAAACTCCCTCTGGAATAGTTATTTGTTGTCAGATATACAGTGGGCTTACAACTATTATCTGAGCCGAGGCCTCTTCGCAGTCCATTGGAGTTTTGCACAGTACAAGAAAATATTTCATCTAGGCATCTGGATGCAAAAACAAAAAGATAAACAGCTTACAAATGAGCATGTGGGCCCCTCAAGTATGTGACCAAAATGTCTTTCGCTAACCTGGGTTGCACATCTGCAGGGCAGCTCCACATCATTGCCAAAATGGGGGAGTGCAAAACTGCCACAAGTGCACATTCTGCCTACTCTAAAGGGCTGTTTTTCAGCTGTTCTGAGTACTAATATCCATGCCATGCACACTTAGTGTCACTGAAATACAAAACAGCAAGTTTATGATTCAAACATATTTTCTGAAGCATTTAAAAACTTTTATTTTCGCCACTGCAGAAGTAAAAATGTACAGATTGGATGGTGCTAGCAAATCTTTGTTTATATTTACTTTTTCAATAGAAACAATATGAGACCCAATTCTACAACCCTCTCTCATGTTTATAGTCTGTCGCCTTCTAGGAATGCCCATTTCAATGGGATTTATCACCGGAGTAAGGGCTGCCCAACTAAACGCATCGCCATATGACTAGACCTGACAACAGAACAACATGCATCAGCATAGGAGAATGATCACCAGGTGGCAGCAGCAGACAAACTAAAACTTCAGTTTTCAGTGCTGGAATAAACGACAGTTTTTATTAATGCTCTTCCACTGATCTTTGTTTTAAACAAAACTACAGTAGAAGTTAGACAAATCCTCTTATCTGAAACCCACATTATAGGAAACTGGGTTATGTGCCCCATGATGCATCAGTTACATCCTATTCAAAATGCAGGTTAGCTAGGAAGTTTTTCCCGAGATTTAATCTAAATCTGCTATGCTGTAGTTTGAACCCACTGCCTCTTGTCCTGCCCTTTGTGGCAAGAGAGAACAACTTGTCTCCATCTTTTTCATGGCAGCCTTTCAAGTATTTGAAGACCGCTATCATGTCCCCCCTCAATTTCCTCTTTTCCAAACTACCCAGTTCCTTCAGCCTTTGCTCATATGGGTTGCAATGCATCCCTTTTATCATCTTTGTCACTTGCCTCTGGATCCTTCCCATTTTCTCTACATCCTTTCTATGCATTGGTGACCAAAATTGGACACAGTGCTCCAGCTGAGGTCTAACCAGCTCTGGACAGAGCAGTACTATCACCTCCTAGGACTTGCATGCTATGCCTCTGTTAATGCAACTTAAAATTGCATTTGCTTTTTTTGCAACAGCATCACACTGTTAACACATGTTGAGTTTGTGATCCACCACATATTATCAGTATCATACACAATCCTGTACCAAACACAATTATTATTATTATTTATTTGTATTTTGGTATTGCATAGGAGCCCCAGTCATAGATAAGAACCCTGTTTGTGCTGTACAAACACAAAGCAAAGAGACAAGTTCCTGCCCCCCAGAGAGCTTATAACAAGAATAAAAAACTTCAAGGCACCCAGGGTCCCCAGAGATCTTGCTGTATAATTATTCTACTTTTACTAAAGAACCCTCTTACCCTCCTTCTCAAACAGTCTGGCCTGTTATTCTTTCTGTTATCACAGATAACACTGATACATCTAAGATGTCATGTACATTTTCAGTTATATGGTGGCTATATTGTAGATAATTGTGCAATTTTCTCTCCTGTTTTCTTCCTCCCACTGTACACGCTATTATTTATTATCACATGTTTTTATAAGACACCCATCACCGTGGTATAGCGGCACGCTTCACATAATTTGAAAGGGAACTATATTTTCCACATATTAGGAGCAAAATGTATTTAGTTATTTTGATTTAAAAGTGATTATCCCAAGCTCTAAGCATTTCATAAGATTAAATCACGCAGAATAAAAATAAATGTACACAACATCCTGTAAACTAGCCATATAACAACCACAGAATAACTAGCACATCACCATAGCCCTCAGCTTTCAACCTATTCCCACCCAAAACACCTGAGGAATTAGGCGCTTTGCATCATGTTCCTCATGAGCCCTATGATTTAGAAAATAGTGAAATGGCTAGGGCACTCTCTCTCTCTCTCTCTCTCTCTCTCTCTAAAAGCATATGCTTTCATAGCTCACATTTAGTAGAAAGCCTTGATGAGGAGTGGAACTGGTTGAAAAGTTTCTCTAGAACACCTTTGTAAATGAAGAAAATTCTGTTTTTCTATAAAAAATAAATGAGCATATGCCTTGTGTGTTTTCCAACCACCCCAGAATTGCAGAAGGAAAATTTAGATGAAAATGGAAAAAATGTTGTTTAATTAAAATTTTTTATGGGGAAAAAATATTTCCCAACAATCTCGAGTGAACAAAATGTTGCAATTTACTAGAAAGGCCAGAATTGAGTTCTGCAAACTTCAGAAGCGGGGGTTCCTTACTGAAAATGCCTCATCTTTGGCTCCAGCAACCACACCCTTAGGCCAATTGGGTCAGAGTGAGAGCGAGAGAGTATTGTCTTTAAGGTATCGGGGGTGGGGTCATTTTAGGTTTGATGATACTGCTCAACACGTTGAATTTCACACATTTTCACTGGGAATAGTCCAGGGCACAGGTGTGATATGCTCTGACAACCGACTTCACTCAGAGGGTAGGCAGCTGCTTTCTGCACTAGTCAGAGCTTCTGAGGGGCTTTCTTGCTTAGTCATAAACAGACTGCATTGGCAAGTCTAGAAATAATGAAGGTGTGAATGAGCAATGTGAGATCTGCCTTTTAGAGGAAAGGTTTTAGGTAGTGATGCATGATCAGAATTATTTCTAGCCCTTGATACAATTTGGGAGTCTAAGAGAAGTGATTAATCTAGCTAAACCCTGAGATTACAGCCCACTTTGGCAATGGTCTTTTATCCTCCTTCAATTGATGCAGCTTTAGACTTTGCCAGGTCCTCCCTGTATTTTTCCTTGCCAGCCAGCATCACCTCCATCTTATTAGTAATTGAGCATCAGCCAATTGGCTTTAATCCATCTTCCAATCCCTGCCAAACTTCGGGAGAGCCTGGTGATGGCTATGTCTGGTTCTGATGAAAATGAGATGTAGAACTAAGTGTCATCAGCATACAGATGACATTGCAGATATTATTTCACAATCTCCCCAAGTGGCAACTGCAGAGAGGTATGAATAAAAAGAAATGACAGGACTGAACTCCTGTGGGATTCAACAGCCGAGTGCCCTGATGAAGGAGGAGGAGTCACTCGAAACCAGCCTATAGAATCACCCCAAACAGAATGAACATTCCCCCCTTCCCTGCCAGGTCCAGTAACACTCTCTGCTAAATGGTATCAAAAACCTCTGAAAGGTCAGCATGGATGACTTGATATGAAGCTCATCAGCGAATGCTATTAGCTCTGTTTCTACGCTATTGTCCAGCCAGAAGCCTGACTAGAAGGGGATTTAAGGACTTCAGGATATCAGATTTCGGGTTAGACCCATCATGGCCCTCTCAATGATCTCAACCAGAAAGAAAAGGCTTAGCAGCAGCCCGCAGTGGACAAAGCGATGTTAATTCTTTGGGGCTGGGAGCATTTTTTGTTCTGTTTGTATGGCATCTAGCGCAACGGGGGCCTAGGACATGAATGGGGCTCATAAGCATTACCACAGCACATATAAGTCACAATATTGGTGTCCATTTTTTTAAGTATGTTTGACCACAATTTGTTCGCAACTTCCCTGCAGCTTTCCCTCTCTGAGGGAGGGATTAGATCCAAATCACAATAGCTTACAATCACTTAAATACCTCTTACCAGAATACTGCATAAGACTCATTTGGAGGGTGGGGCTGGGGCAGCACAGCAAATCCTTGTTCTTTGACCCAGTATCCACTTTGACCCTAGCTCCACAGAGGTCATTCTGAATCTGTTGGAACTTCTCTGTGAAGAACTCAAGTTCCTCAGTGCAGAAAGAAGCCACCCAGAAGAGTTCCACTGTTCAGCGTGTCCACTGTGGTCATCACAGAGGACAGGAAAGCCCACCTATCTCCCACAACAGCTATAGCAAAGTAACAGTCGTATAGAAAATATTTGGGACCGAGCCACTCCATTACACCATGCTTACGCAGAAATAATTCCACTGAAGTTAAGGGAATTACATCAGTGTAAAACCCATGTAACAGAGTGGAAAATCAGCCCCCTTGATGTCACAGGCAACAAGATCCATCACTGGATTTTCACCAGCAATGCTCTCATTTCCTTCTCTCTCACCCCATCTGTTGGAGGTCATTATTACAATAAGGTCACTTGTCAGGACTGTTCAGAAAGTGGGGACATTTAAGGACCATAGCGTAAATAGTCACATTGTGACAGTTCTAGTGGTAACCAGGACTGTGAACTACCTTGTTACCCCCTTCCGCTGGCGAGAAGGAATCTTTCTTATGGTAGCTGGCTCTTTGTTGTTACTATTTTGCTAAATATTAAAAATGATGAGAGGCAACAGGAAAATCCGGATGTAGCAGAAACATGGAAATAAATGTGGATTCCTTTCCCATACTCATGGTGGCATGGAGCAATCAATGCCATGCACGTTACAATAAAGAAGAAACAGGTTTCACATGGTTGGAACACAGTCAATTAAGAAAAATACTGATTGCATTCTGGAAATATTCCCATGGTGCCACACTGTATGTGGAGTTGGTGGGTAGGAGGAGTGAAGGTGTGATAATTAAAAGAATTGCTACTTGATAAGTCACAGGAGCTAATGTGTTAGCTTAGCATCCTGGGAAGCTAGAATGTTCCCAGCTGCTGCGAAGACGGAGTATAGTTTGATCCCTAGCACCATTCGTTGGGACAAGATGAATCACAAATGCTCTAATAGTGAGTTTCCATGTCACAATGTGCCAGATGGAGGTGGTTACTTCCCTGATTGATTGCCTTTTGGGCTACAAAGAGGTTTTCCAGCAGGCTAATGCCTTTATGTTGGCACACAACCTTCAGGGATCGGCAGGTCCTTCTTTGGTCAATACCACATTGGAATCCCTGCATAGCAATAGTGTGGCTCCCCTAATGGGGAAAGGCATTGAGGAGTAAAGAAGAAAGAAGTGGGAGTGAACGAATACAATATTGTACAAAAATAAACCTCAGATCCCTTGCATCCCTAATAGACATTGCTGCAAATGAATCTTCAGACACGTGCTGAGTTAACGGGCATGAACAACAACAAAACATCCTTTAGTTAAACCCAATACTTTACAAAGGCTAATTGAAAACGGAAGGAACGATGGGGGGTAGAGAGAGAGAGAACAGCTCTATTGTCAAGTATCGAATATGAAATCCCTGCAACAGATGAGTTTACATGCAAGCCTGCACCCCATCAGGGCAAAGATACAGTGGAGTTATTTCCCTCAGAACACAACAGCACCAGTCCCTTGCACTGCCCAGCTAGCTTTCTCGACTGTGAGCTTTAGAATATAAACAGCCAATAAGTAAGAGCAATAACTATAGCTTCCTGCTGGGAGCTAACTCTGCCTGTCATGCATTTGCTGGGTCCTAATACAGGACAGTGAATAAAGCTTCATTACAGAACAATGGAGTTAGCTGCCAGAGCCTACAGATTTGAATAAACAACAAATAAGCAACATCTGCTCCAGCATATGTGTATGGTAAAAAAAAAAAAAGTCACAAAATAAAAGAATTTGTAAATGCCAAAAGCAACACTAAACTGCCAGTGCTACTGTAGAGTGAATTTTTAATTGCACATGCATACAGGCAGGCTGTGGGTATTAGTCTCACATATGTCTGGTTGCTGCCAACCTGGGAGTATAGATGAATTTAATTAAATAAGGATTATCCCTGTTCCCCAGTACAATTACTTATTTATAACAATGATAAAATTGCCTAATAAAAAATTGTAATATTTTTTTTAAAACAGAGCTAGAAAACACTGTTTTCCTTGTAAGTCATTCAGGGATGTTTGGGGGGTTGAGTGTCTTTTAAAATTAAGTCTCAGCATTCTGCCAAGAGAGAAAAGAAGAAGAAGAAAAAAGCCTTATCATAAAGCCTGCTGCATTTAAACAGCCAAAATCTACATGATGGAGAAATATAAAGAAGACACACAGGAGACAGGGAATTGGCTTTCATGGGGAGTGTAGAAAATTAAGCAATTGGACTAAAATTGAGGCCAGGCTACAGAGCCCAGGGAAAAGACCATTAGGGCAAGTACTTCAATAAGTCACCCATTTCTAATATGCTCCCTTTATGCAAAATACTCTGTTGCTAGTTAGCCCTACTTCTTCATCACCTAGCACTACTTCCAGAGGTAATGGAGTGGAACAGCTTCCATTCCATCCCTGTTTTCAGAGGCTTGTAACTTATGTTTCTTACAATAGATCCTGCTGGCCATCCGAGAAAGGGGTCCCATTGTGCTAGTTACTGTACAAACACAGTAACAGACAGTCCCTGCCCCCAAAGATATTACAATCTACATTTAAATTTGGTAACATTCACTTTTGGGGCTGTTTTCCATAATTAGGGTCCTATTCGGCAAAGCACTTCAGCATGTGGCTTTAACCATGTGCTTAAGTCTATCCCTGTCCTGGAATGCACTTAAGGACATACTTAACTTTAAATACACGTTTAAGTTCATCAGTATTCAATTTAAGTTAAGCATATGCTTACGTGCTTTGGTGAATTGGGGCCTTAGGGTTAGATCCACAGAGAGGACTTAGACTCAGTGGTGCAACAGTCTAGATACCTGGCCCCCAACAGAATCCACAGTTCTGAGTTAGGTACCTAAATACATTAGAGGATCTGGCCCCATATTGTCTTCGTTGAAATTAAGACAAGTATCAATAATACCATAACAACAGAGAAAGATCAGAATTTAAATCACATGCTGAAATAACATTTTGGAACTACACCTTGTGTCACAGACATTAATATAATACGTGTACTATTTACTTATATGATATTGGTTGGCCATTTAATTGGATGACAAAGCACTGCCGTCAGTAGAGGCAAAGTAATCACATTCTACATACTGTACCATGAAATCACAACTAAGCACATGCTTATTTCTGTGTTTTAGACCAGAATGCATGGTACCTAGTTATTCCTTTACTTATGGTGAGAACAGTATAATTATGCAATCTGGAGCAATTAATACCATTTGTCATTACATGGTACAGTAATTCACTGGAGCTGGACAAATAGTAGGAAACTCTATTTGTGAGCATTTTAGCAAATCCTGAAATGGGTTGACTGCGTTCACTCTCTGTGAATACTTGTGCAAATGAGGTTTTCTTTGCACAAATGTTGGGGAATGAGCTGTAGCTCACGAAAGCTCATGCTCAAATAAATTGGTTAGTCTCTAAGGTGCCACAAGTACTCCTTTTCTTTTTGCGAATACAGACTAACACGGCTGTTCCTCTGAAACCTGTTCTTTGTGTGAATACCAGTATGAAGATTATTTATGCATTGGTGTGGGAGCTTGTCTCTATTTATAAAGATTCAGTTGTCATTCAGGAAGCAGAAACAAAACAATACCATGTAACTGAGGTGATTAACACACCATGAATAGCAAACAAGGGGACCTTATCCAAAGCCCAGTGACGTCAATGAGGGTATGTCTACACTGCAATAAAAACACCAGTGGCTGGCCTGTGTCAGGTGACTACGGCTCACAGGCCTTGGCCTGCGGGGTTGTTTAATTAGCGGGTAAATATTTAGGCTCAGGCTGGCCACTGGAGAGTCCCAGAGTCCAGGCTCCATCCCGAACCTGAACGTCTACACTGCAATTTTTTAGTCCCACAAGCTCTGGTCAGGTGACAAGGGACATTGAAGGTGTTTTATTGCAGTGTCGACATACCCTTGAGAGTCTTTCCATTGATATCAGTGGTCTTTGGATCAGGCCCATAGTGAACAGCCAAAGACAGGACCAAAACAAACAATCCATAAGCTGAAATACATAAGCATTCAATAAACTCAGTATGTGGGTGTATCACTAACACACTCATTCAAACAAAAACCTGCTCACAGATCATTTGGAAACAGAAAGAAAGAAAGGCTGTCGGATAAATTATTCACTGCAAATAGTTTGATCAGCTCTAGCATTTACTAAGTGAAGCTTATGCACTTGGGGTGAATTCCTGGCCTTACTGCAGTCAACGGGACTTGTGCCATTGACTACACTGCCACCAAGATGTCACCCTTGAAGATGACAACTCTTGGGTAAATTAATGGGATGTATGGATGATTAGCATCTATGGATATCAGGCCACTTATTTATGTGACTAAATATGGATTTGCATTTAAATAATCAATATCATTCTGTGAGGCCCACCAAGGTGTCTCCCTTTATTCCTGGCTGTCTGTTCCTTGCCACTCTCAAGCTCAATTACATAACGACTCTCCCCTGCTCTGGAGTTTGTCACTGCTGCTTTGAACACAGCTAGAGGGAGTAACTTGAGAATGCTGCTAGACATTCTCCAGCCTGCTTCTCCAGCACTCCCCATCCATCTCTCTAGCAGAAAGAGCTCAGGACTCAAACTCAGGTCCTCCCACAGGATGTCAAGACACACTTCCACTTTACTGTCTGTCCAGTTTGCACTTTAAGCCTTTAAGCACTTAATGCAGACCCAGCCTGGCAATGAGTTGTGTATGAACAGACCTCTAAGCATACACACATATAGCCCCTTTGACTTGGTGTGCATACTTGTAAGCCACATTATTTTATTAATGCTCGTTTGGTTGGCACATTTATAGTTGTGCATCCAAACTGCATAGATGGTAGGAGCAGCTAGAGAATGCACTCTGCAAGAGATGAGAAATTAGAAAAAATACATAGCAAAATTAAGTTTTGTTTTTTTTTAAAGCTACATTTTATTTGTTAATACCCACCTGAAGTGCTGCCATGAAGATTTCCCCCTGGAGTTTCATCCTCAAAGCTCTGGATCTGAGACAGAAAAAAAAAAAAAACCACAAAAGCAAAAACAGCTTATTTATTATTACAAGTGTATTTCCCCTTTTAGAATTAAGAATTTCCAACTGAAATATTGTTAAATCTTCTTTCAGTGGCTCTTGTTTTTATTACTGTTTAGTATTTTAAGCCAGGATCTAGTCCTAGTCACCCTCCAACTCCCATATTTAAGTGTCAATGGACAAAGGCCCCCTACCCCTGTACTATACATTCAAGCTCTTGCCACTGAACTGGCTCAAACAAATGCCCCTCAGAAAATGTGCCTTTATTAGCATAAATCAGACCTATGGGGCCAAATTCTTGCAATGAGGTGTAAAGAAGGGAAGGATTTTGCTCAGAGAATGTATTTAGAGAAGCACCCCAACCTCCTATATAGGGATTGGTGCCTCCATTGTGCTAGATGCTCTTCAAAACTCATGCGGCTAGTTTGGACCTTTTAATCCACTGTGCTGAACCACACTGTCTCAGAGAGGTGCAATAGTGTTTCATGTGTTTCTCTGCAAGCTGGGATGGGGGAGGTCAGCATCATGACCCCAACCTTGCAGTCAGGGCTTAGCATTTTTCTTAGCCACTGTAGGTGAATGTAGGCTGGGACAAAACTCTTAGAGCAAAAGAAAAAACTTGAAACAGGACTCAGCTGAACGAGCCTCTTCTCCATGGATCCAGAATCCCACCTCCCCCAGATGACCCTTGAAAGTGGAAACCTTCCTGAATCTGCTGCCATCTTCTACAGAGGAGGCATGCCACCTCTCTATTTCGCTCTCAAGTTCCAATTGTCTGTAGTGGATTGCTGGCTGTATCCTCTCCCCATTTCCTTGGTTCTTCAGGGAGACCCTAATTGTTGGCCTCCTTCCCCTATCTTTAGTCTTTGGGTGGCTGGAAAGATAAGCCTGCTCCTCTGTGCATCCTATTAGAATGGCCAGTATAGGGTAGTAGCCTTCCTGGACCTCTTTCTGCAGCAATGGGACCAGACACACTCCAGATGATCCCACTGTTGCAACTGCACACTGATCTTATATAAGACTAGGATTGACAAACACTCCAGGTTATGCTGCACCACACTGACCCTGATCCACTTCCCATTGCTCCTAAAATGTATTGACAGCAGAACATCAGGGTCTAGAGCCATTCCATGGAATGTGGATCAGAGGACAAGCCATTTCTTTGAATGAGCTTGTTTTTAGGACACAGAGTTTAAGGAACAACTGCTGGAAAGCATATTGGCATTTTATCCGATAGTACTTGTTGACACAATCATGGCTTTTTGAGTAACACCTGTGCCAAATTTTTTGACAGTAGTTTATACCTAAATTGAAAACCTTAAACAGTCTATAACACACAGAGAAAGGGGTCTGGCTTCTCTCCCTGGTGCAGGGATATGATGTTTGAAAACATTCTACTTTAGCTCTCATCTTGGAGGAGAGAAGCCAGATCTATACTTGTATTTACCATCTGTATATGCACATTGTCATTATACGGTACATAGAAATCTGCCTTACCTCTTCCATTTCAAATGAATCTGGAGGCTTGTCCTTTGTACCAGACACCCTTCTGAGCATGTGAGTCAAGAGCAAATTGGACTCCTTCCTTGGTCTGTCTTTGACAGCCATCTCCGATGCAGAAGGAATCTGGGGCTGCTTTATAGGTATATATGACAAAACCTGAGATTTCCCTGTTGGAGCCTGTGGCAGCCGGGATAATGTCAGTGCATCATCCTCAGTGGAAGACTGTTCCTCTCTCAGACCCACCAAGGTATTATTTTCAGAAAAGCCAGTCCTGATTGCTATGCATTGGTCCATCTCAGCGTAGATGGGAGACTGTTCTTCTCTATCCTTGAATGACTCTGAATTTCCAGAAGCCTGAGCACTCCTTTGCAGTACTATTGCCTGTCTAGAAGCTTTTCTCAGGAAATGACCTAGCCTTCTCCGCTTCACTCGTGTGGCCTCAGCTTTGTTCCTCTGAATGTCCGTCATGCTCTTTTCTTCCCCATTACTCTCCTCTGATTTCTGTTGCTGGGTGTTAACACCATTCAGCAAAGAGGAGAAGGCACTAGTCACATGATCCAGGACTTCCAGTTGTCGAAAACGCCCTTGAGTTTGATAGAAAGGGATGAAAAGGTCCATTGTTAAAACAGAAAAGAATGATGCAGTCATGACCTAAACTAACACTATCAGGTTACACACAGTTGTCAAGGCAGTTCAGCCTTTCCCCTCGGCTTTCTTCAGAGAGACTGGGAATTCTTCAAATAACAGGCTGCTTTGGGAAAGAAATGCTAGGGCTTTTCCAGATCCCTTTATTATGGATTCTTTTTTATCCATATTTTAAAGGCCAAATTTTGAAGAGTGGTTTCCAAAGTTCTGCAACCAAAATTTGCACGGCATACAGAGAGAGGTGCATGAATATGGCTTTGGGAGCCTAACTTGAGACTCAAAGACTCAGCAAAGAATATAAACATGTGCTTAAACTGAACTTTAAAGAGCGTGAGCTACACTATGGGCCCTATAATCCATGCTGGCAGTTAACACGGGATTTAAAGGGCCCTTAGTGTAAATGAGAATCACTCCCTAACTGCTTTATTGAATAGGGATGGATTTAGGTGCTTAAAAATAAACATGTGCTTAAGTGCTTTGCTAAATTGGGGCCATGCATGTTACATGTATGTGAATTAAGATGAACTGTATATTTGAAACAATTGACTACCTTCTGGAGCATAATTAATTTTAAAACTTTTCACTGTTAATGAACACATTAAGGGCCTGATCCAGAGTTCACTGAAGTCAACCAGAGTCTTTCCATTGACTTCAAATGGGTTTAGGATCAGGGTTATAATGGCTTGATTGTGCAAGTCTTAAATCGGGTAGTACTTATAGAAGCAGTTTCATTGAGCTCATTGGGTCTTCTTGTGTTAATACTACTCAGCATAAGTAAGGGCTGGAGAATCAAGCCTCAATTTCCCAAATACCATAAGCCAGATCTGATTCCAGTTATTAAGACTGAATAGCGATTTGTACTATGAGTCACCCCACTGAGCTCAGTTGGTCTACCCAGAGTACGGTGCTACTCACTGTGTATCAGAATCAGTTCTCAAATACTTACAGTTGGCTATCATCCAAGACTCCTATAAATGTATAAACCCTTTAACTGGTAGCGATTAAGAACTGTAATTTATGTCAATAAATAGTTCACTGAATTAACCAATACAACCCCTAAAGGCTCTGTTCTTGCAAGAAGTGCATTGTCCTCCACAGACAGAGCAGAATGCACACACACAGAAGTTTCATAAGGTTCCCACAGCTTGTTAAGCTTATTAAGTCTCTGTAATTTGCTGGCAAATATTATTCCACAGCATAACAGCTCAAGGGAGATGATTTAATTTTTCATCTGTTTTATTAAAAAAAAAAAAAAAACCCCAAAGAATTTTGGAGATTTCCATCATTGTAAAATGTTGTCAGGTTATTGATAAAAGGAGCTACAACACATCTGCCTGTATATTGTGTCCCAAACCCTTCCTGAGGCAATGAAAATGTCAGAAGGGCTCCTGATTCCTTGAGAAATTCACTGAGGGGAATAGATGGCAAAGTTCTAACATTCTTGGCTTCTGTGTCTCCTAGTGAGCAGCCAAATTTATTGCATGTATTCTGCATGCAAACTGTTAAAGCCGCTTCACTGATGATTAGACAACAAGGGGATATTTAACATGGATCTGAGCTGGGTCTGTGCATGAGGGACCAATATCATGACATATAATTCCTGACTGTTACCATTTCTCTCTGAGACTCATGTTTTTCCAAACACTGGGATGGCAAAATCCGCTGAAGTTAAAAATCAGGCAAAGTCTTTTTAAGGACAATGACAAAGCTTTCACTAGCTCTGGTTAAAAACTAGTCATTGGATCTATCAGTATACAGAGTACACAGTGGTATTTTGGGATATAAAGATTTTATTGGCATGAGTTTGGGATGATGGTATGACTCACTCATGGCTTTGCATATCAATGATGCCATCACATATTCTCCAAATAAAACATATATCCTCAGTATTGTACATTGTTAGGCTGTTAACTGTGTCAGGATGTAAAAATGCCAATTTCTAATCTCTTCTGAATTATTAGTGACAGAATTGTCTAACGTTTCTGATTTAAATCAGAACCACCTTTTATAGTTTGAAATAGATTGCAAAAGCAAAACAACATGTCAAAAACTATCTCAGTTTCTGACAGCTAATGAATGAATCAAATGATGAGGAAAAAGAGAAGCAAGCAATAATTCACTAATTGTGAATGTAATCAATGCACAGGGTCAAATCCATCCTTTGTGTAACTACACTGACTTCAACCAAGTCACTGGAGGAACCACATCAGGCTAACATTGCTTCATTGCTTAATCCTCCCCTTGCAGGCAGCCCCATTGATTTCAATGGGATCTCTCCAAGGAGTAATGTTTAAACATGTGAGCAAGATGAGCAGGTCTGAATTTAGCCCACATTACTTACCGAGCTTTTAGCTCTTTTCCTAAATACTAAGGACCCAACCGTGCCAATCCTTACTCACTCAAGTAATCCTTGCCCATGCATGCAATCCCACTGAAGACAATTAGACTACTCATGTGAATCAGGGCCTATTCACATTATAGCTGTGAGATCCTGATAACAGTACAGTTATCCCCACAGCCATTTACAACACAGCTGAAATCTGTAGTGTAGATGAGACTAAGTCAGGGGTAGTCATTAGGCAGACTGCGGGCCAAATCTAGATCGCCAGATGCTTTTTGAATGAACCCCGAAATCTTTTTATTTACTACTTATCATTATTGTTATTACTTTTTTTATTATTTTCTCTGGAGCCTGGACCTTGACCATCCCTTGACCAAGAAATTTGGACCTTGACAAAAAAATAATGGCCTACCCCTGCCTTAAGGAATAGAGATGAGACACTAGAATTTGCAGTTGTGTTGTAATTGTCTCAGGATAATTATGTTGTAAACAAGCCCACTGACTCAGTTATACAGCATGTGTAATTTGGTCAGTGTCTAAGAATTTGTAAGGTCAGGTCTCAAATAGCTGAGAAAAAAACACACATTTTAGTTTATCTTTACCTAAATCCCAAGGTAAATTGTCTAGAAGACTACTATAAGGATTTAGAATCTCATAAGAGGCCATCACTGAAATGAATGAGGGGCCTTTTGAGTTTCTAGTGGTGACTGGAAATTTTCCAACAAAATGTTTTTTAAATGGAAAATGCAGTTTCTGCAAAAATATTTCCATTAAAAAAGATTAAGCAAAATTGAAATGTTTATTTACCAGTTTGAAAATCAAAATGAAATATTTAATTTTGGTTCATGTCATCTTGGTTTGTCGAACTGAAATGCTTCATTTCAGATCAGCTCTACAATGATGCATTGCAGTCTCCCCTCTGATTGAACTGCTGTGATGGATCATGGGAGTCATAAGACCACAGTAGATCTGAGAGATGTAGTCTGGCTGGGGACTCTAGCCCATAAAGAAGAATGAGTGCATGAGGCACCCAAATTACAACTCAGACGAAGCACCATGGAAGCTCAGGAGTACACAAATGAGTGTTAAAATGAAAGGAAATTTTTTAGATTTGTGAATGTTGAAATGTTTTCTTCGGATCAAATTAAGGCTGAGGATTAATCACAGTTAACTCATGCGATTAACTCAAAAAATGAATTGCGATTAAAAAAATTAATCGCCATTAATCGCAGTTTTAATTGCACTGTTAAACAATAGAATACCAACTGAAATTTATTAAATATTTTGTATGTTTTTCTACATTTTCATATATATTGTATTCTGTGTTGTAATTGAAATCAAAGTGTATATTATTTTTATGACAAATATTTGCACTGCAAAAATGATTAACAAAATAAATAGTATTTTTCAATTCACCTCATACAAGTACTGTAATGTAATCTCTTTGTCATGAAAATGCAACATACAATTGTAGATTTTTTTGTTACATAACTGCACTCAAAAACAAAACAATGTAAAACTTCAGAGCCTACAAGTCCACTCAGTCCTACTTCTTGTTCAGCCAATCACTAAGACAAACAAGTTTGTTTATATTTACAGGAGATAATGCTGCCCGCTTCTTATTTTCAATGTCACCTGAAAGTGAGAACAGACATTCGCATAGCACTTTTGTAACTGGCATTGCAAGGTATTTACATGCCAGATATGCTAAACATTTGTATGCCCCTTCATGCTTTGGCCACCATTCCAGAGGACATGTTTCCATGCCGATGATGCTCATTAAAAAAAAATAATGCATTAATTAAATTTGTGACTGAACTCTTTGGGGCGAGAATTTGTATGTCCCCTGCTCCGTTTTACCCACATTCTGCAGTATATTTCATGTAAGAGCAGTCTTGGATGATGACCAAGTGCATGTTGTTTATTTTAAGAACACTTTCACTGCAGATTTGACAAAACACAAAGAAGGTACCAATGTGAGATTTCTAAAGATAGCTACAGCACTTGACCCCAGGTTTACGAATCTGAAGTGCCTTCCAAAATCTGAGAGGGACAAGGTGTGGAACTTGCTTTCAGAAGTCTTAGAAGAGCAACGCTCTGATGCGGAAACTACAGGACCCGAACCACCAAAAAAGAAAATCAACCTTCCGCTTGTGGCATCTGACTCAGATAATGAAAGTGAACATGCGTCCGTCCGCATCATCAGCATGGACATATGTCCCCTGGAATGGTGGTTGAAGCATGAAGGGACATATGAATCTTTTAGCGCTTCTGGCATATAAATATCTTGCGACACCGGCTACAACAGTGCCATGAGAACACCTATTCTCACTTTTAGGTGACATTGTAAACAAGAAGTGGGCAGCATTACCTCCTGCAAATGTAAACAAACTTGTTTGTCTGAGCGATTGGCTGAACAAGAAGTAGGACTGAGTGGACTTGCAGGCTCTAAAATTGTACATTGTTTTATTTTGAATGCAGGTTTTTTTGTATGTAATTCTACATTTGTAAGTCCAACTTTCATGATTTGCACTACAGTACTTGTGTTAGGTGAATTAAAATACTATTCTTTTATTTTTTTACAGTTCAAATATTTGTAATCAAAAATAATTATAAAGTGAGCACTGTACACTTTGTATTCTGTGTTGTAATTGAAATCAATATATTTGAAAATGTAGAAAACATCCAAAAATTTTAAAATAAATGGTATTCTATTATTGTTTAACAGTGCGATTAATCACAGGATTAATTGTGATTAATTTTTTTAATCACTTGACAGCCCTAGATTAAATATGTTGAAATGAAATGTTTCAACCTTTCTGAATCATAATTTTTTGAACTTTCCATCTCAAAAAAATATTGACATTAACAAATTTTGGTGTATTGTGATTTTCCATGGGGCATAAATTCCAATATTTGAACAGCTCTAGGAACTTAACACAAAATAGGAACTGATGCTGGATCTTCACATATATGCCCTCCTCCTCTTTAAGCAATATTTCCTCTGTTCCAGTGAGTCACCCAATAAATATTGCACTCTGGATTTTATAGTCAAAATATTAAACTGTCTTTCAGGGATGTTTAGAAGAGCTTCAAAAATGCAGTATTTAACATATGCAGAATATGATATAGAATAACTTGGGGAACCTCCATATTGATGATCCATAAGTACAAACTATAAAGTTTCTCAAATCAGACATGCACAGAAAATCAAAAAGGAGGAGGAGGAAGACAGAAGGGGAATGGAGTGAGTGAGAAAGGAGAGAAATTTGACTGACATGTTTTTCTTCTTCTAAAGACTGGTGTTTTCTGGCTATTCATTCCCAGCAAAGTCCTTTCCCATCTGAGGATGACATGAGCTAGCTAGATTTTCTAAAGAGTTCAGCTCCTATTTAGACACCACAATAAGTAGCTCGATTTTCAAAATAGCTCAGCATTTTGGGTGCTTAGCTCTTATAAAAATCTGGCCATCTGTATCACAATGGGAGCTGCTGGCTGCTGAGCTCTTCTGAAAAATCAGAGCTGAAACCTTGGCTCCATTGAAGCGAATGGGAGTTTGGCCATTGATTTAGATGGAGCCAGGATTTCACCTCTGGCTTTTATTTAGGTGCCCAAAGGATTGCTGAGCTCTTGAAAATCTGGCTCAGTGACTATATAGAAGAATCAATTACCACCAATCAAACAGAAGCATCAACAAATAATACACCAACTGAGCAGCAAATGCATTTGAAAAGGTCAGATCAGCAATTAAACAGCTCTAGAAACTCAGGAAAATAATAAATCTGACTTTACTGTGGAAGCCAAACCCGCAGTTTATTCTCCCACCACAGCCACCAACAGGCAAACCCAAACAGAAAAGACTTCACTGGGAAATTAATAGCTGGGAGATTTCAAAAACCAACAACCCTAGGTTTCAGAGTAGCAGCCGTGTTAGTTTGTATTCGCAAAAAGAAAAGGAGTACTTGTGGCACCTTAGAGACTAACCAATTTATTTGAGCATAACAACAACCCTTGAGAGACCATGTCGCCTAGCCAGACAGACAAATCTCTTCCTCCTCTGTCATCCACTCCTTTTCTCTCTCCCAGGCTAGATCTTAATCCTTTGCTCTTTCATTCTGTCCTTTTTTCTCTTCTCCTTCACTCTTTTGCTTTTCTTTTCCTCCTTTAATCTGTCCTTCCTCCTCACTCCCTCCTTTCGCTCTCATTGATTTTCTTCTTTCCCTCTCCTCCATCTGGGGAGTTCTCTCACTCACACACCAATCCCGTTGATGTGTGGGTTTGCTGTAAACATTTAGATGGGCACATGGGTCTATGAAACATTTTCTGTAAGGGTGGACATTTCTGTTGCATTTCTCATTTGATAATGTACGGCTTACTTGATGAAGTTTCTGAATAGGAAGGCAGCCAGTATGTATGAGATCCTGCCTTGATGAGCATCTCAGGAGCAAACTGACAGGTTTCAGAGTAACAGCCGTGTTAGTCTGTATTCGCAAAAAGAAAAGGAGTACTTGTGGCACCTTAGAGACTAACCAATTTATTTGAGCATAAGCTTTCGTGAGCTACAGCTCACTTCATCGGATGCATACTGTGGAAAGTACAGAAGATCTTTTTATACACACAAAGCATGAAAAAATGGGTGTTTACCACTACAAAAGGTTTTCTCTCCCCCCACCCCACTCTCCTGCTGGTAATAGCTTATCTAAAGTGATCACTCTCCTTACAATGTGTATGATAATGAAGTTGGGCCATTTCCAGCACAAATCCAGGTTTTCTCCCTCCACCCCACCACAAACCCACTCTCCTGTTGTAGCTCTTGAGGGTCATCTGGCTATCATTGTGCAGCGGACAGGCGTGGAAGCTGTGCAAGAATAAGAATTGCAGACTTGGGAAGTACAGTCCAGATTTTTTAAAAAAAGGAAGGTGAGTCTGAGCAACAGGAGGAGGAAGGGAATGGTGTGATCAGCTGTGTGTGGCATATGTGCTGAACAAAGCTGGTAGAAAAAAGGAGCGCAGTATGAAAAAAATCTCCCTTTCCTTTGAAAAAATCAAAATCTGTAATTTCAAAAATTTGAAAAATGTCAACCAGTTTTAATGCTGAGGCTGAAGAACAGATTCTCACTACTCTGCTGGTGGCAGGGTGTAGTACTGAGAGGGTGTTGGAAGAAGATGGATTGCAGCATCTTGACACCACAGAGCATGCATGAGAAAGGGCAGCAAGACAAGAATGAGTAAAGATAAGTGATGTAGTGAAGTGATCTATCTATCTTCGGTATTTATGGGGCACAAAATACCAGTTACTTGGATTATACTAAGAAACATGGATCCAGATTTTGGTAGGTTTACTCATGGTAGATACTTTAACACTTCTTCATATGCAGCTCCATTGGCTTCAGTGGAACTATTAGCTGAGTTAGGTAGTCTTCAGCATAAATATGGGGTAATTTGTATTAGAAATTGGACTATAGAGATTACAAGGTGTGGTCATAATCCTAAAATCCTGGCTATACTAAAGAGTAATCGATTGTAAGGCCAGAAGGGAACATTATGATCATCTAGTCTGAATTCCTGCAAAATGCAAGCCTGCGAATTTCATCAAGTAATTTCTGCATCAAGACCATAACTTCAGTTTGAGCTAGAACATATCTTTTAGAAAGACCCTTCAATCTTCATTTAAAATACCACAAAATACCACATCAGTAGGTAGATTGTTGAAATCTTCTCTTCCACATCGTATCTTCCACATATGTACCTTTAGACTGTGATCAAGCCACCTCTTAACCTGCTCTTTGATTAGTTACATGGATTGATCTTCTTAAATTAATCTCCCCACTGTATTTTCCACTGCATGCATCCGACGAAGTGAGCTGTAGCTCACAAAAGCTTATGCTCAAATAAATTTGTTAGTCTCTAAGGTGCCACAAGTACTCCTTTTCTTTTCACTCTAAACCAGGTTTTCCAATCCTCAAATTATTCTTATTGCTCTTTTCTGAATCCTTTCACATTTTCAATATCCTTGGAAGACAGAACAACACTAGGTGCAAATATGTTAAAACACTGATTGTCCAAACATGTGTCTCCCAGACCTAAGCTTAAAAACAAAAAAACCCTCTAACATGGCTGTATCATTGTTCTCCCTTGGTGTAAAGACCTTGTCTGTGAAGTGCACGGTGCATTGCGGTTTCTATATAAGCAATAAATGAAATTTAAAAAATAACAGCCCAGACAGCAAATTTTAGCATAGTTGTAGGTGATATTACAACTGAGGGCCTGTTTACCCTATAAAAACAGTTATGTTAGAAGTCCTGGTTAGATACAGTTAAAAAATCATAATTGTATTTACCATGTCAGGAAGAAGTTATGCTGTAAGTTTGCAGAACTGTGTTTATGTTTCCTGAATATGGTCCCAGGTCTCATTCATTTTCCCTCTCAAGGTCCTCTCCCTGCCTCCACAACCCCCACTTTATTTGCTGTTGTTGCATCTCTGACAGAACACTCTCAACTTACCATATAAATTGGGATTCTCAAGGTCCATACGCTGCTTTTGAGCTTCCAGAAAGACTCGGATGTTGATTCCTTTTGCTACGGAAGCATTATTGATAAATCGAGAAGGGATTTTAGTGCAAATGTCAGGTTCTTCTGTCCCAAACCCCAAATCCAGTAGAATCTCAACTGGATCATTTTCCCAGAGCTCCAGCCATTCAGTGATGCTGTGGATAAAACAAAGACAATTCATATCACTGTCCTGACATCACCCTTCTTTTTGTTTAGCTCTTACATGGTTTTGCCTTTGCTCAGAAATTCTATTTCCTTCCCCCATCTCACTTTCCCAGCACTCCTCCACGAGGTGGCAGTTATATTCTTCCAGTTCAGAGGCCCATGATTTTTTCTCCCAGGGATGCATTAGCCTGGAAAGATAAGGCGGATATAGAGTACGTAGCAAGAGGAACATTTGTAGAAGTTGATGTTCCTATGGATTGAAATCCTCTTTCTATCCACATCATAGATAAGGCACATGCTACAGCAATTCAGCCTTCCTCACATTGCCTCACAAACATGCCTCAATACTCACCTCTGATGTCAATGGAAAGCTTATCAATGGGCTTTGTATCAGGTACCTACTAATCAGCGGAGGGCCATTTTGTTCTCATTGAAGTAAATGAGAGAACTCCCATTAACTTCAATGGGAGCAGGATTGGGTGTCATGTATCTTTATTCTTTACACTCCATTTACTGGGTTTTTAATCCTCATGTATTTGTCAGTCTCTAAACAGGACTAATCTCTACCGCTTTGGATTGAAAATATCTGGAAACTACTAACCTTTTCGGTGCACTAGCAAGAGAATGGGACGAGTTGAAACTGTTCCATCTTGACATAACAGGAGTTTCTGAAAACTGATGCAGAGATCTACAGGAGTTGGAAAAAGTAACCATGAAGTCTTGGGGTCCTTTGGGATGTCATTATGATGTTTTTTCCAGAGTAAACATTTGCATTTTGTTTTGGTTTATAATGATACACAATACCAAGGCCTTAGAAGAAGAGCATGTATGATACTGTGGCAATACACTTATTCTCAAGAACAGTATGTTACAGTAGGTGTTAAAATGTAGGTGTTAGGTACCAGTAAATGCTAATTATAAAGGTGGCAGAATGTCTCGCTTTTGACAGATGGTGAATCTTTGGGGAACCTTTAGGGAGCACAGTTTCTCTAGCCACCTACTTCTAAAGGATATAATTGCTGTTAACAAAGTTTTAGATAGAATAGGCTCACTAAGTAGCAACAGCAGGAACTACATTTCAGATTACATCTCAGTTCTTTGTATAGTTAGGGTTTCTGACTGTATTTGTAATAAATAATCTGGATCGTAATGCCTGTTTTTAAGGAGCCAATCATTGTAGAATGAAGAAAAGGAGTACTTGTGGCACCTTAGAGACTAACCAATTTATTTTATTTTATTTTATTAATAAATTGGTTAGTCTCTAAGGTGCCACAAGTCCTCCTTTTCTTTTTGCGAATACAGACTAACACGGCTGTTACTCTGAAACCAATCATTGTAGAATGAACATTCTGTAATCTGGTAGTCTTTTTCTAAGGTACACATTTAATGCTTCTGTAATAGATGGACTTCACTTTACTCACATGTACCTAAGGTGATTAGGGTCATGAATATAGTTATGGATGAAAAGTTGGTCCATTCTCTATCCTTCCAAGCTGCTCCACAAGATACAGCTTAAACAAGATTTAAATTTTGCTTAGGTCTTGTACTAAGGTACTAATGTTAAAAAAAAAAATAAAAAAACTATCTACAGAAAAAACTTTGTGGTGTCTTTGAAAATATTAAATATAAAGTTTCTTCCTTTGTATCTAATATAGCCACGCATTGTCTGAAACCTACCTCATATAGCTTTGCACAGTCATTTGCACCATTACTGGGTTAGCCAAGGAAACTGCAAGTAAGAAAATACATTTATATTTGTACTCCTAATGCCTCTCAGGACAGAAATGTTGTCAAACTAGAACAGAGGTAAGATTTATTTAATTGCATGACCATGTTATTATAGCAAAAGCAGCAAATATCACTTTCCAGCGTAGACAAGCTCTTACCATCAGATTGAATGCCCAGTGAAGTCAATGGAAGTCTTTCCGTTGACTCCACTCGGTTTTGGATCAAATCTTTAATGTGTTTGGGAAGTAGTTAAAACAGTCACAGAGCAGGGGAAACAGTTTTTGTGAGAGAAACAGTCTGGCTAGGAACTGGAAGTACTGAACACACTGGTTACTGGAGTTCTAGGGTGCTACAATTAGGAGTAATAAGCTACACTTTGTTTATACCATCTAATAAACTTGCTCACTACTGTAAATAAGTGAGAGTAGGATACAGTGTGCTGTGGCAGTATAGTTCATTGCTCCTTGCAACAATGAAATAACACACTCATGGATTCGAAATCTTCCTTGCTGCTTGGAAGTTGGGGCAGAATATTTTCCTGTGGTTAACAATAGATGCTGTTCTGTGGCACATGCCAATATCTTTTTACCTCTTTTCTTGAGATTTAAATATTTGCTTTCTATTAATAAAGCTTTGCCTACAAAGAAAGGGAAAAGCATCGTCTCTTGTTCTCTACTGGATTACTTTCCTGCTCATAAATCCTAACACAAATTCTTGTGGTTTACTCGCTGCAAGGATAACCATCAAAACTATGAACAAAAAAGGATGTCGGCATTCTGTAATTGCTATGGCAACATAAACCAGAACCTCTAATAGCAAACGCTGTGCTCAACTTGCACACGAATCTGCTACTTGTCTCAGGACACAACGTGTCTTCTTTTCCTGTACACAGCATTGGATCACCTTGCAATATTAAATTTATTTATCCTCACAGCACCCCTGTGAGCTAAGGAACTATTATCTCCATTTTACAGATGGGGCATTGAGGCACAGAGAGACTAAATGACCTGCCCAGGGTCATCCAGGAAGCCTGTGGCAGAGAAGGGAGTTGAGCCACAGCCCAGGCAAGCACCCTAACGCCCTAGGCCTGGAGATGCGCTATAAAAATGCTGGGTGCCTGGCAAAGGCAAAAGAAAAAAATGGTGGGAAGTTTAATTAGAGTTCTTCCTTGATAGGGCTCGCCAAGCCTTGCCTTCCAAAAGAACTTGATGCCCTGCCAACAGAAATTTTACCTTATAGTAAACTCCTCAACAGCGTATGTTACTGGGATCGAAACGAACACATGCACCACCCCTGTAAAAGTACAGACAGCACTGTGGAAGTTGCTACTGCATGGTCATTTGAAATGATCGTAGCTTTCGGGTGTTTTGAGTAGCCATGGAACATAACTAGTCTCTCAGTAACAGGCTGAGACACAACATAGAACCATTTATCTTTGCATCTGAGGGTACCTGCTGAGTAGACTTTCATCCACATGTGAGCTCTCCACTTCCCTTTCCTGTCTTGAGCCTTAATTAGAAGATCCCCAAACTGGCAAAGAGTGGGATTGTAACGGGATATAAAGAAAGAGGACCTATACATTCTCAAACTAAGAGGCCATAAAGGTAGTGTGACGGCACAGTAGGTATGCTTCCTGATCTCTAAAAATGCATTTATTCTAGACTCTGAAAACATTTCATCTGATTACTGAGCTGGAATATACTTTTGGGAAAATAATGCCCTTTAGAAATCAGTCAGAGAAAGTTTATGACAACAAAACAAAACAAAAAGGATTTTCTAAGCCAACAGCAGCGCTAATTGGTGCTGTGTTCACAGGCAAAAATGTACTTACATATGTGCAGTAAAGAATCCATTTTGCAGGGTTAAATGTAGTATCTAATTCTTGAGAGGGACTAGGACATTTTAGCAGCACAGAAGATGCTGGATATTAAGAGAAGATAGGAGGAAATTTCATTTTGAAATTCTATACCTCTTAATTTTGAATAGGAAGTTGAGAATACCATGTTAGAATGTGAGCAGCATTATTAAGCAGTAATTTGGATCCACAGCAGGTACTCGAGATTTGAAAGCTTTGGTGGACTTACATATCTGAGAGGAAACAAGGGGTTGGGTTTTTTGGCTCCCCTTCATGTTCCCCCATCACTGACATAACCCGGAGATCTGTTACCCTCAGTTAACAAGTACATTAGGAGAGATGTCACAATCAAAGCAAGAATTAAAGCAGTTCAAATCAAACACCACAAAAGTTCGGTGGGCCAGATCATCCACTGGTAGAAATCTGCATACGTATCTCCATTGACTTGAGGGGAGATACACCAATTTATATCCACTTAGGATCTGGAGATTAAAGAAGTCTCTGCTGAGTGCTAGTTTGGGGGTCTTCTGATTGAGACTCCAGAGGGAGAAGGAACGGAGAGTTTACCTATGGATGAAAGGCTCTACACAACAGATGCAAAGACAAATGGAGAGCTGTGCCTTTTAGTAGCGTACAAATGAACAACTCTTCAGAGGAACAAGACAAACGGTGAAACGTCTACTGATTATTTATTAATCATGGATGCGCTATCTGATGCATCCAGAATATCTACCATTACTGACAAATGTTAATCCTTTGCCCAGAGAGGCAGATCTCCCAGATTTTTTACTGTTTTACCTGCTTTTTCTCTGTCTTGTTGTAAATCTTCACTTGTAGACAAGCTGTAAATATAAGATGTGCTTTTTAAAAAGAAGGAATTAAATTGCTATAAAAAGCATGACACTCAGCTGCTTTTTCATTAAATAGATATGGTAGGGGGATGCAGTTTCATAGAAAAGTACAGCACTAGGCATTCAATGTATGTTAGAGCTGCCATGTATGTATGGTGTTGAGGAAAATGCTCCCTGTGCCCAACTTAATTCCTACTAGTACTTGCCCCCTCCCCTGCTCCCCAACATACAGAGACCTTAATTAAGCACTAAGGGTCCAATCTTGCAGTCCTTGCCACAGACAAAGCCTCTGTTTATGTCCATGAAAATTTTGCCTAAGGAAAACATGCAGTTTATGGTCCTAAATCTATCAAGGGCTAAAATTATGGCTTCCCCTGTCCACACGGACTAGCGAGGGAAGAGGTTGAACAACGTCTTACCCTTTTGAGGAGGCACCCACACAGGAGGCAGCCATAATCCGGTTCCCACTAGATCCAATATGTGTGGTGGGGTGGTCACTAGCTTGCAATACTGTACTAAATGACCAAGTGACGGTCCTGCCCACGCTAAGCCTAAAAGGTGCTGGCATGACTATATAGGACGAATGCTTCTTACATCCTTTTATACTCATCACCATGTCCCCAGACACTGTTCCTAAGTCTGTGCCATTCCTTCTCCTCCCCGGTGCAATTCTGCCTATGAAGAGGCGGAATGTAGTTCGAGTTACTGAAACACCGTATCCACAGGGCTATGGCTACAACTTAGCAAAATTCAGATTTTATGTCCCATGGGAAATTCCAATATTTGTTTTCCTCACAACCTGGATAAAACAGCAAAATCTTATTTTTCCTCATGGAACAAAATATTCTGAAAAATGTTGATTTGGAAATGTTGAAACATTTCACTTTGCCATTTTCTATAGAAACAAAACATTTCAACAGTCCCGAAATGGAAATGTTTAGTTTGGGATTGTTGAACTGATCCAAAGAGCTTCATTTTAAGTCAATTCAACATTGCACCCATTGTGGTGCATTGTCTCATGAGAGCTGTAATTTGGAAGTCTGATGCCCCTATTCTTTTCTATAAACCAGACTCCCTCGGCAGAGAACAACTCCCATGATCCAACTAAGTCACATGACTCCCATGATGCATCATACAGCATTTTTCGAGGTGTAGCCCCCCAACCCATATGAGAGAATGGGAAACTGCACTACAGCTCCCATGAGGCAATGCACCGTGATAGGGAAATATAGTTGAATGTTGAATTGATTCAAAACAAAACATTTTGAACACACCCAAAAATCAGATATTTAGTTCTGATTTTTCCAATGGCAAAATTTAAAATTTTCAGCAAAATTTCAATTTTCCTGCAGAAAATTTCAATTTTCCAGAAACCGCATTGTCCATCAGAAAATCCCTGGCCAGCTCTACTGTTGCTATCAGTAAGTGCAGAGGCATAATTTGATGATGCAGCAAATACTTATTCAATAACATGACCAAAACTTACAAGAATCCAGAATCCAGCCAGTGGCGAATATTTTCTTCTTTAGAATCTTCTGAAAATAACAATAAACAAGATACAGGATCACTGGCTCCAGTTGCGGATTGGTTTATAGCCATTTACCACATGACTGAACTGCTTCATTTCCCAGTGCCATTAATCCCAGAATTTGTAAACGCTATTAGGGGAAAGACTGCCAGTAAATTCATTTCAATAACCTGAGTTCTTTCTAAATGGAGTTCCATTGTGCGAGGCACTATACAAAATCATAGTAAGACACAGTCCCTGCCCCAAAGATGGTACACTCTAAATGGAGAAGATGAATAAAAGGTAGGTGGAAGGAAGGATTATTATCCCCATTTTACATATGGGGAAACTGAGGCACAGAGACCATTATTTAATCACTAAAAATGCTACAACAAAAATCTGATATGTATTAATGCTTTTTTTTTTTTTGCTTCTTGATGTTCAGATAAAGCATCAGTTTAAAAGATAACCTAGCCACTGAGTCTTTAATTAATTAGAGGATTAGGATTAAAGTTCACTGGAAGAGTATTCTCTAGAAGTTCGTGCACTGTCAGATGTTAGACACTACATTCACCAAAATATAAATAAAAGAGGGTCAGAAAAATACAACAAAAATAAAATTTTAACAAAACCAAAAATTGGGGTGTGGATTTTTCACTCCCCTGAGAAACATAGTTATATTGACCTAATTTCCTAGTGTAGACCAGGCCTAAAATCAGTTTAAAGCCTACTCAAATTAAACCAGTGCAACATGAATGTAAAGCAGGCCTAGGTTTGTTTTGCATCTTTTCCCACTGTGCAGGTACACTAACAGATCAGGGCCTAAAATGGAAACAAAATACAAAAAAACCCAACCCCCCCCCCCAACAGATTCAGAGAAACTAATGTTTAATACACCTTACAAATCTTGGTTGTTTCACAATATATCAACCTATAGACAGAGCTCATCCTTTAGCTCAAGTGGGAGAGGTCTGCATTTCCACAGTGTATGGTTTGGGGTTAACAAAATAGTAGATAAGACACTGATACCTCTTTTAGCCAATAAACATCAACCAACCAATTAATACCCTGAAACAAATCAGCCTTAAAAAGTAAACCAATAAAATCTAAAAAAGCCACAAAACAAAAACTTACTGCAAGCAGAGTTTACATCCTGAAAAAGAAGAAGTGCCAGGGACTCCACGAAGCCCACTAAGGACTTTGCTATTCCTCTCAGTTTTATGTGGAAGGGGTTCAAATCCTATGGGGATAGGTGGCAGTATAAAACATTAAAATAACTAGAAATGAAATATAGAATAGACAAGGGACAAGACTGGGGACTGATCTAATGGGAGCAACTGGCAAATGTAGCAGTCAGGCAAACTCAAGAAAAATAAAAGGACTGCTTTTATTGGACATTCATATACTCTCCACTTAAGACTCTTTGGTACAGAAAAACTGTGTGACATGCTTGTTTATAACTTGTATCACCAGACTTATTAGGAGATAATGCAATGGTATTAATGCTTATTACTGTGTAATTGTTTCACTGGAGTTTGCATATTGTCTACCATGGAATTATTGTAAAATGACACAATTATTTCAAGGTAGCCATGTGACTATAAGCCTGATCTTACTGCTAGTGCAGCCTGTGCCTTAATACTCATGTCATTAGTGCAGTCACTACAGTGCAAGTAAAAATGCCATTATCCTCTGTCATAACAGGCTTTTAAGAATCCCAGGAATGCCATTCCCAGGTCTCACCAAGCTGTGAAAGAGGAAGAGGGTTGTCTACTACAGCTGGAGTCAGAGAATCGTCATCCAGTTGAGTCCATGATGCTTTGGCAGATAACAGGATACCCCTCTTGTTCATTTCACAGGTACTGCTAGTCCCATGGCAGTAAGACTCTGAAGCCATCCCACCGTGCAAGTTTGTGAGCTAAGAAAACAGATACAAAGAAAATCATGTTTAATACATTTTACAAATCCTGGCTCTTTTACAGTATAAGCAACCTACAGACGGAGCTCATCCTTTAGCTCAAGTGGGAGAGGCCTGCATTTCCACAGTGAATGGTTTGAGGGTTAAGGCACTGGACTGGAGTTCAGGGTACCTGGATTCAATGCCTGACTCTACCACAGACTCCCTGTATGAACTTGGGCAAGTCACTTCACCTCTCTGCATCTCAGCTCCCTGTCTGCAATGTGGTTATGTTTGAATTGTAAGGTTTTTGGGACAGGGTTTGTTCCTTACTATGTGTGCATACAGTGTCCTGTACAATGTGTCCCTGGTCTCCGATGGTCCTGTAGGGTGCTACTGTAATACAAATTTAAAATATCTCTGCAAGGGGCATTGCAGGCACATCTCACTCTCTACCAAGCTTAGCATGGTTCAGCTGTTAACCTTCCCCATTTCAGTCAGCAAATCACCCACTAAGTCTGCAGTAAAAAAAAAGTGGCCCTGATATCATGCCACTGACTGAACCTTCCAAGTGCTGCCGTTCAATCTGCCCACAGACCGCCAATGCAGCAACGTTCTAACAAAGATCACTGTAGTCATGAATCACATTTTCAACAAGATTGTTTTTTCGGTGTGTGTGTGATGACAGATGGAGGCCAGACTGCATGAAAGATTTTAAGAGAGGAGAGAGGATTAAGCCCCATAAGAGCAGCTTTTAAGAGCTTCTTTTATCATAAGAGACAGAGAGGAAAGGAGAGGAAGGGGAACATTGGTTAGGTTCTCTCTCTAATTTTATAAATTAATCTGGAGATTTTTTTTCTCTGTCAATGACAACACTGGCTTGAGAAAGGCACAGTTTAGCAGGCATTGGGAAAGTCTCCCCTCCTCGCTTTGCTAAGGCACTTCATTTCTATCCACAGTCTCCTCCGGGAAATTCAACCTCTTCTCATGCAGAGAATCTCCCCTCAAGTGGTATTGTAGCCAACAGTGGGGCAGTTTTGTGATGCTTATAGTTTCAAAGCCTAAAGATCCCTTTCAAAGTTTGTTCTGTTAGAGCTACACACAATAAGCCTGGAACTGAACGTAACTGAAAAGGCAGGAGCCTACCAAGCAAAGTGTCTGTAACGGGGGTGTAAAAAAATCCCTCTGTTGTCTGTCTTTTGTGGATGCTGTCAAGGTAAATGAACTGGGATTCTTAACATCCTTTGAAACAACTTTTTTGTTGTTGGCTGAAGCTCATTCATGGAACATTGGCTTACATGACCTGGTCTACCCATTGAGTTCTTTCCTTTCTAAGGTGACCTGGGCACTTCCGAAAGAACTAGAGAGTGAAGTCCTCTATTTATGCAGAGAACAGGCCTACTACAGACAATGCCAGCGTGAGCTACCCCATGCTGTGCTGCCAGTGTGCTCCTACCCGTTCTTGGAGGGAGTCTAGTCCATTCAAACTCCTTTTGTCCAGATTATGGCAGGCAATGGAGAGGGACATGGGGAGAGGGGGAGGGGATGGAGAGAGGGAAGAAGAGAAAAAGGAAGCATTTCTCCCACACACTCACACCTTGTGCACAGTCCTAGTCCTGGCACTCTGCGAGGGAAGTAAATTAAACATTCCTCACAGCAAAAAACATTTGGCTCCGTTTCCAAGTGAAGCTATTCTGGATACAGAGTGACCTCCCTCTCTCTCTCCTTGGAAACACAGCAGTGTCTGGGGTATACATGTGAGGTCTTCTCTGTGTGAGCGGTTTTGGCCAACACATTGCAGGGAGACAGGGGTGAAGGACAGAGCTATACCTTTCCATCTCTGCTTACCTGCTAGGCCGGGGGAGGCAGAAAAGCGGGCATGCAGTGCCCCCTTAGCCCTGTGCCTACAGGCCCAACCTCAGTAGAGGCTGTGCCAGCATATAAGGCAGGGAGATCTAACTTCTCCTTACACTCATGCAAGGCTACACAGCCTGCCTCACTAATGGGCGCATAGTGAGGATATGGGACGACAGGAACTACTGCCTGCAAGAAAGTGGAGCCTTATGCCTGTCAGAAAAAAAAAACTGCTGTGAAAAATGCTTTGAAAGTGGGACACACAAAGGATGTAAATCCACACCTTTTACAATGTGGAGAGGGGAATCTCCTTTTTCTCACCATGACCATTTCCAGCAGAAACAGAAGGTGAGATGCTGTGACACAGATTGCCTGAGGGTAAAGGACAAAAATTCAGATATAGCTTAGTTCAATGTGCTTATTTTCAAGTTTTGTATCTGGGTGGGGGGCAGGGGGAAGGGGACTGATTCTCCTGCACCTTGTGTTGGCCTTTATACCTGGACAAAATGGGTGTAAAATACTACCAAATCCAAACTGGAGTGTATTTTACCCATTTTCCCCTTGTGTAAATAACTACACAAGGTGCAGGGCAATAGAGAATCAAGCCCTGTATCTGGAGATGTATACAGGTAACTCCCATTAGCCTTAATTATTGTTAGCAACATTAACTTCTTTTCCATTGATAGTGGAAGAGTTCCTTTTGATTTCATATTAATTATAATACATTGTGATTAATCTGACAAGGTACATCTTTTCAGACAAGAATGTCCTCTTGATCACAGTTTGGGTGCCAGAGCCACTCATCATCTACATGTTTTAATTTAACCTATCTCCAGAAGCAAATTTAGCTCTGCAAATCTGTTGATGAAATGAATGACTGGCTAGTTTCCATGTTCTGTGTATTTTATTCATTTGATAAACACATTGGGAACATCTTGGAGGCTCTGTTCACAAAGAAGGCAACAAGGTAGAAGTTAAAGACTCTTGTAAATGAGCTATGTACACAGGTTCTTAACTACACAAAGCAAATAAATAAACAAATAAATACAGCTGAAATAACATGTAGACAATTTATGGCAAGTTTTCAGGATGATCAGTCTCACTTAAAGTTGCCAGCACTTAGCAACCCCATTCTCCTTGCCACTGACAATATTTAAATGATTATTTCACAAAAACAAGTTACTCTGGAACTCCTTTCATCACACCACATTCATCATGGTACACGTTGACAAACATTTAAAGGAATTAGATAAATACTTGCCAGGTATGAAAACTAGAAATTAGTTGACAAACAGAGACTAATTATTAATGTAAAGATCTCCAAATGGAAAAGTAATGTGCCAGAAGGGTCACTCTCTGGAATGGATATCATTTAATGTTTTTATTGACCATCCAGAGACAGGATATAATTCCACAATCATCAAATCAACTGATAACAGTAAAATGGAGAGGTTTGCATAAAACAGAGGAGGACAGAAACAAACTACAAGACAAGAGCAACACAGTGGCTTGCATGTAATGAAAATCAGTACTGATAAATGTAAAGCTAAGCTCCGAGGAAAGTGACATACATCACACAGATACGGATTAGTAGACAGCAGCAAGTCACAGGCACTCCAGTTCAGCTAAGCACTTAAGGACAGGATTAACTTTAAACACATTAGTAATTCCATCTCCATTCAGCAAAGCACTCAAGCACATTCTTGGGGCCAGAATGATTTACGCATTATAGGAGCAAACTAAGCATACTGTTGCACTCCAACACCATTGTGAAAAAAGCCAATGCTACTTTCAGACATATGTGTTGGGATCATAACAAGTTATGTATAGCCTGGGATGTGTAAGTGGAATACTACATATAGTTCTAAATTGATCACCTCCATTTAGGAAGGATTAAAAAATGAGAGCCTCCCCCCCCTCCCCAAAAATGGCCTATTATTACTTTGAAAGTATTTATAGAATAGAATCATGTTCATCACCCTGAGTCTTCTCTCTTCTCTATATACCAATATATAGCTCCATCAGGTGAACGGAGCACAATGTACCTAACCTAGTAAAAAAAAGAAAGAAGACACAGGATGCACAATGGCAGGTGCAGAAGGGGAGCGACATAGGTTGTAGCATGCACTTTCCTCTAACAAAGCCCCGCCAGCTCCAGGGAGGTGAGCACCAGCAGTGACCAGTCCCAGGGGAAAAAGGGGGAAGATTTCTTGCACCCTCTTTCCCCTCCCTCCAGGCACCTGTGCAGAACTGGTCACAATCTAGCCCCAGAGACCGGATCACACTGGAATCTCAAATTCAAGCCTCCCTCTGCCAAATTTGAAGTGGAAGAGGGTTTCAGCTTCAAATTCCTGGATTTGAATCCACCATTACAGTTTTGGTTCAGATCTAAAACTGGAAGGGACTAATTTTCTGGAGCCTGTTTCCTGCTTGGAGGTGGACCAAGATGGTGGAAATCTTGTGACAACAGCCAATCTAGCAAAATTTCCACATTCTAGGCAGGGAATTCTAGACCTGAACTCTAATTCCAGCTCTGTCCCAGACTTCCTGTATGATTCTGGATACCCTCCTGGGTGCTGGACTTACAAATAAACTTTGGTGTGGTGACAGTGCCTAGAAAATCACTGAGAGTCACAAAGCCTGATTTGGGTGTGCAGGCTCCCTATAAAATGAATGGAGGGAGATAGGCACCTTAGAATGGGATTCATAAAAGCCAGCCTGGTAGGCGGCTCCTCACTTAAACTAACCAATGGGAGATGTCAAGCCAAGGGGCAAGTGCAAAGCTGCACACCACCCTTCTCTCAGAGATGGGCATCTAACTCCAGGCTGAAGGGAGGTGCCTCCCTCTGCCTGGGATTCTTAACTGCAAAAGCTGCCTTGGCATTAGGTCCCTATGCTGATTTTGTAAGCAACAGCTCCCTCACAACTTTTTAACCCAGTAATTCAGGAACTAAGCTGAGAGGGGGAGACCCTGGTTCAAGTCCCCCTCCACCTGAGGGGGAGAAGGGATTTGACTAGGGGTCTCCCACCTTTCAGGAGAGTGTGCTTACCACCAGGCTATGGGATATTCTGATGTGAGGGCTCCCTCAATCTCTCCTGTTCAAGATGTTCCACTGTGGAGAAATAACAGGGAAAAATCTTTGGGTGTGAGAGAAAAAGCAACTGTGAAAATGACTTTGTAGCCTGGTGGTTAGAGCACTCCCCTGGGAGATCCAGGATCCAATCTGCCTGCACCAATGACCTTTTAAAAGTATATACACCCCGTGGAACAACTTTAAGAGGAGAGGCTAAGGGAGCCCCACATCAGAATATCCCTGAGAGGTGGCAGATCCTATTCAAATCTATTCTCTCCCTCTGGCAGAGAGGATATTTGAACCTGGGATCTCCCACATCCCAGGTGAGTACCCTAACCACTGGGCTAAAAGTTATGAGGGAGGACTCCTCCTTGTTTCCCCCAACCTCCAGCCCATTTTGTGTAAGCTCACCTACAGGAGCCTGATTCAGTAGGTAAACTCAGAGCACAGGGATCATGTCCCTCCCACAAGTGAGTTAGGCATAGGGACACCTATCTTCCCCCAGTTTGTGCATCGCTCTGGGATTCAGGTGTCTGGATACCTGGTGTGGTCTGCAGTGCACATGCTCAGAGGCAGAAAAGTAGGTGTCTAAGGACTGTTTACTACAAAAATTTAGTCTCAGTGATTTTAGATGCCTACAAGATTCGGGTGCAGCTGAGCAGCTGCGATGAGATTCCCAGTGGGGGCCTGATTCTGTGATTTAGGCACCTAAAGCAGCAGTTAGGTAATAAGTCATTTTGTGGATCTAGCCCTCTGTGCCTCAATTTCCCCATGTATACCAAACTATTTTACAGAGACATTGTGATGCTAAATTAATTATTTGTTAAGCAGATTGAAATCCCTATATGACGCTGCTGTAGAAGTGTAAAATATATACTGGGAGCTGAAATAATAATAATAATATGAAATAATTCCATGGTATGAAATAGATAGGGTGACCAGATGTCCCGTTTTTATCGGGACAGTCCCATTTTTGGGGATTTTTTCTTACATAGGTGCCTATTACTCCGCCCCCCATCCCCGTCCTGTTTTTTCATAGTTGCTATCTGGTCACCCTAGAAAGAGAAAACTTTAAAAAAATACAGCAGTTACTCAAAATGGAAAAAAAAATCAAAAAATGCCTAATTTTTATCATGATTTTGTAGCTAAAAATCTGGGGTGAATTACAGGTCACAGTGAAGTCCATGTGAAAACTTCCATTGTCTTTAGTAGGGCCAGGATTTCACTCCTGTTCTTATTAAAGTAGAAGTAGGAGTGCAATGTAGGAAAATTAATGCAGCTCTTTGTGAATCAATTCTGTGTTGGCAGCTGAATCATACCATAATGTTACATTTTAATCATAATGATTTAGCTCTTAATTGAGAAGACAGAGCAGAGCAGATGATAAGAACCAACAGCACGCCCCCCCCAATTTTTTTTTCCATTTGAAACACACTGTAAAACTGTACAGAGAAGAGAGAAATAGCTGATTTTTAAACCTCTTTAATATTGTCATGACAGGGAAAGTCTGAAAATTTAGCACAGAGCTCGTGAAACTTGCTACAACCTGTTCACGAGAACAACTAATAAAAAAGCAACAATCTCAAAGGTCTAGCAATTCATTCCATTTGACCAGATTCCATTGCCTTCATTAATAACATTTCTTGGTCAAACAAGTACAATCTGCAAGGCTGGGAAAAAGCCAAAGAAATCAAGGCTACAGTTCTTTTAACTGGAACGTAAACCAGAAAAATAAAAACAAAACAGCATTTTTCCATTAAATGGGAAGAACAGAAGGCATTTTGTAGTATAATAAAAACACTTAGCTGCGATCTAACCTGTATTTCTTGCTCCAGCTGTTAATAAAAAGGAATTGGTGTCTGGGTGCATCTACATCTGTGCTGTGCTACACACTCAAAGACTGAAAAACCATGATACGGGAACTTGTGCTCATGGGTCGGCTCTCCAGCCCCCATTAAACTAAAAAAAACAAAACAAACAAACAAACAAAAACCCAACACGAAGGGCCAAGAAAGCTGTTTGCCAACAAGTGGTGTTTGAGTTGACAGTTAAGATGGATGATTGTTTGCTTACCCTCCCTGCCAAAGGAAAGTAGAACCTAGACTAGACATTGTTCCTAATGATGAGAAGACTTAAAAAAAAATAAAAAAAATCAGAGTGAAGGGGGTGTGTGAGAGAGAACCGAGACAAATAAAAAAGCAGAAACTGCTTTATTTGCAAGAAATGTATTCCTATCCCTTTAACACAGTGTGACCCTTTGGCACATGCACAAGGGGAAGGATTACACTTCACTAAGGAAGTAATGCAAACTTGTCTTCATTTGGTTACCATGGATATGGTTCTCTTTGATACAAACCCTCCCATTTGCATTGAAAACAATCACAAGCAATGAAGGACACAGAACTTGATATTCAGGCTGCACAGCACCTGATCGTCCATGTAAAAGCTCACAAATAAAAAGCCAGACCTACAGACCAGCACTAGTACTTACAATGCAAAAGTTGAAATAAAGGATTTAGGTTTCAGATTCTTAAGTAACAGATACATTCGTTCGTGCTTGAGAATTTGTAACCAGCAAACGACATCTCTACTGATATCTAGTTTTGAACTGTAGTTTCAGTTTGTTTTTTTTCCAATTTAGTAGCTACTTGGCACCATGGTTGTATAAATCATTTGATATTTTCGAAGTACTAGATTTCTATCAGTACTGGAATGGAAATGAAAGTGGCAAAGTTGTATTTTTATTGTTGTTATTTGTTACCGGTATTACCATCATGCCTAGCAGCCCTAGACATAAACCAAGACCCCAGTGTGCAAGATGCTGTACGAGCTAAAAGAATAAAATGAAAAATCCCTTAAACAGAGGTACAGGGATCCAGTCTGAATGCATTGTAGCAAATAGCACAGTGAAAAACTGTCATTTGCCCCCAAAAGGAATGGCACATAATTGATTACTAGTAATTCTGTTTATTAACTAAAATTTAGCTATCATTATAGTCATTAAGTCCAGCACATCATTTTTATTCCATGTCATACCAGATACAAAGGGTCCAATCCTGCTCCCATTGATGTAAATACCCAAATTCCCATAGCTTTCAGCCGGAGCAGAACTGGACCCCAAATTTGTCAGTCCATGTCAGTTATTACAAGAACCTACTAAGGGTTTCTCATTTCAAAGGATCTGATACAGTTTAAAAAGGAATTTTATACAGACATTTGGCTAAAAATGCTGTTTAGTCACTTGGGGTTGGATTGTGCCAGTCAGATCACCCCAAAGAAAGCAGAAAGAGAGGGGCCTCCCTGAATCCCCCCAATGTATAGGGGAGCACACAAACTGCTGCATCACTAATGGTTGCAGCATGGTCTCCTTTGTGTGGCCAGCCAGCTTTGCCAATGTAGGTGGAGCGAGGAGGGCAGAGCCATGGCTGCCTAATCTCCACCCCTTCCCTGCACCATCTGAGGTACTGTCTTCCCCCAGAGGAGTAAATTAGGGCTGCAATTCTGCCCAAGCCTTACATGTGCCATGCAAGGCAAAGGAGGCGCATTCCTCCCTTCCGTCTCAGATACACCATTGGAGCCTCAGAAGAGCTATGCAGAATCTAGCCCTGGGAAAAGAACAGCTGATTCAGAATGTAAAGCAAGACTACATCACAATTATTTACTCCTTAGGGCGTTCTGTGCCAAAAAGTTAAAAATTCTGCACCAAAAAAAATAAAAATTCTGTGCACAATATTTTAGAATTCTGCAAGTTTTATTTGTCAAATACATGTGGAGGATCCAGCTTAGCATTGAGGAGCACAGGCCACTGACTGTACAGAGGTTGGAGATCACTGTGCAGCTCCCCCCTGGGACATGGACTCAGCGGTGAGTCTGCACCCAACCCTGACACAGTACAAGGACCGGGCCTGTCCCAGAAACACCCCAGGGCCCTGCCCCTCCATGCCAGGTGCACCAAGTGTGGGCAGGCAGGCTAAGCAAGGCAGGATCCAAATGTGGAGGGCTTAATGTGGGGGGATCCAGGTGTGGGTTGAGAGGGTTCTGTGTGGGGCAATCCGGGTGTGGGCAGCTCAGTGGAGGATGTGGGTATGAGGGGATCTGGATGCACAGGGGCTTGTTTGGGGGTTCTGGGTGCAACAGTAATGGGACTCGGCAGGGGGGTCCAGGTGAAGGTGATTGGGGCTCAGCTGTGGGGTCTGGGTATCAGAGGGATAGAGCTTGGCAGCGGGGTCTGGGTGTGGGGGGCTCAGTGGGAGGGTCCAGATGAGGGAGTAGGGCTTAGTAGGGTGGGGATCCAGGTGCAGCTTGTTGGGGCTCAGTGTGTGTGTGTGTGTGTGTGTGGGGAATCCAGGTGGTTCATCAGGGTGATCCAGGTGCTTGGGGAGTGGGGCTTATCGGGGGAGCTCTGAGTGTGGGGGCGTGAGGCTCAGTGGGAGGGTCTGTGTATGAGGAGGTCTGGATGCATGCAAGTTGGGTGGATGGGGGAGCAGCTCCCTGTACAGGGATTCCTCCCCCTGCCTCTGAGAAGTGATGGGTGCAGGAAGCAGGGTGAGGAGGCGCTGGTTGCAGAGCTTCCTGAAGTTGGGGAGAAATCTGGGGGTGGGTCTGACCCAGCCCTGGATGCCGTGCAGGGAAAGAGGAGTCCTGTCCTCCCCAGTCCAGCTGGGACTAGCAGCTGAGCCCAGTGCAGGATAGGAGCCACCGCCAGGTCTTTCCCAGTCCCGTCCTCTACCCCACAGTGATTTACCTCTCTGCCAGCTGCCCTGGGCACCCAAAACATACTGTAGGGGAGGGTCACATGACCGCTGTTGTGGCTTCCCTTTGCTTCCCAATCAGAAACTCATTTTTCTGTGGGGAAGCAAAGAAATCTGCAGGCGACATAAATTCTGTGCATGCACAGTGGCACAGAATTCCCCCAGGAGTAACAATTTAGGACAGATAATGAGGACCTGGGAAACTCCAGGGGAGATTCAGGGAGGTAAAATGTAATTACCAGAATTGTAAATTGACCAGGACAACAGGCATAGACATCCTGACTTGAATGAAATGTGTCATTGGATCTTCAGAGAGCAGAATTTCAGTTTGTTGAACATTCCAAGAGCGAACAGGACCCCTAATGCCTGCTAGGGCATTAATTCCATACTGACTTGGGGCAGAGTGCCACTTACTGTATGATGTTCTGTCTGGGAAGCTTAGCCCTTAAAGGCACAGTCCCCACTACCACAACTGAATCCAGATCATCACTATCTGCAACAATTGGGTTTTCTCATCCAGCCCAGCAGGTCTGCTGAGATTTGACATGGAAGAAGCTAGAAAGGGGAGAGGAGAGAATTGCTTGGTATATAAAGAGTGGGTCCAATTCTCCTCTCACAGAAACCAGTTTTACACCAGTGTAGCTCCCATGACTTCCATGGATTTGCTCCCTGTTTATACTGGTGCAAGTGAGAGGAGAATCAGACCCAATATGTTTCTTCCTCCTCCCCATCCACACGTGTTTTGCTTTTCATTTTCTTCTAAACCTGGGAGCTGGCACCATGCCTAGTCCAGCATGTGTTTTTACAACTATATTCGCAGAAAGCTAAAGTCAACTGCTATTGCATTACTGAGCAAATACGGCAAGAAAATAAAGAGCGAGAAGCTTTGCAAAAGGGTTGGGGTTTTATTGTTTGTTTTTTAGCTGACCTCTTACTTTACATTGGGGGACCAGTTCTCAGATGTGAGCATCTACCTGGTTGCTGAAACATTCACTTTAGGGCCTGATCCAGTGAGGCTTTGAATGTCCCTCATGAGATGCTCAGTGCCATTTTCAGGAGGCGCTTGGCACCTTGCAGGACCAAGACTTTGAGATACTCCAGTGCACATTTTAGGCACCTCCCACGGCCTTAGTGATAACTTCCCCTCAGTAGGACTTTCCCTCTGCTAACCCCTCTAGGTGAGCACACAGTGTGGGGAAGAATGGGGAAAGGAACAGACCCAAAGACCCTTCCTCTATCCTTGCATGGCCTAAGAAAAGCCTGCACAATTAGACACTGCATTCAGGGGAGTTACTCTCTTGCTATTCTTCCAGGGCACACAGCATTGCAAAAAGGACATGGCCCTCCTTTCCCTTCACACTGGCCCATAAATCAGGACAAGACAGCAGAGGAAGGTAGGCTGGACTCTATAAAGGGGTACAGCAGCAGGACAAGAGCTCCCCCTGCCTATCAAGGAGTTCCCTATTGCACAGCACATCCCCGTTCTCCCCCAAAGCAGTGCAGCAGAGCTTCCACCCCCAATTCACAGCTGGGCCTGGCAGGCATGTCTAGTCCAGTGTTTTCAGCGTTGCAGGTATTCCCTATAGCAAGGGCAGGGAAGTATAGCAAATACTGAGGTAAACTTTTCCATGTCCCTCAGGCAAAATTGACAAGTGTTGACTGTCGTCTGCAAAGGCAGAACCTGGCCCTCTGACATAGGTGCTTGAAAATTATTGGGCTCATACTTTAAACTTTTCAGTTCCAATACTTCAGTCCCGTAGCAGAGTCCTTTCCTTCCTCCCCATTTTCCACTGCTATGAAATTAATTTTGAAATGCTCCTGCAGGCATCTTTTTGTTTTGTTTTTTGAATGGCAAATTTACCAGCCGGTAACACAAACTTTTAAAACTCTAGTAGCATGGCAAATTAATTAAATGAAATAGTCAGTCTGAGTGGATAATCCATTGAGAAAAGGTGTTACCCCAACACCTCTGAAATAACTTTGGTCTAGATCCTTCATCCAGTAGATCAGTTCCCTGTGACTATTCAGAGATATATCCACTTACTTGAGTGACAAAAAATGTGTGGTTCTTTTTAATTCTGTTAGTCCTGCAGAGGCATCACCTCTATGGGAAGGCTGTATTCTTGTCTCTCTGAAATTGACGCACTTGCTAAATTCTATATGCAGTGAGCCATGTTCCCAACTAGTATAAATCACTGTAGTTTCATGGACTTCATTGGAGCTAAACACATTTACACCAGCTGAAGATTTGGCCTGTTATTTTTATTTTTAGTACTGTCAGAGACAGAAAGAACCCAATTTAACTCTCAGAACTGAAAAAAAAGATTTAATCCAGAAAATACTGTGAGATAAACGTAGAACCCTGCAATGTCATTTTTATAGGGCTGCTTTTCAAAGTAGAACTTAACTTTAAAATATTTTTGCACTCATTAATATTTATAATAATAAACTTTTGGAAACTATTCTATTTCCTTGCCAATGTCTATTCCCACTTCCCTGTTACATGCAAACACTGGCTTATATCTCCAGTACAAAATCAGCATTGGCTATGTGAATATAACTATTTTTGATTGGTGTCCAAAATAAATAAGGCAGGAAATGTACACTCAGACTCTGCCTTCCTTACTCATATCGGGTCTGATTCTGACAATCTTACCCATGCACCCTAGTCCACAAGCAGCTCCACTGGCTTCGATGAGAGTATGTGGAACAAGATACTTTTCAGTCTAAATAAGGCTATCAGAATTCAGTCTATGGATTAATCCCCTACTCCATGTGAGTAAGAGTGGCAGAATCAGATGTTAAATACTACAGTTATGTGGTAGATTTGTTCTTGTGAATATTTAACAAGCACCTTCCCTCTTCCCCCTCAGGGGTCAAACTTCTGCTCATCTTACATATGCAAAAGTCCTTTTGAATTTAAGTGAGGAAGTAGATAGGATTTTTTCCTAAATCGTTCCCAGTTTATCTGAGAGACTACAGGCCTGATCCAAAGCCTATTGAAGTCAATGGAAAGATGCCCACTGCAGTAAATGTCACTGCATCAGGCCCCGCATGTGAAAATGACTCTATAGAACTCTGCTGTCTGTGAATTTATATTGCAAATTCTTAGGGCAAGGATTTTATTCTGTTTTCATATGTATAGTCTAATCAACTTTGCTTACATCTTCCATATTATGGGCATCCCTCACTCAGTCAAATGTCCATTGATGTCAATGAGAATTTGCTTGAGTGAGGACTGAATGGAAACTGAGAAAAAATAGTACAATAGATAGGTTTGATTTAGGATTTGTCCTTATATATAAAAAAGTAATAATGCATTGCTGGAGAGTCAAAAAATCTCTGTGTTTGACTACTAGCATCACTAGTTAATCACTAGGTGATGCAGTTTTCTCAGTCAAAGCGATCTGAGCTAGAAACAACAATAAACAATTTCCCATAGACACAACTAATTGACAGCATATGAGATCACTAGTGAATCAGTCATTCCCATCACTCGTGAGTTGGTCGCACCATTCATACTGCGCTAGATGCATAACACACTTTAGTGTACAAAGGATTTGGTCCTTCAAAAGTTATTTTCCTTGGCATCACCTTTCTGCCAGCTGTGGAATAGCTATAATATATTTATAAGACAAACATGGCTTTAACAGAGGTTAGGGAAAGTAGTAAAACATTACTGTGAGGCTCACTCATTTTTATAGCCCTACACCAGAAGGTTATAATAGTTAAATAATATATATACAGAGAGAGAGAGAGAGAGGAAATAGCCTTACCTGTGTAAGCATGAAACCCAGAAACCACTTTCTAAAGCTCATCTAGAAGCAGAAAACTAACAGATAAAGCTCTCCGGTGGAATTTCCCTTTTTAGCTCAACACCTTTCATGCTTTAAAAATCTTTGACACAGCTTTAACAGTTCCCAGTGGAAGAAAGGAGAAAGGACAAACATTTGCCTAATCATTGACATTTTCATAATCCCCACCCATTCATTCTAAAGAGAAACCTGTTTTTCAGATACACCTTATCTGCTCCCATTATCACACCAGTGTTCTCAGGAAGGGATGGTGTGTTCAGTGAGCTAAGTAAACTGTTCAACATGCAAACTGGAGAGGGAAAAAAAAAAAACACCCACAACCTGTTGTGACCTATCAATCCCTGTTCAGAATTGTCTTGGACAGGGGGGCAGATTGAAAACAAGGAGGAATAAAGAAGGAGGTATGCCTAGAGAGTGACTTCTGTGAGTGTGTTTTCTCAGGTGATGATGACAAGATTTTGTATAAAAGCACTGGAGTAAAGGAAGGAAAAAGTAAAAACTGGTTTTGCAGATTTTTTAAAACCCATTCTTCTGTCCAACTAGACCCTGGCAGTATCTTCCAGTTAATCTACCTCTTGGCCTTTTGGCTAAGATCAAATATAGTAGCCCTTTATTATCCAATACATCCTCTCACTGGGGTCTATCCTGTACTTGTGGGAGGGGGAGCAGTTTAGTACACCTTTTCCCCCTCTAATTTCAGTTACACTATAATCATTTATGTAGCATGTGATTATTATGAAGTATAAGAGAAGGACATATTTTATATTCCCTGACAAAGCTGTGTCAAGATGGAGTTAAGTTTGATGCCATTATCAGTAATTTTGGGTAACATACAATTATGGGGATGTTGCAATTATCTTTCCCCTCTTTTCCTCTCCCTCCAACCCACAAAAATATCCAGAGTTAAGGTTAAACTTGAAAGAAATCCAGACATATTGAGTAATGGCATGGGTAGCATTTCCATTAACACTGCCCTCTTATGACACCCTGCAATAAACATATGGTTACTATTAAGGCATTGTAGAGTTTGTGGTCCCAAATTACATTAAACTGATTTTTAAAGGCCCATTAGGGTATTGTTGTTTTCTCTCCCTTCCTGGTCAGCAAAGTTAAAATTGTTAGGGTGACCTAACTTAAGGCCCTACTTAATTTGTGATCTTGCAGAAATTGCGGGTTCTGCAATATTAGGTTTCCATCACAATTTTGACAGAGGGAGCCCCTGCTCTCAGCCCCATGCAGCCGACAGTGGAAAATGGCAGAAAAGTAATAATGGACTTTACTATCACAAATAATAAAGGTCCATTGTTACTTTTCCACAATTTTCCATGGCTTGTCTGCAACTAAGCCACAATTTTTTGACAATCATCCCGCAAGTCAAGTAGGGCCCTCTGCATAACATATTTACATGTCTATAAAGTCTATGGCTGAAAAACTTAATTTAAAATTATTTTATTATACTTAACTCCTCAAGGGAAATCAGGATATTTATAATATCAAGATCTTATCATAACCCTTGGCATTATGATGACACATACACTATCTTGTCCTGTACGTCCAAGAGTTTGTCTTTGAAAAATCAACACCATCTCCTAGAGGTACAAAGATCTGTATGCTCCCCAAAAGACAGTAAGCTCCTGGGGAATGGTCAGCCAAGCGCCGGAGAAAGTTAATCAAGGAACAATAAATCCTGATGCCTTCATGACACATGTAAATTACACAGGGCTCTCTCAAACATCAATCAGAAGAACAAACAAGACTTTTAAAACAAACAGACAAGCTCACAAAAACAGACCCAGCCCTTGAAAACAAATGAAAATAACAATAAAGCCAAAGCATACAAAGCTTCTCTCATCAGACTTAAAAAAGCCAAACAGCCAAACAACAAAACCAGAACACACAAACCTACTCTCAGTAATACAATATTATCAAATACATATGTGCTAACAGATATGCCATTCAAGGGAGAGTGTTCAGCTATTCTCAGTAGTCCTTACACTTGGCCTACACTATTATCTGAGGGTTCACCAATATATAGGATACTAGTCAACATGGATGCTTCATGGGGCAGGTTGCCAACAATTCCTACATTGATGTGGATACAGAGGCAAACTGGGGAGAGACACATGCATGGAGTTAAGTGACAGGCCGCAACTTTTATTAAACTTTCAGCACAAGGGAGGGGCCCTACCTGCCCATCACCCATACAACCTTACACCAGGAATTTAATTGGTTCTAGTGCAGGGGGTTACAGGGCTCCGTACCATATAACCCACAATGCAGGGTAAGCTCTCCTCAGTCTACTCCCCAGGACTCAGCTTTCTCTGAGTCCTAGCACACACACACACCCCATGAGGAGGACAGAGGGTACAGCAAGGCAGGGATCTCAGCCCACGTGGGCCACAAGGTCTGACCTCGGCCAGCAAAGGCCACATAAGCACAAGGCCCATCACCAAAATCCCACGTCTTTTACCTCTGGGAACCATTCATTTTATTTTCTTAACCGCAGTGGAAACCAGCCGTGAGTTGTGACATGTAAGCAATACCACCCCAGTGCCTCAGTTAGGCACCATGCGGATTTCTCCTTAGCTCACTGCAGCTTGCAGGTGCTGCAAGAAAGGCAAAATACTCCCTGCTCCTCTGCCAATTTGGCCTTGAGGAGAAAAAATTCCTTCCTGACCCCCCTAAACAGGCTGTGCCTGGCTGGGTTCTCATTCCTAGTTCAGGTGGGTAGGGTGGGCTGCTCAAACGGAGCCGAAAGAGTCTCCACATGGCTCTGGCACTGGGCTAAATCCTGGGAGCTGGGGATTGCACACCCCTCCCGCAGCTAACCAGTGGGCGACAGAGACTCCCATGGGAGGAGCTACCTATTGTCCCTTGGCAAGTGTCTCCCTCCCTTGCTATGGGGACTGTCTCCCCTTTCACCACCAGCCCCATCAATTTCCCCCACCTGCCGATGTGCGTGGGTGGCATTTCTAAACCTGGCTCTGCTGCTGATTCCCTCTGTGGGCTGGGCAAACACTTGACTTCTCCGTGTCTCCATTTCACCACCTGTAAAAATAGAATCTATAATACTTTACTTTTCTCAAAGGGGTGTTTTGAGGATTGATTTGTTAATGTATTTGTAGCACTTGAAAGTGGCAATACATTATGTAAATTGTTACCTGTACCCCTTTAAACTCAGTTCTTGTGTGTGGTGAGGCATTTTCTCCACAACCAGAGGCCGAAAGCCCTGTGCACAATGCACCTGTGAAAAGCCACTTCTTATGCCAGCCTTTCTGACCCAGACTCCTAAATAGAGCAGGCTCCAGCCTCTCTTCCTTTTCTACTTTGTCTTAAAGGCTGAAGGCTGTTGCAACCTCTCCAGGATGGTCTGTGTGAAATTCCCAAACCACACGCTAAGGCTCAAGGGTCTAATTAAAAACACTATTAAGAATAGCAAGAGAAGAAGATTAGATGCAAACAAAAGAACCTAGTCTGACAGTCTGTAAAAGCTTATGCAGATAGGTTCACCTTAAGTCTAGTTACAATGAATTTTAGGGGAAAAAACCCACATAAAAGGTGCTTTTGTTGTGAGTAATTTATCTTTTTCCCCCTCTCTGACTCCCAGTCTTTCAAAGTATATCCCTTTGACCCTCTTCCTCAAGTAGCAGCTCACAAACACAGCCTCTGGTTTTGGAGGTCCTAAGTTCCTCTGCCACTCCAATTCCAGCTCCTGTCTGTCACAATTTTTGTGTTTCAAAATCCCGTTAGCCTCCTAAGCCTCTAAGATGGCCAGGATGAGTTCACCAAGTAAATTATAGGGTTATGGTACAGGCAATCTCACCCCCAAGGTGGCATGCACAGGGGGGATTTAGGAGCTGCAATGCAAAGTGTTCCTGTGCCTAATTTTTAGATGCCCTGTCACTCACTGGAATTCACAGCCAAGTTAGGTGCCCAGGCCCCTATACAATGGATGGGGAGAGTTGGCAGCAGGCTGAGCAAGGAGGCAGCTAAACTAATGAGTCAGCAATACCAAGGACTGAGGTGTGGCCCAAGCTCCTGCCCCCAAAGGAAATTAGGTGCCTAGTTCCATGCTCCCTCTGCTCAGGATTCACAGCCATGAATCGTCTTCTGGAGTTAGATGCTTAAGTCAGGTTAGTGGTTTTTCATGAGAAATAGTAAGGAGATGCCCTCCCCCCATAAACTTTATCTGAGGGACTAGAGCACTCACCCTGGATGTGGGAAATGTGGGTTCAAATCCCCACTCTGCCTGATGTGGAGTGAGGACTTGAACCTGGGTCTCCCACCAGTGTGCTCTAGCCGCTGGTCTACAGAATATTCCAGGGCAGGGTTCTCTCAAGCTCTCCTATAGGAGCTGGTGCCCTGTGTATAAATGATTGGATATTCATTAGAGCAGTAGGACTGGAATCTAGGTCTCCCACAAGCTATCCAGGGGAGTGTCCTAACCACTGGGCTACAGGTTGTAAAGGGAGTGGAGGCATCACCTCCTCTGGTAGAATTGGCAGCATCTTTTGTGTGGGTTTATCTCTGAGCATGTCTACTGGATCAGTCCCCAAGGTAAGATAAGTGGGGGAGCACTTAGGCTAGAGTCTACACTAGAAAAATCCACACCCCTGCGAGGTATAGTTAAGCCGACCTAACCCCCAGGACAGATAGCACTATGTCCACAGAAGAATTTTTCCGTTGACCTAGCTACTGCCTCCCGAGGAGGTGAATTACCTGCACCAACAGAAGAACCCCTCCAGTCAGCATTGGTAGTATCTACACTGAAGCACTACAGAGGTACAGCTATGCTGATGTAGCATTTCAGGTGTCGACAGCCCCTTAGTCTGTGAATCCCTCTGGGGCTTAGGCATGAGTTATGTGCTGAGCTACTGCCAGAATTTAGGCAGCTGTGTGCATGCCTGGCTGCCAAAATTTAGGTTCTTTGAGGACTTTAACAGTAGAAACTTAGGTGCCCAGGCACTTTAGGTGCCTACAGGGTTAGGTGGCTGCTGAGCTGGGGTTCTGTGAAGGCCAGTGGCGCCAGCATGGTGGACTTCAGTGCCTAAAGTGGCAGTTAGGCATCTAAGTCCCTTTGTGAATCCCACCCTTTATGTTGTAGTAAAGAGATTAAATGAAAAATTCAAATTAAACAGGTGACCACCCCAATAAACCAGCTTCTTCTCAGCAGCTGTCTAACCCAGTCAGACGATGGGCTTAATTGCCATTTACACTGCCAGAGTGGTGGAATGGAGCTTATTGTACATGACAATTAGGCCCTAAATTGTTGTGAAGCAATTTATGTGTATGTTACATCCATTTGTAAGAACGTTTTCCAAAGGGAGTAGATAGGCCTGCTGAAAACAAAGGAGCAGGTGACTATGAAGGAGAGAGGGGTATAGCCCACAAAGCTATAATGCTGTTGGAGTCCTATAGAGATTTGACTTTCAATCTCTGCTCCCTTTTAGCCATACAAGAAAAGCATGAACAAGTACCCTGCTGTACCCCCTGCATTGTTTTTCACCACAACACATCTAAGACTTCGCCCCCCTAGACCTGCTCATCAAGGATTTCAGCTGTGGTGATCACTGAACAAAAACAAGGTCTTATCAGATCCATCTTGAAAATCTAGAAAGGGACAGTCAAATGGTATGTAGGACTCTTTAAATAGAGCCCATGCCACCGCTGACTCATTTGGATTCAGCTTAGTGGGGCGAGCCCCTCAATTAGGGCATGTTGCGTTCAGTTCTGTTATTATCCTTACTGTATCAGTGAAGGGTAAAATTTCATTACGCCTGCACTCGAAACTGAAGTGAATTTTAACCCAAAACACTGACAAAGCAGGTTTGTCTGCTGATTACCTAGGTAGGTATCACTAGACAAACCGTCTGCTCCTAAAGTCTTTCCTCCCAGTTTATCAATAGATGGCAAAGAGAGCTCATTCAGACTCTGGCTTACAGTAATAATGATGCAAATGCAGAAGGGACAACAGCTGGATGAGGGAGGGAAAGGAGTAGACTGAGACAAGCATTCTGGTAAGACTGGGATTGGAGGGGGGTAGAAGGACTGTGTCTAGGAGTTCGGGAGGAGAATGGGACAACTTGGTCACAAGATTTGAGCTGTGAGGAAGAGGAGGCCGGGACTGCTTGGACAAGGAGACTGGGAAAGACTGGGTCATGAGATTGGGATTTAGAAATATGCGGGGTGGGGGACTGGGACCCAATTGGCTGTCAGGGGTGTGGGAGGAACTGAGGGAGCTGGGGGAAGGGAATGGCTGACTAGGAGACAGGGATGAGGAATCAGTGGTCCGGGCGGGGAAGAGAGATGAGGAGGGAGGGGAGGCAGATCTGACAAGGAGCTGCTTGCAGGGGGAGAACTGGAAGTAGATGGGCAAAAAGACTTGGACAAGAAACCACTGAATGGGGCAGGGGTCATGTGAAAAAAGTAGTATGTGATCATGTAATTAAAGACTATCGTAATGGACACACATGGGTGGGGGATAAATTAAGGTTGCACTGGCATTTTGGCATTTTGAGTGCTTGACTTTGAAATCTCAATAATGTTCTTTTAACATTGTTTTATAAATATGTTACACACACACAAAACTGACTAGACATGTGACATATCCATGTATAGTCTTCCAGTGGACACCATTATGGATAAGAGATATTTATGGCCATTATGGGGAGGGAGCCAGGAATAAAGAGACGGAATTTAAGCCATCCAACCCCAATCAATTCCCAATAAACTCAGCTATCCCACCTCTGCCATTCCTGCCCACCAACAATAAGTAGTCTCCCAGCTAGTGACCAAAACTGGAAAAAAAGCCAAGTGGAATTACATTGCATCCTAAAGATTGCCAGACATGGGCTTTGATGAGTAGCAAAAGGGAATGAATTCCAGCTGCCACCCAAAGCCAGAAATCCAACCCTCAGAATGACAGATGTACACAACACATAACTACAGCAGTGGATTAGAAGTGTGCACTTGTGCTGCAAAATCTCTTTGATATCAGCCTCACCATATCATCAATGACATGGGCAAACATTTAGGGACAATGGACATGATCCTGCTCGCATTGACACAATGGTGCGTGATCATACTAAACTCCCGGTGACTACATGATTCATGATGAGGCCCAGTGTGTCTTTGTTTGCTGCTGTCTACCCAACAGAAGGAACCTCTGACACTAGGGTAGATTTTCAACTAGTATAAATCAGTGCAGCTTCGTTGACTTCAGTGGAGCTATGCCAAATTACATCCACTGAGAAACTGGCTCAATATTTTTTGCTGTGTGTTACATAAGGTGAATGGCTATTGTTTCATTCTCTTCTTTATTTGTTGCTGATATAGTAGAGTTAAAAAACAAATAAGATATTTTGAAACTTGGAGGCTTTTTGCAACCTGATTAAATAATTTTAAGGAACTAGTAACCCATAAAATGATGAGTCAAAGGAGGTAGTTTGCTGGAAGAGGCTCTCAGTAATGCTTCCTAAACATCTACCACCAAGTGGAAGGAGGTTTGGGCTGATTTCCCTGCCTATCTACCCCCTCTCTGGATAATTCTAACTCATCTCTGCCATAATCTATTCTTTGGGCTCCTAAAAGTAATTTTGAAGAGTCATTTCCCCCTCTGGAATGCACCTGATTAGCCAAAATGACAGAGATTTAAAATAAGCATTCCTAGAGAAAGGTTCCCTTAGGCTCCTCTCAAAACAGCTACCTCCTTCCCTGCCCAGTGCCCACCTGTCAATCTTACTTTACACAAGTTGGACAGAGTCTCATACTTGTTCCTGATCAAGTACATTGGAAAGTATAAACATTTCCAGCAAATATACTTCATAGCAGTGTGCTTGCCAACCACTGCAGCCTCCTTTCGTCATTATGGTTACAAGGAAATCTTTTTGTTTAAATGGAAAAAAACACAAATGAATGACATCCCCCCCTTCCCACACACACATACATTCTTTCCGTCTTCTCAAAGTAAGGTTTAAGTGGGATTAAGTGGTGCCTAGCCCATCTGCTGGCACTCTACACAGCAGTGACTTTCACCCCAAGAGAGGTGTTTCACACAAGCTAGGGAAGGGTTTTTGTGGGAGCCCCATGTTAAAATACTGGCAGCACAGTGGTAGCAATAACAGTTCATACCCACTCACATTGAAGACAATGGGAGTTTTGTTGATATGACCAAGAGAAAGATCAGTAGATATGGTGTTCCCTTAAACACACAGGGCCAAATTCTGCTCTCTTACACCAGGTGCACTGAGGTAACCGAGGACAGAATTTAGGCTCTGATTCAGCAGACCACACCGTTAACGTTTTTGACAAAATGTTTCCCCCCACCCCCTTTCAGAACCAAAACATCTCCCAGCAATATACTGGTTTCACACAGAACTTTCATTTTCAAGGTTCTCAAATCCAGGATGGGAATTTCTGGTCAAAACAGGAGAGGGAACCCAGCCAACTAGCCGACAGCCTGGGGGCTGAGGCACTCTCATACAGAGAGGGAGACCCAGGTTCAAATTCCTGCTCCAAATCAGGTAGAGCAAGGGCTTGCACCTGGGTGCTCCATCTCTCCCCATAGTGCCTTAGCACCAGGCTAGTGGCTATTCGGGGTGTGTGTGTGTGTGGGGGGTCTTTCTCTGTTTTTTCACAAAAGTTTCTAAAGGTTTCTTCCAACGCAGAACGAAAACAAATTTCAAAATCTCTGATTTTTCTCAACACAGAATTCTTGTTTTCTGGCTAGCCCTTGTGCTTAAGTATTTTGCTGGCTAGAGCTAAACTTAAGCTGGTGCTTAAAATTTAAGCATGTGCTAAAGTGTTTTCCTGAATCGGGGCTTTAGCCCTCAAGGCGTAGTCTGAGAATCAGCCTGTTAAATTTTCTTGATCAACATATTTCAAGTAAAGCAAACTTGCTCCCTCCTCCCTTTCAAAAATGCAAATAGGCTGGTTGCTGCATAGAAAATTTAAGGACACATACACCTTCTATACAAATAATAAATGAAAGTTCCATTGATGACGTATGGCTTTCAAGCAAAACTGTTCCTGTCAGAGCTATTTCTGGAACACTATGCAAAACACAAGAGAACATTTTTCAACAAGGCAGTCATTAATAAGGAGGGGATTTGAGAACATGTGTGCATACACGCACGTTTGTGTGACTGTGCGAAATTATACGTGGTACTGTTGAAGCTGTATTTCTCCTGTGTCCTGAATGACTTTAGCCAGAAAATGGTGAAGAACATAATTCAGAAGGATAATATTTTATTCTTCCCACCTATGGCACAAAGAATTATTTGTAAATCCTCTGTTCCTTCCTCCTTCCCTTCATCTCTGTTATACAGGACACTGAGTCTCATGACCAAGGCAAAAGAAAGAAAAAATATATACACAATGAGCCCAATCCTATTAATGAGCTCTAGATAGAGTTGGTGAGAAAATTTTCATAGAAAATTTTTTCAATTAGAAAATAGGGTTTTGTTGAAAGTGGCATTTTTTTAAAGGAAAATGTCAATTTCAACATTTTTCAATTTTCAAAAAAAAATAATTTCAGATAGAAACCCTACATTTTTCATTTTGATATAATAGGCTTTCTCCCCACTGTTACTATTCTCTAACTGGCAAAAGTTGGTAAATAGTCAGAAAGTATGGAAAAGTAGCTTTTCCCCCCACCACTTTCTGCCTGTTTCCTGACTTTTGTCCTTTGAAAAAGAGTGACACAATGTGCAAATCCTGATAAGTGTGGGAAGTGAAGTAACACTTTCAACATGGGCAGAAGCTAAGGATCTACAAGAAAACATGAGAAAGTGGAGGAAAGTCTACGTTCTGCACACCTTTTTACTGTTTAAAAGAAATGCAAATAAGTAGACAGGTATTCCCCCATTTTTGCCTTTTCTTCCTTTCCCCCACCCATAGGAAAAAAAGACAAAAAAAAGGGGGGGGGGTGACTCAAATTTTAAAAAAACTGGTGGGGGGTGGTTTAGAAATATCAAAAGAGAACACTTGTAGTTGAAATAAAATAAATGTATTTCATTTAGGTTTTGGGATTTGAAATGAAAGAAAATGTACCTTTTGCTTCAAAAGTCACAGCAGAAAATTTAAATTTTTCAATCCCAAAATTTCAGACAACCCCCTTCTTTCCCCCCCAAAATTGCTGGATTTCCCTCTCCCTCACCCCCCATCTTCCAACCAGTTGTAGTTCTAGGTGCCAGATTTTCAAAGGTAGGCACCTATCTGCCTCTTCAGATATCTAAATATCTTTGAAAATCTGACCCTAGCTCTATTCCCAGCTCTGCCCCTTACACACTTGTGTAACAGTCTTTCTGTGCCACAGTTAAGCTTGGTCTCTACATACAGTTTTGTGCTGGTATAACTATTTCACTTAGGGGTGTGATGTTTTTCACCGAACTAGGTTTACTGGTACAACCCCTAATATGGATACAGTTATGTCATTATGTCATGGCCTAGGCTGGCTTCACAGGAACTCTGCCTCCGTTTCTCTCTGAGGTTTTAAAAATAACTCCACTTACACCCAAAATTTCTAAAATTTCCCCCTCTCCAGGGTCTAATGTATTAAACTGCATCTGGCTCCCCAAAGAGCCCCAAATGCACCCCCCACCCCCCACCCCAGGTTCAGGCTTTCACAGCCTTCCTTCTAGGGACTGTACTTTTCTCCTTAAGTTCAGGGCTTTTACAGACAGACCTCCTTTCTGAGACTTATGTTCCTCAGTCCTGGTCTCCATAGCCTGTAGACTCTCCCCAGAAAACTCAGGGATTGCAGAACTCCCCTTCCCAGGATGGTGTGCTTTGCTTTCAAGTCTCAGCCTCTGAATATTCCCCCTTAAAGTTCAGGTTTTTCACAGCCATCCTTCCTGGGGCTGTGTCCTGGCCGAGTTCTTCTTTCCAGCTAGCTTCAGCAGCTTCCCCTTCAGCCGTTCTCTGTAGCTGGGCTTGGACTCTCTTTTGAATTCACCTGCCCAGTCACCTAATCAGTCTCTTAATGCTTCCCGGGTGGGTCTGATAACCCCCCAAATCTGTCCATACTGTCTGGGAGAGAGAGGAGCCTTGCCCTGCCCATTGTACAAGGCTCCAGGTCCTAAGCCCTTAAAGAAACAATGGTCTGGCACGGCCCCATACCTTCCCTCTGCCAGCCACTGACTGCTCCCTGGGACCATCTTCTTCTCTCCTAATTACTGCTTCAATTATTTTGTGGCTGTCCTCTGCCTCCCTGGACCCATGGAACAGGATAACTGGCCTCTTTCACTACCCCTTTGGCCTTAAAGGGCCATAACTAGTATGAAGGCATCTCATATCAATATGGCTATTTCCCCAAATTTACAGCAATCAATTGTAACAACATAAACACATATAACTGCATCTACATTCAGGGGATTGTACTGCTTGAACTATACTGGTATAGCTAAAATGGTACAACTTTCTAGTGTAGACAAAGCCTACTATGTGAAGCAGCTGCAACTGTAATGCAAGGATGGGGAGGTGACTCAGACTATGTCACTTAAGGCAGAGTAGAGTACATACACTGCACGCCCCCAGCACAGGTGTAAACAGCAGTGTAGACAGCGAGGCACAGCTTAGGAGAGTAAAGGCACACTGGAATCATAGGATATGGCCCTTTTGCTCCTGTGGTTCCCAGGAGAGTCCTGAACCGCAGCGGTGAAAGGAGCAGAACCTCACACTGGCAGCTCTTCTGGCGTAGCTGTACCGTCCTTAGCCCCACCCTCTGCCCCCCAGCCCTGTCCTACAGCAGGGCTTCTGTACAGGACTCGGGAGATGCAGCTGCGTGGCGGGGCCGGGGCAGCACAGCTGCACCGGAGGAGCTGCCGGTGTGGGGCTCGATTGCCAACGGGTCTGAAAAAAAATACTCTCTGCTGTCAGAGGGAGCTGGTTTGACGCTCTTCTGCTGGCAATTCCCAAAGCAGGTGTGACTGTGAACTGGCTGTTGTTCCAGAGAGCAAGCCCTTCTGTCATAATATAAAGGGAAGGGTAACCACCTTTCTGTATACAGTGCTATAAAATCCCTCCTGGCCTGAGGCAACATCCTGTTACCTGTAAAGGGTTAAGAAGCTCAGCTAACCTGGCTGGCACAAAGGACCAATAAGGGGACAAGATACTTTCAAATCTTGGGGGTGGGGGGCAAGGCTTTTGTTTGTGCTCTTTGTTTTACGTGGTTGTTCTCTCTTGGGACTGAGGGGGGCAGACAGAAATCCATCTTCCCCAACCCATCCTAATCCAAGTCTCCCATATTGCAACCACTATAGGTAAGCCGGGCAAGACAGATTGGTTTATCTTTGTTTTATGTGAATTTTCCCTGTGTTAAGAGGGCGGTTTAGTCCTGTTTTCTGTAACTTTAAGGTTTTGCCCAGAGGGGGACCCTTTGTGTTTTGAATCTGAATACCCTGTAAAGTATTTTCCACCCTGATTTTACAGGGATGATTTTTACCTTTCTTTTTTTTTAATAAAATCCTTCTTTTAAGAACCTGACTGATTTTTCCATTGTTCCAAGATCCAGCGGTTTGGGTCTTTGATGATTTTGTAACCAATTGGTTAGGATATTATTCTCAAGCCTCCCCAGGAAAGGAGGTGTGTAGGGCTTGGGGGGATATTTTGGGGAAGACGTCTCCAAGTGGTCTCTTTCCCGTTCTTTGTTTGAAACGCTTGGTGGTGGCAGCATACTGTTCAAGGACAAGGCAAAGGTTGTACCTTGGGGAAGTTTTTAACCTAAGATGGTATGAATAAGCTTAGGGGGTCTTTCATGCAGGTCCCCTCATCTGTACCCTAGAGTTCAGAGTGGGGAAGGAACCCTGACACCTTCTCTTCTCTTCGCAGCCCACACAACAGCTGTGCTGTGTCCACCCACTGGGAGCACACACCCTCCCCCCAGTAATATAGGCTGGATCATGAGGAGAGGAGGTGGACAGCGCGGGACCTCGGGCTGGGGGTGGGTCAGGGGTCAGGTGAGAAGTCATGTGGGGGGTCACGTGGGGAGGTCACGTGCCCCTCCCCTGCCCTTTCCGTGGTGCAGCGCACTGGTGAGAAATGAATTCTACTTGCACCATTGCTCTCTGCATGCCCATGGAGTGCCTCCCGCGTCTACACTGCTATTTTTAGCAGAATAGTGCCCTGCTGCTGGAGCCTTTCCCCATTGCAGGGAATGATTCCGGCAGCGGGGACAGGCTCTAGCAACTCCTTGGTGCCAGAGTCTCCTTTGCCACAGCCTTTCACTGCTGTGTGTAACTACACACCACAGTGAGGATACAGCCTGCTTCTCACTGCAGCTTGTAGCTATACATATCCTACATCCTGTTGCCAGTGTAGACAAGGCCCCAAGGCCATTCACCGTTTTGGAAGGCAAGTTCTGGACTGCAAGGGGCAGAACAGACAGCGCCGGCTGCCGATTATAGCAGCCTCTGGTTGCTGTGTTCTCTAGCGTTTAAATAAAAATAATTTCAATAGTAAATACAAATGCTCCATGAGAACCACCATATAGTTACTTCCGCTGTATAATGGGGAGAATAATACCTGCTGTACTTCATAGGGGAGTTGTGAGGCTTACTTAGTGTGTGTAAAGAGTTATGAGCTCCTCAGAGGAAAGGCATCATGTGAATGCCAGTATTATTCATTATGATTATGTCTGTTAATAAAGGAGCTATCTTTTGTTCCTTTCAGAAGAAAACTTTAAACCTGAGGCCCTCACTGCTCTGCTTAGGGGATAAAGATCATGTGACACTTTTTGTAAGAATAAAGTTTTGCCCTGATATCATTAGCCAACATTTTCTATTCTTCCATCGTTATGATATGTGTTGTGCATTGGGTGATTGCCACCCTCCATCCAAAGGTGGTTGCATTTTATTATTTCCAATTTAAGGGCCCTTTAGATTCCAGAGTGGTGTAAAACGGATTAAGGGTAAATAAGAATCAGGCTCTAAGACTAGAACATTTTTTGCAGTACTGTGAAATGAAGTGCGCTATAGATTAGTAAATGTAATATAATATTATTTCATATCAAATTCATCCACCATATAGACAGTGTTACATTGATTATATGCTAACATAGCTGATCTACCTGGGCCAAAATCATCCTTGATCTAAATCCAGTGATACTAGTGCTTATTAATTATACACATAAATTAACATGCATGTGAGAGGAGAGGTGATCACTGGAGTGGGAGTCATTGTTTCAGGCTTTTGTTGAAAGGCTGGGATGTAATCACTATTTTTAAAAATTGATAAAAATATCATGAGTCAGTGTTGGACATCAGTTACAAATCAGTCTGTGTCCCAAGTGTTCTCTTTAATAACCTCCTGACCTGACATCCAAGCAGTCAAGTTTTATCTCACACCTATTCTATCCTGTACTTTTTGGTACTAAGGACAGTTGATAGACTACAATCTTCTGCCTCTAAAATATTCAAGCACATCATAATGGAAACACACTAAAAATCATAGACAACACATTTTGAGGCAAATATTCATGAGAAGATTTTCATGTGACTTGATACTTTATCAATTGAACAGATGCACAAAATTCTACCAGCAGAGGTCATTTTGGCCCAAGAATAAGTTAAGTAGCTTCGTGAAAGGCCTGCTTTTATCTAAGGAAACATCTTGAAACACTGACTATACAATACCAAAGCTAAGAGCCCTGGGATGGGTGAAGAAGAATGCTAAAAACAGCGTTACTAAACTATACTCATCTGGTCAAACAAATTCAATATGTGCTGTGAAGTATCAACAATATTCCATTGTTTATGTTGTTAGTGCATATGGCATAGTTTAGTTGTTAAGCAACTGGGGCAGTTTGAATATTTGTGCTGAGAAGTTACATTTCTCTGAAGCAAATTTGTCCATATGACAGTAAAGCATCTTATAAATCTCAGAATAAATGCAATGGTTAAATGGGATCCATCTGTGTCCCCTCTTTCCCTGGATGTTTCCAGCACCACTGTCTGTAAGTCCCTTCATAAAGGGCCAAATCTGGCTTCCGTTATATCACCTAAGCAGTGTGGGTGTCACTGACAGCAGCGTTTGGGACATATACTGTATGCCTGCAGACACAAATGTTCTTTCTCAGAAATATATTCTATTCATCCCAAGATGCCTCTGTGCAACTGATATATACTTAGATTTATGGGTGGTTTTTCTTTCACTACTAGCTTTAGAAAAGGTGAGAATGTACATTTAAAAGGGAATCAGAGATGAAAAATCAATCAGGGACTGCAAAGTGCAGTTGCTGGATGAAGTTGGGGAATTATAAGCTGCCGACCATAAGGAAAAAGCAAAACAAAACTATAGAGCCCAATAATACAGCACAAACTCATTTATCCAAAATGGATGGTGGGAGCATCAAAACTACCTGGGTAAACAGAAGCTTAGGTCATAAGGGAGACAAGTAGTGACTGATTCTTATACAATCACTCTGGGACACATAGATGCATTTAGGATCACAGGGAGTTTTGATTATTCAAGTTGTAGGATATAAAAATGTACTCTGCCATAAGGTCTACTTTCCCCATCCATATTTCCATTATTACAAACATCTGCAGAGGTTTGCACTGCCTAACCAAACATATCTTTATCCTTTCTATTATTATTTGTATTGTGATAGTGCTTAGGAGTCCCATTGACAGACCAGGACCTTACTGTGCTAGGCCCTGTACAAACACTGAATAGAAAGATGGGCCCTGCCCCAAAGAGCTTACATTCAACGGTCAACATTCAATTATGGTAGCACTCCAATCAGGATTAGAGCCCCACTGTGCTAAACAAACATAATGGATGTAGATTGTTACATGTATACATTGCATCCTATATGTATGAAAATATTTCAAAATGATTAAAGTCCAAGGACACATTCAATTACATCAGAGTTCTAGACATTCCAGTTGTGTGATGTGTCAGTGGAGTATGAATGACTTGGAGTGACTGATTTGTTCGTTTTACAACTTAAAAACTCCCTTTCTATGTTTTTGTAAACTTCACAGAAAAAGACTACCCTGGGGTGAGATGTGGCATATGAAATTTCCAAGGGATGGATTTGGGCCAGGTGAAAATCAGTCTCAGAATGCGATGCCAGTTTCATGTTTAACTAAGGAGCAGCTAGTGCTATTTCACAATCTCTCTCCAAACAGCCATGTATTTTTGTTTGTTCCATATAAGCCTGATCCAAAGCGGATTGAAATCCATGGAAAGACTCCATGGGCTCTGGATATAAAGGTATTGTTTTTATTTCTTAAAAGTATGATGGGAACTTTATAGTAAATGTTTGGAAGAAAAAATAAATGAATTATGCCTTCTTCTAAGTTTTAAAACTCTTATTGCTTTGAAATTACTATATGAGAATTAATGCTTGGTAAAGCAATAAGGTCCCTATTTCTCCTCATTTTATACCAAGGACTGAAAAGGGAGTTGAAGGAGATTAATTACATTGCCTGCTAATCAAGGCAAAGACATATTTTTCTCCATCTCATAATTTTTATTTCATCTAGTTTGGTTTTTTTAGGATTGCCAGATGTCCCAGTTGCACTGGGACAATCCTGGTTTTTGAAGGTACATCCCATCTGCTCTTGAAAATATTTCTGTTCGCTGCTCTCTTGTTGACTGTGTGCTTTTAGAGCAGCCAGCCAGGAAAGCAGTGTAGGAGAGAGGCTGACAAATTATTATCAAACTATAAAAAGCTACCCATATTTCCCCAATGCTGATAATTAATTCTACAGAGAGACCTTGTCATAAAAAGTAAATGGTCATCATGGTATGAGAGTAATTATGCCCACGATTTTCACTGCTGTTCAGAGATTACCTTTTACATGTGCACATTTCCAAAGGGGACTGGTAAATTTGCTCTTGCTATATTGCATGGGTACCAATCTGTGCGTGCAACTGCATTTGCTCAAGCAAATCACTGTCTGATTACCTGATCTGAACACATGTTTACTTGTGCAAAGGCAGGTTTGGCACACCTAATTTGGCAAGTATAAATTTAGAAGACACTTTTGAACATTGTCTGTAAGAAGAATGGTTTTGCCTTTGTCACATGTACAGAGAGTGGACAAGATCCTCTGCTAAAATGGGGACACTTTTTGCTGAACCACTGGCAAACTCTGGCCCAAAAACCTGAGTAATCATCTCCATGCAGGGCAGATGCTCTGATAACTTGAGGGGATGGCTGGAGGAAAGTTGGGGTGGCTGGGATGCTCCTACACTGCAGTTTCAGTTCATTGAGCTCCTTCATGTCAGGGTTGCTAACTCTTGTGATAATCTGATGAATCATGTGATATTTGGTATTTTTCTTAAAGCTCCAGCACCTGGAGTCATGTGAACATGTGAGAAACGAAGCTTTTATTTAAAAAAGAAAGTTTCTAATCCTCACGGTTGCAGAGAAAAGCTAGAAAAATAGACCCCATAAGCTCAAAATCTAGAGAATATATAAAAAGAACCCAATTTTGTTATTTTTAAACCAGTCTTGTGAGTTTTTTGGGGCCAGATTTATGATTTTTGAATCCTTGGGGTTGGCAATACCATCTTGTATGCTAGGGGACTGACCCTACACAGAGCATCCTCAGGGTTGGGAAGTGCAAAGGTGAGCTTTATCTCACTTCTGCCTCTACCCCCCACACCTGTCCTGTGCCGAGTTCAGGATCCAGCCCACTCACTCCTATACAAGGGAGTGCAGGGCCTTCTCAGTAACTGGCTCTTGGCTCTGTCACTTATTCTCTACCCGCTAGGATTAACAATATTGTATTTCAAAAATAAGGGACTGTTTACTTAGCACCCCCTGTCCCACCACTCCTCCCAATATTATTATAATTATTGTTATAATTAATAATGTTGTTATCAATACATACAATAATAAATAATTATAATAATTAATAATCAGCACGCACCTACATTGACCAGGGCCATTTCTTGAAGCTTTCTTCAGTGCTTAGCAACTCCAGACTTTGCTGTACAGAGAAGAAAAAATAAGGGACATCTCTTGCACTAAGGGACTGTTGGCAACCCTGCTACCTGCCTACACAAACTTGGTCTGACAGAAGCTGAGTTTGTTGACCTTCACGGCTTATTGTAAACACTCTCTTTTCCCAGACTGTCTCTGATGCGGTAGGCCAGGGGTGGGAAGGTTCTGGGTTATGTAAATTGGAGAATGTTTCTCATTGTCAGCCGTATCAATGTGGGCTTTTTCATAACAATGTGTTTTGATAATTGAATAGAATGGAATGGTCATGTGTGTAGAGTTTGGAGGCTGCTATGCCTAAATAAATGAAGTACACGAGTAAACAAATATGAAACACAGCAGTTTTCACATATTATACTGAACTTCATAGCTGCATGCAGCCTTCCTGAGCTTGCTCGACTGAATGATTAACAAGGAAATGGATTTCATTTGTGGAATTTTGTAGAGGACAAAATTGTGTGTTATAGCTGGGAGGTAAAGTACAATGAATGTTTAGTAAGAGAGTCACATTCATTGCAAACTAATCTCCAATGTCAGACTCTCAGGGGTGGAGTGGGGGAAAAAAAGGTACCCAAGCTGCGTCCGTAAAATATGCATTCACGCATCCAATATTTATGTGGGGGAAATATGCAGCTGAGTGCAAAAAATGGGTAATGGTTCCTGTTTGTATGTACAGTCCCTCATTCGATCCATTCCACCGCATACTGTGCCTGCCTGCACCCACATGTGCAGTTTTAGATTCTAGGTAGATTGAAAGACCATCAGAGGAGACCTGTCTTTGTTCCCATAAAGCATCTACAGTTGCACATTTTGGATGCTGCATAGGTAATAATAAAATGTGGCCTGTTTTTGAAAAACCCCTCAACACTGTGTGCTAATGACACTCATAGCTTCCTCTAGCAATAGCAACACTGATTCTGCCCCGTAGGACCTGCAGGGACTCTTTCTGAAGGGTACAGAATCCTTGTGCATCTTTAGTTCTCAACATACACTGGGTTGTTTTTTTTTAATTCTACATTTGTCCTTAGCAGAATTTAAAAGATGTGAACTACGGTTAAAATTAGTGTAATTGGAAGAGCACACAATGGAGCTGCACAAAGAAAACTTGTTGCGCTTTTTCATTTCTCATTACTTCTTACACTGAATTTTCGCTTTCCGTTAACAAGAGTTTTTGTATAGTTTTGCTAGGAAAGTCATCTTTGCAAATAGGCTCAGTTTCATCTTTCAATTATTTCTCCACAAACATAGGCCCAAACATGTTTGTAACAAAATGGAAGCAAACTCTAAATTTTGAGTAGTATCATCTGTCATTACTCCAGCTCAGAAAACCACATAAAAATGGGCTTAAGTTCATCCCTATTCATGACAGCATTTAAGCACATGGTTAACTTTAAGACTTAAACACATCCCGAACAGAGATACTTTCCCAAATCAGGGCAATTGTCATTATCTAGCCTACCTTTGATGCACAGAAACCATGCCCTGATCCTGCAAGGTGTTGCATACCCTGAACTCCCATTGACCTGGAGTTGAGAGTGCTCAGCACCTTACAGGAACAGCTGGCTCTTAGCAGGACTAAGCTCTGTCACTGGTGCCCACACACAATAGAATTATATTAACCAAACATCATGTGCATTTGCAAACAAGGTGAATTTGACTACAAGTGAGTTTTATTCAGGTACACTCCCCAGCAGTGATATGGGCAAGTGAGGATGTGCAAACATCGTGCACGCTTCTGAATTCAACATACAATGCCAGACATGCAATGTAAATATTTTTTCCTAGTGGTATTGCCAATATTTGAACTATTGTGCTTTTGTTCACTGGAGATTCTAAATATAAAATATAAGTAAATAAAACAAAGATTAAAAAAAAATTAAAAATGTGAACCTCAGGCCTGCTCCAATTTCACAGAATTTAATGCCAGAAGGGACCATTATGGGGGACTATCTAATCTGACCTCAATTTCAAAGTAAACAAAATGAAAAGAACTGCAACAAGGAATCAAGAAACAGTGGCAAAGAAATATATCTTTTCTTCAGGAATAGCAGGGTTGTGTTCCTCTAGGTCAGCATAATTTCCTCTACCTGTACAGATTTCCAATTTTATCCTTTATGCCAAGGGGAACATAAGTAAATTAATTACTGCAGACTACAATGTAGTCAGTAACACCCAAAAGTACTCAGCACACTGGATGCCATTTAAATCAACATGGAGAGAACCTTTGGGAGTTTGAGGGTTGCAAGCCTCTTTGGATATTTTGCAGGTAGACAGAACTAGTTCTAGGCCTGGGCTACATTTGAAATTTAGGTCAACAAACCAAAACACCTATATCCAAAAAAGTTGAATTTTTATTCTATTTTATTTTTACACAAAAAGCTGCATTTTTCATGGTTTCCTGCCTTCCCTGGAAAAAACAGAACTTTTCAACCAAAATGGTCGTCTTTGTCTTGGCAAAAGCCCACATTTTGTCAAAAAACAGTTACAATGGAAATTTTTTGACCAGATCTAATTTAGATATTAAAATTAACTTTATTTTTCCATGCCTCCACCTTTTCGGTTCTCAGTATGCCACAGAATTTTGTGCTGACAAAGAATAACTGAGGCCAGGTCTGCGCTAGGAGCAAGTTGCCCATATAGCCATACCAGTGCACTATACCTACTGTGGACACAGCTTTCTGTCACTTTTGCTGGCAAATAGCTTATTCCAGTCGTCCTGCGCAAAATAAGCTAACCCCAAAAAACACAGTTATACCAGTATAGCTGCAGCTATATTGGGGGCTTTCCCTACAGAGCTATGTCGGTCACAAATCACACCTCAGCACAGCCCTGACTGACACAGCTATGCCAGCAAAAGTCTGTAGTGTGGACCTGGCCTGAACCATAGAAGCTGTTTGGGGGACGTTAATGGTTTTGGTCGCTGGGTAGTGGATAGATGGAGCTTTTGTCACCGTGGAAAGCATAAAAAAGAGTTTCGGACTGTAGGAATAAGCACATTAGCTGGATGTTTGTGCTCAAACGATCAGCAGTGAAATAGGGACAGGTATTGATATTTAGGCTACTTCTACATTATGTGCTGGGGTGTGATTCCTTTGCTCGTGGTACTCATACTGGTGCTAGCTTGATGAGAACTAGTGAGGCTTTAAAAAGTAATGTAGCCACAGTAGCCCGGGCTGTGGCCTGAACCCCCTGAGTATGTACTTGGCTTGCTTGCTGCCTGTGCTATCATGGCTACACTACTATTTATATTTACACCAGCTGTCAAGCCTGCACAAGTATGAGTAGGCAAGCTGGGAATCTCATCCCTAGCGTGTAATAATTCAGTTTCAGAGTTAAAACCCTATTAGATGAATGGGGCCGTTCCCAGAGCTGCTGTTTCAGGCTGTCTCCAGATTCATGAAGACGGCGCTGCATTAAGTTACACTTGCTTTATACTTTGAAGGTCTTTTCCCACAACCATGTAGGTTACAAGTTGACGTGGACACTCTGGCTGTGGAACACACCGGAGCATAGCTACACAGCAGCTGGGAAGCGTCACTCCCAGCTGGGGTAGACATGCATGTGCTGGCTCTGCTCAAGCCAGCATACTAAAATTCTCTGTGTAGCCATGGCTGCATGAGTGGGGCTCAGGCTAGCCATCCAAGTACAATGCATATTGTAGGTGGCTGCCACCTGTGCTGCTGAGGCCACATGGCTATTTTTAGATGCTAGCTTGAGCAGAGTTAGCAGGTGAACCTCTACACGTGCACACATCCACAGAGACTTGGCTACAGCCTGTTGGTTTAAAGGATAGAACCACCCCCAAATGTTCAAATAGCTCAAAATACTGCATTTCCTTTTTTCCTTTTCCTTTTCGCATTAGGATTTCTTGCTCTTCCTCTCTGCCCCCCTTTTGAATAGTCTCCCCCCAGCAGAGTGCTGCTTCAGTAACATTCAAGTCAAGGTTTTGAAGCATGAAACCAAATTTAGACATGATATAAATGGGTAGCATGCTATTGACATTGACGGGATTGCATCTGTTTACGCCAGGTTTTAAATTTGTTAAACAATGTTAAAGTGAGTTCAAAATTGCTTTCTCTACCCCTAATTTAACTGCAAAGGTATTTGTGTTCTGCTTACTTTCCTTTTTCTTCAATTATTAATTTGAAAAAGAATCTTCTTGTCATAGCTGCCAAGTTTTGCACAGTTCCAGGTGTGACCATTTATGCAAATCATTCCATGAGCTAATTTAAATATTTGCAAATGTGGAAATTAGCTGATGAAATAATTTGCATCTGGCTGTACACTCCAGTTTATGGTCAGTACAGCCTTCCCAAGCAATGGTGGAGATCAGACACGGAGTGACGCATCACTTGGCACTATAAGGCTGGAGCTAAGATTGTGAGCCCTCTCACCTTCTGTTCTCACTGGGGAGAGGAGGTCCCCTGTCTTCTGCTGCTGCTGCTCCTTCCCCCTGAGATCCAGCAGGGAGAGCAGCCAAAGGCGAGGCAGACATGTGGTCAGGCTGCCTGAAGCCAAGCTTCACAGCAGCATCTAGCAGCCACAGTTGGAACTGCAGTTCCTGCCTGCAGTTCTGCCAATGGCAAGAGATTCAGGTTGAGATGCAAGCAGACGTGACAGGGCTGCCCCATTTGTGAATGTCATGCTGCAGACATGACACTGGGCAGCTCTGTTGTTTTTCTTTGTCATCAAGAAAAAAATCAACTGTTTTCTCAGGTTTCAGAGTAACAGCCGTGTTAGTCTGTATTTGCAAAAAGAAAAGGAGTACTTGTGGCACCTTAGAGACTAACCAGCAATGACTTGAGGTTTCCCTACTCCTTCCCATAGAAAGATTAAGTCTGTAGTGACCTGTCATTGCTTCGTGCTGATCTGTGTTGCATCTCTTAACTCCAAGATTTTTGTGCTAGCCTCTGATCTTCCATTAGTCATCTAAATCAGACCATGTTAAAATCCCTAGCACAATATCTGCTACATTCTTCTCCAACTGCATTAACTGAGGAGTTCCCAGCAACTGCTACCTCCAGCTACACACCAGTTGTGTTGCTTCTTCTCAAAAGCAACCTGCGCTACACAGCCTCTTCAAATGATAGCTAACCTATGGAACAGCTGCAGAGATGCACAGTGAAATCACTGCAGTGTAGCCCACCAATGTTTAAAGAAACAGGGGTTATAAAACCAGATAAACCAAAAATAGATATTTCCAGAGAAAGCAAACACTTCAAGTTACCTAGGGCAAGTTTCCTTTAAAAAATAGTTTAATTTCCTTGTTTCATATGGAAATATTGTATGAACAGTATTCTGGATGTGGCACTCAGGTGGTTAAATATGCACAATTTGCTTTTTGAAGCTTGGAATCTGCTGACTTTATTTCAAAGCAATCAAAAGTATCTAATTTGCATTCACATTCACATTAGTGGACCATATGTTACTCCTGTTTAAAAGCTATATGCTGCATTCATTATGAAATACTTGGCTTCCTTTCTTCATCCTTTTACTTTGAAATCATTGTGATAACATTGCAACACTTATATGTGGGTTAGTCTCAAATACACAAGTATTTTTTTTGTGATTCAGTCTTTTTCAAAGGCTTCTATGGGTGAGGGGTTTTAGTTTTGTTTACAGTATTATGGCAACTTGCAAATCAGTGAAATAAAGCCATTTGATATGACAGTATATTATTCCTCATATCTAAAATATCAGCTTTTCAGTCTGTCTCTGCACAAGATTTCAGATTACACAGAGTGTCATGATGTGCATATCCTTTAGAATTCAAGGTGTCGTTCATTTAATTGAGTGAGGTTTTAGGAAATGGCAAATCTAGAGTTTGGCTATGTTATTACTAGTTAGGGTGACCAGATGTCCCGATTTTATAGGGACAGTCCCAATATTTGGGGCTTTGTCTTATATAGGCACCTATTACCCCCCCATCCCGATTTTTCATACTTGCTGTCTGGTCACCCTATTACTAGTAGCATTATAATAGCGCATAGAGCATCCAGCAGAGATGGAGTTCCCTCATTGTGCTATGCATTGTAAAAAACACACAGTAAGAGACGGTCCCTATCTCATAGAGTTTACATTCTATGGACAAGAGAGAGAGACAAAGGGCAGAAGAGAAGGAGCATTGTCCCTACACTACAGGTGAGGAACAGAGAGATCACATGACTTGCCCAAGGTCACACAAGAAGTCTGTGGCAGAGCCAGGAACTAAACCAACGACTTCCAAGTCCTAGTCCAATAACTTAACCACAAGACTGCCAGCCTCTTATCTGATTCATTTTCCCTTCATATTTCACCACTTCAAATACTTGCTATAGTGTACACTCCTCAACTGCTGTAGGGTATAGTCTTCACAGTGTCATTTCCATAAATTGTGATGAATAAAGGTAGTTTAGTAGTCTGACAAAATACTGCATGTATAATACCAATAGTTTGGAATTATGATCATATTTCTCCTATAGTTAACAAAGCCATGGTTGCTATTGGAGACTGATTTTGACTCACATACCCCCAAACTTTCTGAACAGAACTGCCTTCCCACTTGCAGCTTCACAGTTGGTTTTTAACACTTGGAAAAATCCTTTAACTTCTTCAAATTATATCTCAAAAGAACCTTGATATGAAACCTTCATCTTTGTATTCTGCATTAGTCATCAATGAGCAGTGCACAGAGTTATTGTTAACAAAAGGGGTGAATTTTTTTTTGAGTTAGATGCAAACATTTGGAGATCCTAGAGACTATAAACCCAAAGCGATGTCTTCCAGGACATATAAGTAACAAAAGTGCATCTGCAGAACCTGTCTGTTCTGAAACATATAGTTCAGGTAAGAAAGCCAGGCAACTTCCATTGAAACCCAAAGCTGATCCTCTCTAACCACGTGGAACTTAGAATACAGTAGGTTTCATTTTTTAAAAAACTTGTTGGCTGGATCTCTCAATACATTGACAAGGCAGGTTCAACAAGAGACTTGTTCGTAATACTGGACTTAAATGTACAAAAAGAGAATTTCAAATAGATACTAGAACTGAGTGCATCCTAACCTCAGCAGGCATATAAAGCACAATTATTGTCCATCTGCTATTAAAATATAAACAGAGCTTCTTTCATATAGCAGATAGTAAATGAACCAATGTGACAAAAGATATATTGGCCTCTCTGCATAAGGCCAAATGCTACTCAATGAAGTTTGAAACAGTGGAACAGTTAGATCCATGTGTTCTTGAGTTGAAAAATGGTCAGCAAATGCAAATGATCGAGCATGTATAACTTCTTGTGATGAGGGACTGCCATCTCTCCTGAATGTCTCCTGTAGGCTGGGTGTGGTGCTGCAATCTTTTTTCTCCTGACACCCCTGTAGGTTGTCAGCCTCATTAGGCAGGTCTTTAGTGGCTCAGTCCTCCAGTCAAGTCACATAGTTAAATGGATAAACCCCTTCAGGGGTAGCAGAAGTCCAAAAGAACTATCTGCCCTCACCAGGGTCTTCAGCCCCGTCTCTGGGCCCTTTAAACCCTGCTCTTTGCTTGGGCTTCTAAATAAGTCTTATCCCCTTCTTGGCGTTTGGGCCACTTTGCAGTGGCCAGTGGGGGGACCCGGGCCTGCCCACTACTCCAGGTCCCAATCCAGGGATTCAACCCAGAGCAGCCACGTATCACTGCCTCCAGTTCGCTGCTGCTATTCCTTGGGCCTTTACTCACCTAGCCTCTTTCTCTTCACCCTGACCTCAGGGCTGAAGTTCTCAGATCGTCTTCCTCCTCACTGACTGCAAATACCATCCGGACCCATCTTCTGGTTCTCTTTGGAGCTCCTGTGCCCAACAGGAAGATAGTTAGTTAGCTGGCTCACGCCCTCCTCTAGTCTCAGTCAGGAATGGACCTGCTCAGGTGCTACAGCTCATTTTATCTAAGCCTGCTGAGCTCTGGTTGGTTGCTTCTATGCAGCCTCTCTAGGCAGCCCTGGAGGACCCACCTTCACTACTCCTTTCCTGGGGTAGGGTATGGTAGGATCGCAGGGCCCCCAGCAGGGGGCTTCGAAGGGCCAGGTATATCCCATTTCACTTGTCCACAGAGCAGGGTGAAAAATATATTCTTAATGAATGTATGAGATGTTTAGCAGACTGGAATGCATTAAGGATATGCATCACAGTGTTATGGATTCGAAAAATACAGGCACTATACAAAATCTTGCTAGCAATAAGAAATAAAGTAAAAGCTGAACTTGATCAGATGGTAAAATCAGATGCTACTAAGATGCTACTAAGTGACTTGGTTAATAGTATGGCCACCATGAAAAACACAAAAGCTCATGAAATATTTGTATAGATCTAAAAATTAGGGCTGTCAAGCGATTAAAAAAATTAATTACGCAATTAATCACAATGTTAAACAATAATAGAATACCATTTATTTAAATATTTTTGGATTTTTTCTACATTTTCAAATATATTGATTTAAGTTACAACACAGAATACAAAATGTACTTTATTTTTTATTACAAATATTAGCACTGTAAAAAAAACAATTCCCCCATTATAAGTACTGTAGTGCAATCTCTTTATCAAGAAAGTTGAACTTACAAATGTAGAATAATGTACAAAAAAATCTGCATTCAAAAATAAAACAATGTAAAACTTTAGAGCCTTTAGAGCAGTGGTCCCCAGTCTTTCTGTGGGACTATCACATTCCTATTCCCAGAAGACTGTGGTGGGCACCAGATACCCCACCACTGAAATACTGCCAAGAAGCGGCAGCGGAAAGAAGCATTGCCGCCAAAATGCTGCTGAGAAACAGCAATGCTTCTCGGTGGGATTTCGGTGATGCTGTGTTCTGCAGGCGCACACAACTGCCCCAGCGGGTGCCATTGCACCCGCAGGCACTGCGTTGGGGACCCCTGCTTTAGAGCCTACAAGTCCACTCAGTCCTACTTCATGTTCAGCTAATTGCTCAGACAAACAAGTTTGTTTGCATTTGTAGAAGATAATGCTGCCTGCTTCTTGTTTAAAATCTCACCTGAAAGTGAGAACAGGGGTTCGCATGGCACCAGCATTGTACGATATTTATATGCCAGATGTGCTAAAGATTCATATGTCCCTTCATGCTTCAACCACCATTGCAGAGGACATGCGTCCATGATGATGATGGGTTCTGCTCGATAATGATCCAAAACAGTGTGGATCAATGCATATTAATTTTCATAATCTGAGTCACATGCCACCAGCAGAAGACTGATTTTCTTTTTTGGTGGTTCAGGTTCTATAGTTTCCGGATCAGAGCGTTGCTCTTTTAAGACATCTGAAACCATGCTCCACACCTCGTCCCTCTCAGATTTTGGAAGGCACGTCAGATTCTTAAACTTTGGGTCGAGTGCTGTAGCTATCTTTAGAAATCTCACATTGGTACCTTCTTTGTGTTTTGTGAAATCTGCAGTGAAAGTGTTCTTAAAATGAACAACATGTGCTTGGTCATCATCCGAGACTGCTATAACATGAAATGTATGGCAGAATGTGAGTAAAACAGAGCAGGAAGCATACAATTCTCCCCCCAAGGAGTTCAGTCACAAATTTAATAAACGCATTATTTTTTTTAATGAGCATCATCAGCATGGAAGCATGTCCTCTGGAATGGTGGCTGAAGCATAAAAGGCCATACAAATGTTTAGCATACCTGGCACGTAAATATCTTGCAATGCCAGCGACAAAAGTCCTATGTGAATGTCTTTTCTTACTTTCAGATGATGTTGTAAATAAGAAGCGGGCAGTATAATCTCCCATAAATGTAAACAAACTTGTTTGTCTTAGTGGTTGGCTGAACAAGAAGTAGGACTGAGTGGAGTTGTAGGCAGACATGCCAAAACTGCGGAAAAAATGCAGAAATTGGGCTTGTTTTTGGCTTAAGTGGCTTGTGAGTTGCTTGTTGGCCAGTTTTTGACTTGTAGCTTGTTGCTTCTTTTTCTTGATCGGCTCCCAGCAAGCTGGGGCAAGAAGGGGCAACCAGAAGCAAGTGGGGGAGAGAGTCGGGGTGCACAGCGGGCCCACCACAGTCCCAGACTGCACACCGGGGTGCTCTAGTCACATAGAGTGTTGGGATTCTTAGGGACTGGCTTGTTTTGGCCTTGTTTTGAAACGGGATTATCTTGATTTTAGGCTTATTGTGAAAATCGGGGTGCTTATTTTCTGTGTGAAAGTTGGCAACTGTGCTTGTAGGCTCTAAAGTTTTACATTATTTTGCTTTTGAGTGCAGTTATGTAACAAAAAAAATCTATGTTTGTAAATTGCATTTTCACGACAAAGATTGCACTACAGTATTTGTATGAGGTGAATTGAAAAATACTATTTCTTTCATTTATCATTTTTACAGTGCAAATATTTGTAATAAAAATAATAATTTAACGTGAGCACTGTGCACTTTGTATTCTGTGTTGTAACTGAAGTCAATATATTTTAAAATGTAGAAAAACATTCAAAAATATTTAACACATTTCAACTGAGATTCTATTGTTTAACACTGCAATAAATCATGATTAATTTTTTTGAGTTAATCATGTGAGTTAACTGCGATTAATCGACAGCCCTACTAAAAAGAGTTGAATAAGGCCATCAATCATGAGCATTACCCCATAAAACAGCTGAGGAGGTCATGTCCAGACTTCAAAATATAAGAGTATTTTCAGTTTTTGTTTCAATCTAGGATATGGGATGATTTGACTGGATAAAAGAAAATGCACCTCACTGCACTTTTGGCTCCCATTTCAGCAGACGCATTTTAAGCAACTTCCCTCTTTCATAGATTCAGAATCTGAGGCGCATAATAAGAAACTTCATATAGTGGACATGCTTTCAGGAGTTCTTGTAAGTAGTGAGAGCAAGGAGCTATACAAAGAAGTATAGATGAAGTAAATATGACTCAAGAGCAACATGACATTCCTGATCATTCTTGGTGGATAGCTATTTGAATTAATGTGAAAGGGTAGCTCTTGTTGATGGACTACTTCTCCAAATTCTTGTAAATTGAGCTCTTGCACAACAATATAATAACACATTTTTAAATTGCAGTTGCCTTGCTAGGGGATTCCAAGTGAGATAACAACAGAGAAGAGTCCACAAGTCACACATGACTTCTTGCAGTGATTCTCTTTGATACATCAGCTCAGACACATTATGTCAAATCCTATGTGTAGTCAAATGGGTCAGCAAAAAGTCAATGCAAACAGCAAACAACTTGATTTTTAAAGAAGTCCCAGAGGATTCAAGATATCTATCGTAACAGTCGGGATGAATTCAAACTGGAACAGGTACAGAGAAGGTCTACTGGGATGATCCGAGGAATGGAAAACCTGTCTTATGAAAGGAGACTCAAGGAGCTTGGCTTGTTTAGCCTAACCAAAAGAAGGCTGAGGGGAGATCTGATTGCTCTCTATAAATTTATCAGAGGGATAAATACCGGAGAGGGAGAGGAATTATTGAAGCTCAGTACCAATGTGGCACAAGAACAAATGGATATAAACTGACCATCAGGAAGTTTAGACTTGAAAGTAGACGAAAGTTTCTAACCATCAGAGGAGTGAAGTTCTGGAACAGCCTTCCAAGAGAAGCAGTGGGGGCAAAAGACCTATCTGGTTTGAAGATTAAACTCGATAAGTTTATGGAGGAGAAGGTATGATGGGATAACATGATTTTGGCAATTAATTGATCTTTAACTATTCATGGTAAATAGGCCCAATGGCCTGTGCTGGAATGTTAGATGGGGTGGGATCTGAGTTACGACAGAGAATTTTTTCCTGGGTATCTGGCTGGTGAATCTTGCCCACATGCTCAGGGTTCAGCTGATCGCCATATTAGATTTCAACAAGAAAGAGGAAGATAACCTGGCAAGATAACAGCTATGCCACCCATAGCAGGTTATATGTGACCACCGCTCAGGGTCAATTATATAGGGCCCAAAAAGGATGACACTGGTACTTTGTTTCCAGAATGTTATTCACTTGTTCAATGCTTGTTCACTGACAGAAGTAAAATCTGGACCATTTTGAAAGAATTTTCATATAGAAGGTTAGGGTCAGATCCTCGGTAGGTACAAATCAGTGTAGCTCCATTGAGGGCAAGATCGTATCCTCAATTGCTATAAATTGTTGTAGCTCCATTAAGATAATGATTCTCTGCTAATTTACACCAGCTGACGATCTGACCCATAATGGCTAGACACCGGAATTTTAGGGGTTCTGGATAGGGGTACATGAAACCTGATAATGCTTCAGCAAAATTACAACAGTTAGGGTTATAGTCTTCCTTTAACACATGCACGTGACTCCTGTCAGAAAAGAAAATATAACCCTAAGTGTGAAAAAAATTTCAACCAGGAAGTCAATACCTTCTGTATGCCACTGTGTGTACACATGGGTGTTATGCGGTTGTTACCTTAGCCAAAGGCAATGTCAACATACAGGGAAAAGAAATGACTACTTAGGCTATGGGAGTATAAAGGCAAAAGGCAAGTATAATGGGAAATACTTTTCAAAGACAAGTATAATGGGAAATAAGAGTAAAAGTATGCAAATCAATATATAAATTAGTCTTCAGTGACTATAAAGCCCTTCAGGAACCAAAATTCCAATGTTGCCCTTGCATAGAGATTCGAATATTCCTGCTATGGATCGGAAAGCCAATTCAGATAAAATGAAACTCACATATACCTTTACTCAAAACTAAAACAGCACTTTTCATGAGGCTTGAGAAAGTTCAGATAACTATTTTTTGTGTGCCCCTACATTTCCTAGTTTCAGGGGGAAGCCCTGTGAGAAAAAACAGGTCTCACAGTACTTCCAGCCTGGAAGAAAGAAAGGAGGATTGGAAATCACATTACAAAGCATTGTGACTTGGAGTGAAGGGGAGGTTTAAATGGCTACATCGGCTCTATGTCACCTGGGGAGTCCCAATCTGGTGTTTAAAGTAGTCTTCTGTCCCCTTTTTGTCACTAGAGTGGGGCCAAAGCAGGAGTCAGGATCAGACCCATGGTAGAAGATATAGTTTTGATAAGTTACGGTTTTCTCTGGCTGAGTCTCTTCACAGGCTCAATAAGGATGCTGTTCACAAAGTAACTGCACTAACAAAGGTGCTACTCTGTGCTGTTCTATCAGTGTACTTTGCAGAAATTTAATTTCACTACAATACCATTAACATCTGGAGCTGTCCTCAGAAACATTTCAAGAAAGACTATGAAGTGGGACCCTCCATTTAATTCCATGCTAAAGTTTTGAGTTTCCCCATTTGATCACATACCCCGCATGTGTCAGATTTGAACAGGTAACACCAGGTCACCTTCTGCTCTGCTGTTTTCCTTGAAAGGAGACTTCAAGTCTGCTAGGTTCTCAGCTGCATGTGAGGATATCAGATGACGAATCATCTTAAGCGCTACCTGGAATCTCACTTTGCAGTTGGTTTGATTGGCTTAAGGGAAGTAGTGTTACTCGGGGTTATCTGAACTAATCTCTGTTTTCCAGGCAGTGTCCAGAAATAAATCAGTGGGTGCCATGGAACTTCCATCTGACAAATGATTGGTACACAAAAGAGTGCACCCACTCAGAGATCCTTGTTTTTACTGAATACCAAGCACATATCAAAATAGCAGTAGTCTAGTGCACCCCAAATAAATATAAAAAGAAAAGGAGTACTTGTGGCACCTTAGAGACTAACCAATTTATTTGAGCATGAGCTTTCGTGAGCTACAGCTCACTTCATCGGATGCATACCGTGGAAACTGCAGCAGACTTTATATATACACAGAGAATATGAAACAATACCTCCTCCCACTCCACTGTCCTGCTGGTAATAGCTTATCTAAAGTGATCATCAGGTGGGCCATTTCCAGCACAAATCCAGGTTTTCTCACCCTCCACCCCCCCACACAAATTCACTCTCCTGCTGGTGCTAGCCCATCCAAAGTGACAACTCTTTACATAATCAAGTCGGGCTATTTCCTGCACAAATCCAGGTTTTCTCACATCCCCCCCACCCCCATACCTGATGATCACTTTAGATAAGCTATTACCAGCAGGACAGTGGGGTGGGAGGAGGTATTGTTTCATATTCTCTGTGTATATATAAAGTCTGCTGCAGTTTCCACGGTATGCATCCGATGAAGTGAGCTGTAGCTCACGAAAGCTCATGCTCAAATAAATTGGTTAGTCTCTAAGGTGCCACAAGTACTCCTTTTCTTTTTGCGAATACAGACTAACATGGCTGTTACTCTGAAACCTGTCAAATAAATATAGTTACCCAAAGTCTGAGATGGTGTCGAGTGATTCAGAAACAGGGTTCTGGTGGCCAGCCTTCATCCTAGCTGCTGGGGAGTTTGATGCCAGTCTCCTAATTCACAGAAATCCTCTCAAACTTCTCTCCCAAACTTCTCCAAAGTACACTCTCTCACTAAACTCTTTATCGTTTTTTCCAGACAAAGCACATAACTCATAATGGCTCCTAACAGGCTAACAATTTCCCTAGCAACAGCAAATAATAATTCATTATTCTACTTATCAGCAAAGCAACTTCAGCAAGAAACTTTTAATTACAGACACCAGTAAGAAACTTACAGAGACTGACGGTCAGTTAGCCACACTGCCTTCTATTCCCATGAATCTGTCACTTCACTGTATCTATCCTTGTTAGTAACACACAGTTACTAACTGTGCAGTTGTTTTTGTCGGCCTAAAAAGCAAGGATAAATTCTATTGCTACGTGGTATCCTCGCTTCCAGCTTATGGTAGCTAAGTACACAAGATGGCTGCGAGTTATGTCAAGTCCAAAGCTCTCATAACAGTAGTAAGTGTGACAGTGGGAGTTTCAGCAATTTAAAAGGCCCAATCTTGCTCACCCTGACATCAACATTTTGCAAGAGAATTTGGAGTAAACCTAAGATTAATTGTTCAAAGTGATTAGCCAGGTGCAACCTTTTTTCTCTTTCTCTCTTTCTCTCAAAAAGAACAGGAGTACTTGTGGCACCTTAGAGACTAACAAATTTATTGGAGCATAAGCTTTCGTGGGCTACAGCCCACTTCATCGGATGCCTAGAATGGAACATATAGTAAGAAGATATATACACATACAGAGCAGGTGGAAGTTGCCATACAAACTGTAAGAGGCTAATTATTTAAAATGAGCTATTATCAGCAAGAGAAAAAAACATTTGTAGTGATAATCAAGATGGCCCATTTAGACAGTTGACAAGAAGGTGTGAGGATACTTAACATAGGGAAATAGATTCAATATGTGTAATGACCCAGACACTCCCAGTCTCTATTCAAACCCAAGTTAATGGTATCTAGTTTGCATATTAATTCAAGCTCAGCAGTTTCTCATTGGAATCTGTTTTTGATGCTTTTCTGTTGCAAAATGGCCACCCTTAAATCTTTTACTGAGTGGCCAGAGAGATTGAAGTGTTCTCCTACCAGTTTTTGAATGTTATGATTCCTGATGTCAGATTTGTGTCCATTTATTCTTTTGCGTTGAGACTGTCCAGTTTGGGCAATGTCCATGGCTGAGGGGCATTGCTGGCACATGATGGCATATATCACATTGGTAGATGTGCTGGTGAATGAGCCCCTGATGGTGTGGCTAATGTGACTAGGGCCTGTGATGGTGTCACTTGAATAAATATGTGGACTGAGTTGGCACTGGGCTTTGTTGCAAGTTAAACTAGATACCATTAACTTGGGTTTGAATAAAGATTGGGAGTGGCTGGGTCATTACACATATTGAATCTATTTCCCCATGTTAAGTATCCTTACACCTTCTTGTCAACTGTCTGAATGGCCCATCTTGATTATCACTACAAAAGTTTTTTTCTCCTGCCGATAATAGCTCAACTTAATTAATTAGCCTCTTACAATTTGTATGGCAACTTCCACCTTCGCTGTATATCTATCTATCTATCTATCTCCTTACTATATGTTCCATTCTATGCATCTGCTGAAGTGGGCTGTAGCCCACAAAAGCTTATGTTCTAATAAATTTGTTAGTCTCTAAGGTGCCACAAGTACTCCTGTTCTTTTTGCAGCTACAGACTAACACGGCTGCTACTCTGAAACCTCTCTTTCTCTCACTTCCTCTACTAGTATTTCATTGTAGCTTCACATTGCACCAGATTCTCCAATACCCTGCACTATGTATCATTTAAACAAGTGCAAAGTGAGTGCAAAATGCTGCCATTCTGATTTAATGTTTCATGACACTTTGCCATGGTCTAAGGGATTACACAAGGTGCAAGGCATTAGTGAAATCTGTTTTATTTAAAATGTTGAATGGGTGGTAAGATTATGCTCATCCACAGTCTGATGATGGTTCTTGTCTTCCTATGAAGATAATATGTTTTTTTAAAAAAGAGCAATAATGTAAATATGTATGTTTCACCACATGATGTCAGAGTTTACCTACACTATGGAGAAATCAAATAGTTCTTCCAAGGCCATTTAAACTCCAACATTAAATCAGCTTTGCAGGCTTCCAACAGCACCAGCTTTTACTGGTAATTTTGGTGCTAGCTTGTCAGCCCTCTCAGTTATTAGCGGGAGATCCAGCATTTGCAGGTAAGCCCAAAAACAAGCCACGCTTTTGTTTAAAGACAGTGTCACCTCATTATAGTAAAGTGGGTTAGGAAACAATGCTACACAAAACCTTTGCAATTAAACAGTGCTAGTTTTGTCTGACTCATGGCGTTTAATCCTTTTCCATATTAATAATAACATAGACAGTATGTGAGGAACAGGGTGATCATTCAAAAAAAATCTCTACATTGACAGCATGAGTGGCAAATAAATATACTGGTCAGCTTGCGTTCTAACTTTTCGAGATGCTCATGCTCCAAGATGGTGGACTCCTAAACGGACCACAGCTATTTGCATTTCTTTCTACTTTGACTTAACGCAGGAAATTTCAGACAGAGAGATGGATGATGAACAAGATGCTTTCTCTCCTGTGTGGCTGCACAACAGCCTCTGGTAATAACAGTCTCTGGGTCAGGCGGAGTGTAGGGAGTGGCTCCTTCTACATCCACCAGAGATCAGGCCTCCAACCCAGGGGATGGAGAGGGAATAGGGTCATTGCCCTGCAACCCACTCCCCCAACCTCAAATGCCAGCATAGCCTATGCTTTTAGAACTGCGGAATGATATTGGTGTTTCAGCTGCCACATGTCTCTCTGACTCAGGACTAAACCCGTGGGGCTGCCATCTTTTGGGCAAGACATCAAATCAAGAATCCCACCCCAGTGTAGTGACAAGCTGCTGTGTGCTGTTCAGTGTGTCCCCATTCCACCAGAACCGTGCAACTTGGCCATGTTAAGTCATGTGCTGAAAGCCACTGAACAAAGTGGTAAACCCTGTATATGATGGAAACACTGAACGCTGGGGGTGAGGGAACAATTTTTATAGTGGGGTGCTAAAAATGGAAAGCATGTCTTTGATTGTAATTACTGCCGCACCCCCCAGCACTCCTACTTCCAGCACCCCTGGGGTTAAATGTCCAACTCTTAGTATTCCTGACAGAAATTAATTGTGCGTTAAAAATATGTGTGCTGTTTAAAGTCCAGTGCTGCAGGCTCAGTCACGTGGGCTGACCCTTATACTACCCTGAGCAGTGAAGTCATCAGGGCACTATATAAGTGCAGGGGACCACCTCGGTGAATAGTTTGCAGGATTGGGCCCAGGGTTGCAACACAATGGCCATCCATTCCCCTTGATTTATTTCTCAATGTTCTGGTTTTCCTTAAGGAAGATCATTTTAAACTATTTTAAAAATACCTGTTTAATGGTTAAAAAAGCATACAGGAAAGCCCTATAGAATTGAATAGGGATGCAACCAATTATGGTCCTATAGAAATTGCAAATTTGTAGAATTTAACTGAGATCCTTTCTAGAGATTGCTAAACATCCTATTGAATTCTATTACATAACTCTGTGGCTGCAGCATTGTCTGAACCAGGTATATAGCTAATTAGCTATTGGCAGGCCCAATTACCTGCTTTGCATGGTTAATCACAGTAAATTTGTAAAGTTTTTATACATTTAATCTTTACAAAAATCCAGCATTTTATATTTTACCATACTTCCTACTACCAATGCTGTGATTATACAAATACAATATTGACTCACTCAATCCCTCTGGTCAAAACTCAGACCAAACACAGACTTGACCACTCATATGTTGCACCGCTTCCCCCTCGCCTACAGGTCTATAGGTCTGCATGCCTGTCTGTAGATTGTGAGCTCCTCAGGATAAGGACCATGCCACTTTTTGTTTGAAGAGTGCCTAGCACATTGTGGGCACTAACAAAAAAAAGTGCCATAGCCCTAAATTTTCAAAAGTGATTAATGTTTTTGGGATTTGAGACCTGTTAAAGGGGGCTGCTTTTCAGAAAGCACAAAGCCCCTACCCTCTGAAAATCAGGCTGCTGTAATGTTTCTCCATCTAGGCACCCAAAGCGAGTCACTTTTGGAAAAGCAGGCCACAAACAAACTAATAATAAAGTTGACAAATGAACTCCCTCCCTCTCTGACCGATCTTTCAAAGTGCAATATTTCTTTCATTTTAGAACCCAGTATTCAAAGCGATAGACAAAGCCTAGCCTGCTTTCAGAGACCTCTATACATTTCCATTTATTGCAGAGAAAAAAGAAATAGGGTGTTTTAAACATTATATCTGACTAAAGTGATTTACAATCCAACACCTTCAGTCAAGTACCAAGATCTATGGCTTTTCACTAAAGTGAAATTTACCATCTCTGAAACCTGTGTACTGAGTTTGTGGGCTATTTATTGTGATTCAGACTTTTAAAAAAAACCAATTAAGTCAAACTAAGCTGTTGTGCAATTGGCTTCTATAATTACTAGCATAATAGTTTATGGTTGGTTCAAGCAAACAGAGGATGACTGTTGTTGGTTGTTTTTCGTTTCGTTTTGTTTTTGCCAGAGTAGTAGTTTCTTTTTTGTAGAAACAATTACCACGGCAGTGCTTTGCAGCAAAGAAAAACATCGCCTACAGCCATCGCATATTTCATTTTCAGTCCAGCAGTTTTAGAGAGGGGTTGGGTTTTTTTTGCTTTTGCAGTGAATGTACAATAAGAGGAAAATGACTGAAGGTGTCAAATAAAGTGTGGTGTCATAAAGCAGGCATAGAGGCAAACTAGAGGCAGAACTGAGAGGAAGCAGCATTAGTCTGGACAGCTCCTTGTTTTCATGCACGTACATAAAGTGGTTATATGGATTAATTACAGAGCTGTCACCTGACAATAGGATGCAACTAATCCCCATTTAGCCCAGTCACAGCTGCTATGTTATTTCCATGACTGACACAATGGTTTATGATTCTGTGAGGCAAGACCCACAGGGTCAACCTGTCTCTGGCCCTAGCATGGGCGACGGTGCAGGCAGACTTCCCTGCATCCCACTTGCAAACCCAAGAAGGGCCGAGAAGTGGTGCAGCTAAATACCACAATTTAGTTTAGCCCCGATTTAGAGCTCAGCAAATAAACACCTTTTCATTTGGGTGACCGAACCAAACTTCCCCACCCCTCACCCCTCCCAAAATAATGGATTTGTTTTGAACCCAAACTGATCTTTTTCTTTTTGTTTTTCTTGCTGAAATGAAAAAAAATGTTCAAGTGTTTTTAAACAAAATGTCTATTTTAATTAACATTTCAAAACAAAATGTCAAAATGAACCGATGGGCTGTTTGGGGGGGAAAAATGGTTCCTCATTTTTGTTTGGCACAGATTGCCACAGCTGGCTCAAATTCACAAATAGTTTCTGAATGTTTTGTCAAATTTACTATTCAGCTGAAAAATTTCACCCAACTCTGCCCACAGTAACTATGAAACACACTCACAATCCCAGTGTAACAGAAGTTTCCATATATACAGCACAGCTGAGGTCAAAGCTAAATGTGGTGTTGTCCAACACTTCATTATGATTTAACTTTTATAGTATAGTACTGCCTAGAGCCCGGCCAGTCCAGGGGCCCATCATACTAGAGACAGTACAGGCAGTTAATGACAATCCCTGCCCCTATTTTTGCAAGCTTTCTTCATACGGCTCTGCATATTCCATTGCATCTTGCTCTGCAATGCCAGTTTTATTTTAGCCCTAGACCTTTCCATTGCAACGACTTCAATTGTCATGCCAAGCTGAATGAAGGTTTTGTAATATTGGGCCAATGTTGTAGATTAATGGTGATCAATGGACAGGAGGTGAGTATAAAACCACATCTTACTTATGACTCAAGTCAAATTTAAATTCTCCAATGGCAAGAAGCTAGTGCATTGTTAATAATAAATAACATACAGATCAAAGAATATTTGTAAGTGCTTTACAAACATTAACTAATCAGTCCTCACTATGCCCTCAGTGTTGGAGCTAAGATAGCTAAGCACAGTGTCTGGTGCTAGAGAAAACCCTAAAATACATCAGATGGTAGATTATTATCCCCATTTTAAGGACTTTGAAAGTGAAATGTTAAGTAACTTCCACAGAATGAGTTAGTGGCAGAGCCAGGACTGGAACTCAGGTTTGTTGTCCCCCAGGCCTAAACCTAACCCTCTCAACTGATCTGCTTGCCAGCTGCTATACTATATATAGATCCCAGCATCCAAATTCCAGCCAGGAAACAGCATATCTGTCACCTCCAAATAGGTACGGGGAGGCACTGCAAAATCAGAGTCAATGTCTGCCTACATTGTAGCTCTGAGCAGTCCATTCATAGTGCATCTCATAGATTTTCCCTGCTAGGAGCATGAATGATCTGTGCAGAGGGCTGTACATAGAAATTGATGCCAAATCAGCCAATGACAAGGCACAGGGCATTTGAGTATACACATGCAGCCCATGCCCTCTCCAAACCCTAGGCTGTTGTGAAGGACCTGTAGAATGGTCCCTTCCTGAGTTTTGATGGGGGACAGGATTGATCATATAGCGTCTGCTCCACACTTCCACTGCTGGGCAGGGATTGGGGGAAGGGGGGATTATCTGGCATGTACCCATATGCAGCACCTGCCAGAATTCAGCCCTTAGGCGTTAAAAGTTTAACTGAAAGCTTATGTGAGGTGGTTTTTCCCCCTGGGTTTTTTAAAAAAACTATTCTAAGGATTGGGTGACTCTAGATTTCATGCGAGGGGAGGAAAGAAGAGCAATAAGAAGTCAATTTTTTTCTCCTCAAATTAGAAACACAAATTTTCTTCCCCTCCCACTGATTCGCGGTTCAATATTCAGCAAAGATGATCTCTGAAAAAGGAAAAGCAAATGAGCAGTGATGTTTCTTAGGATATGAAATACTTTACAATTAAATAAGGTGCTGTGGAGTATTGTGCTGATCATCCGTGATTGGTAGCTCTCTGCTAAGTTGCAAATGAATTCAGCACAGGACAGCATTCCAAATTGCTCGTACAAGCTTTCCTTTATTATTTTTATTTGGTTATGCTCTGACTCTCATCCAGAATTGTACTTAATGCCCTCATCTGAAGTTGTTGAAATGGCACCCTATGGCATAGTGTGACAGTGAAAGGATATTGCCTTTGGAAGCTGCTAATGGTCCATGAAAAGAAAACAGCAGAAAACGGGAGAACAGTTGTTCCAAAATAATAAGAACAAAAATCTTTACATCTTTAGCTCATCATCTTCCCCATTGTCAGAGGACTGAGAATGGGCAGAGCATGCTTTGAAGCTAGCAATGAGCTTCACATCCAGATGGGTCATCAGTCAAAGCTAGAAATAGCGTAAAGAATTAGTGCAGTTTATAAAACAAAATTATATACATAAATCTACTGTTTTCAACTTAAAGTCAGTATTTTATTGTATAATCACTGTCCAGGCAATGAGTGCAAAGAAAAAGGAAAGATGGGTTAATACTACGGTACAGAAAATGCTTAATGAAAATCCAATACGAGCTTTCCACTCAAATGAGGTCTTAAGTCACTGCTTTCAGGATACAATTATAGGCTGAGATACTGCAGTTCAGAAGTTCATGGATTCTAAGGCCAGAAGGAACCATTGTGATCATCTAGCCTGACCTGCCGTATAATCCAGGCCATAGAATTTCACCAGAATAATTCCTAGAGCATGTCTTTTAGAAAAACATCCAATCTTGATTTTAAAATGGTCAGTGACAGAGAATCTACCAGAATAGATTAAAAAATAGCCCTGGCAGCCTGCTTAAATTATGCATCCTCCTGAGGCTGCCCAATGGGCTGCAGTGCTGATGAAAATCCCTGCAACATTACACATTGCAACCCCACCCTCAACATGCCACTCCCACCCCCAAACCCTGCCAGGGCTTGTGGGGAGTCATTGGAAGGCAAAATTGTGGCTGTCTTCCAAATTTTCTGTGCCAGCAGAAACCAGGGTGTCCCCCAGGGCCTTTTTATGCTGCTCCAGCCATTTCACTCGGTGTATAGAATATCCCAAACAGCGTGTGGTCCTTGGTAAACAATGAAGACAAAGCTAGAACATAAGCTGTGTGGAAAGCTGCTTGTCCCTAACAGTTAGCTAGTTAGATTGTAAGATCTTCAAGGCTGGGATTGTCTCTGTTATATGTTCATACAACACCTAGCACAATAGGACCATGGCCTCTAGGTGCTACCATAATACAAATAAATATAAGAATAAATGTGTCATTACAGTGGTGAGGGTCAGTGTCTCAAAGGCTCCCTAATTCTAGGGCCAGTTCTGTGCTTGCACTGGCCTCAGCATAATTTACAGCAGCCTTCAGGTCGATCTAAATTATGCCACCTGGCTATGGCTCCCAAGGAGCTGTCTACCAACCAGGGATCAGAGGAGCAGTAGAGCTGTGGATATACCCTTTCTATCCCCAAAGTGCCCCCTACAGCAGGTGGCTATACTAGCTTTCTTCCTCTGGGAAGATGAAACTAATTTCTTGCACTTTTGTGCCACCAGAGCTGTACAAGGGAACAAGTCATCATTAAGATTCTGGCTCTTAAGTTACCTCATGCTTGTCTAGATTCTGATTAACTTTGCCAAGAAATAAAGCGCTTAATTTTCCAATTTAACCATAACCTAATTGTGCATTACCATACATTTTTCCATTTTCCTCTCCTCCCTAAACAATATGATCAAATAAAATAATAACAATAATAATTAGAAGGAAAAAATATTGTCCTAGGAGACAGTCAGTTTTACTGTGTAGTGATTTCCCAACAGAAATTAATTCAACACAAATTTACATTCTACATTTTAAAGATGAAATAAATAATTCATATTTTCATATCATGAGCACTCTGCATGTCTTACACCGGGGTACCTGTAATTTTTCAGTTTATCCATTTAAAAATTTCATTTGGTAGTTCATTATTATGTTTTTTTCTGCTTCTATTCCACTGTGGTAATTTAATAGTCTTCAATCAAATTATGTTCAGTTAAAACGTATTCAGTTTTATCATTCCAAATCTTTTTAGCTTTTAATTTAAATTGCTGTAGGCTTCGATTTTACTTATGTACTATTGACACACCTTGTTCATTCACTCTGCTTGCAAAAATAAGGAAATACTAAAGAAGTAAAGCCTGTGAGCCAGATTCTGACCTCACTTAGCCAGTTCTACACGTCACTCCATGGACTTCTGTTGAATTACTCCTGATTTACTCAGTAACCGGGATCAGAATCAGGCTTTTTGGCTTTATTATTTAACACCTATCCTTTTTCCATGAGCAAGTGCTTAACTCATCACTGATATTCTTATGGAGCTACTTCAGTAAAATCATAGTGCATAATTTTAGCTCAAACAATCGCACCATTTTATTTATGTTAGTCTGCCTTTAAAAAAAAAAACATAAAAACCATGAGATTGTGGCTGGGCCTGGTTGTAAAATCCTTCCCAAACCAGCAGAAGACTTTTTGGTATGGGAAACAAACTTTTTCTCTTTTTAAAAAGACGGCACAAAATAAAAGTCCCTTCATAAAGTTTCCTCAGTCTGCACATTCAAAACAAGGTTTGTAACAAGAAATAAGTACACTTTTTCTGTCTTCCTAAAAGACATATTTTAGCTCAATCACAAGTTCTGAGCTAGGTGCAGGAATCCCTGGGTGGAATTCTATGGCTTGTGTTATGCAAGAAATCAGACTAGATGATTATAATAGTCCTTTCTGTTATGCTCTTATGTTCTTCCAGGTCTTACAGTTCATCAGTCCGCTTCCCAAAAATGCGTATGTTTTAACCAATCTCTTTGGGAGTGGTGAGTTGTCATTTCCCTAGCAGCAGCAGCCTTCCAAGGAGGCTGCCCTCTTTATGGCTTTGATCCAAAGCCCATTGAAGTCAGTGGAAATACTCTATTGACTTCAGTAGGCTTTGGATCAGATTCTAGGTGCAGCTGTGTTACGTCCTTCCCTTAAGCTTACGGAGGAACTTCTCTACTTGCCTCCCTTCTTTAGGAAAGCTGGGATATGGTATAATATGTCCATGAAGGTCTGTCTATGAGTCCCAAAGGGTACCTACTGCCTATCATGCAGATAACAATAACAATGAGTAAAAATATACTTACAACATATATTTAGTGCCATATGATCTTTAATGACCACAAGTAGATAGGTCTTCTGTTTTTTCTCTCTTCTGGAAGATGGCAACCCCAGCAGAACAGTGGTGCCATGCCAGGCTCAGTACTGACTCAGAAGTGAGAGTTCCAGCTCCTGAAACACCAGAGCTCCTTGAGAAGCTCCTAGATGGAGGTCACCTATTTAAGCATTGACCTACCCTGACTGCCTCTGCTTAGTTTGACAAATGCAATGAGATCACAGATCACATGGCTATCTATGAAGAGTCATTAAATACACACCATAAAGTCAACTTTTAATGCACAAAGGGACAAAATAACAAAAGAGTCCCAAAGTATTTTCTAAATGAGGAAATAACGTGAAAAGTCTACAGGAAACTTATAATTTTCTATTAAATTCTACAGGATTTTTTCATAGCAGAAGGACAGCAAACGCTATCCACAGCCCCAGCAGCGGAACTGGAAGGAAACACAGTGGCGAGAAATTCTTGGTGTTTCCAGAACAACATGTTAGACAGTGGCCTTATGGTAGGTGTCTCACTGTCTGGAGTGGCTCACAACTATGTCACTCTCATGGCAGACCATTAGAAAACAAGGGCAGACACTCCAAACTGCTGGTAGGTTCTATAATTAGATTTCACCAGTAACAAACGTGAACCCCTGGAACACTATACCGGTCTTATCATGGAGTCACAGACAGTGCCCTGAGCCTCTCCAGTCTATCTTGCTACCCAGACAAACTGAACTTTGTGATAAAAGGTTATTAAAACTGAAAATCACACCACATCAGGTGTCTCTGAGTCCGAAGGGACCAGTCACTTACCCACATCAGTTGGTACTCCAGATCTCATACCAAAGACAATGCTGGTAGCCAATTCTATAGTAAACTAACTATAGATTTATTAGCTAAGAAAAAGAATGAGAGTTATTGAGAGGTTAAAGCAGGTAAAATATAATATAGTAGACACCTGTTTGCAGCAACACCTTTTAAGAGCAACTGCTGCTTACAAGCAACATTTCCCCTGGGAACATTTCCCCTATCATGAATTGTCCACTCGGTAACAACAACCTAACCGCCACATAACAGCGACATTTGTGACCAAGAAATCTCTCACTGAAAGAAAAAGTACAGATTATCCGAGACTGTCAAACTCCAGGGGCTATTCAAAACCAAGTTGCGCTCAAGTGGGAGTCACACAGGTTAGTTGTATGCGGAATGTGGAAGCAGAAGGATGAGCTTTTAGCTAAATATGAAGATGGACAGTCGAATAGTTGCCGTAAGTATAGGCATGAAGGAAAAGCCCTGGATATCGACCAGACTCTCTTTTATATGGTTTAAGGAGAAGAGGGTGAAGGGACCACTGCTTGCTGGACCCACACTCAAGGAAAAAGCCCTTCAGCTTGCCCTTTCACTTGGATTAAACAATTTTAAAGCAAGTGATGGTTGGTTTACCAAATGGGAGAAATTCTTCAATGTCGCTTTCAAAAAAAGCATGGCAAAAAAACAATAGTGGACAAACCAGCAGCTGAGCAGTGGCAATGAGAAAAACTTCCTCACATTCTTAAAACATTTTCCCCATCAGACATCTACGGTGCTGATGAAACAGGACTTTATCTGAAAGGACTCTGTGACAGAGGACAAGTAGGGGGGAAAATGAAAAGCTAGAAGGAGGGAAAGCTTCAAAGGACAGGGTAACTGTGCTTATCTGTTCTAACATGGATGGGAATGACAAACCCCTGGTGTTCATGATTGGAAAGTCAAAATGACCCAGATGCTTTCTGAAGGGATTTCAGGAAACTTCCCCTCAGTTATGTCAGTTCAGAGAATGCCTGGATGACAGGTGAGATTTTCATCAACTGGATAAAAAAGTGGGATTGCCAGCTTCACTCGCAAAGCCGTAAAATATGCCTCTTCCTGGATAACTGCTCCGCACACCCTCACGGACTAGTTCTGACCAGCTTGAATTCTTTCCCCCTAGCACTGCATCTTTGATACTACTTATGGATCAAGGTGTGATTAAGAACATGAAGGGACATTACCAATCAAAAATTGCAAACTGGATTATTGTTGCTCTTGATGTGGACCCTGGCGCAGATGTTCAGATGCTCCTGAAAACTGTAAATGTGCTAGATTGCGTTAATCTCCTTGCCGAGGCATGTCAAGATGTAAAGGCAACAATACAATTCCAATTGTTTCAGGAAAGACAACTTTGTTGTGCCAGAGGAAGATGTACAAGACAAGGATATTGAAGAGTTTGAGGACCCCCTGAACGATGATCCACCTCTAGTTAACATAGAAAAAGAGGACTTAATAGCTGCTGTGGATAACGGTTTGCTCATGTTCGGAGAGCTAGCTGATGAGGAGTTACTGAATGCTGCAGTTGTTGCAAGCCCAGAGAAATAAGCTTCTGTGGATGAAACATAGCATAATCAAGAGGATAATCAAGAGAGGGAGGATGATTTTGATGAAGTTTCACCTCTGACAAACTCAGAGCTGTTGAAGGCTTTGAACACACTTACGCACTTTTCACTGCTAGAGGGACTTGGGGGCAGGTTCTACGGGTCTCTTTGGGACATTGAATCCCGCCTTCAAAACAAAATTGTGACTGAAAAGAAGCAGAGCAAATGAACAGAGTCCTTTCACCCAAAACGGGTGAGTTTATCCATTCTTAATTAACTTACAAGTTGATACTGTATAAATAGAATACACTTTGATGTGGAATAATACTTTAATTGAGGTTATTACAGTATTATTATGATTTATTTGCTTAGCAGACACCCTTACAGTGCATATAAAATATTACAGTTAAGTGTGTGTTCAAAAAATGGTTTTCAAGTAAGAGTAGAGATTGTGTTTGTTGTTATGGTTGATGTTTGTTCTTAAAACATAAAATATAAAGCTTGATTCTTTTATAATGTTAACTCAATTAAATACCGTTTTCTTGATACAATATGGTAGTAGGCTACAAATGCAGAACAAAGCCTATGTTTAAAATGTACAGTGGGTATACTAATTTAATGCTGTAGCAATGATAATCAACATACAACGCAGCGTTACAATTATAGATAGTTAGCATGCAATGTAGTTGTTTTATGTATGAGAAAAAGCAGGCTGCCTTTGGCCAGACAACACTCCCCATAACAGCAACAGCTGCTTAGGAGCAACGTAGCCAAAGAGCACTGATATATTGCTACTAACAAGCATCAACTGTAACCGGTGAGTCAAAGTTTGCAAGTCCAAAATGGTAGCAGAGATGTAGTAACCTGGTAGTTTCCCAAAAGTTTTTTCCAGGGCTACCCAGAATGATTCTGGGGATCTCCATCTTCTCGTTATTCTGCCCTGTTAGAATCCAGTCTAAAGATAAAGGAGCTTCCTTTGATTCAGTACTTATAGCTTCTTTTCCAGACAACCATCTGATAAGTGGTTGTACCCACACAATGACCAATTGCTTTGAATTTTGCATTCTTCTTCATTTGCATTCAGTGAGTTATTTAGTCAGATATATACATAATGTAAATGCCTGTCATTTAATTATAATAGGAATAGATATATGAAAACAATACAAGTAACATTCCATTAGTTTTCATGAAGTTCTGACACCTGACTACACAGTTACATTAACACACACTTTGATCTAGGGTTATTTAATTACCAGGCATGCATGATGTAAATGTCATGTAATAGTAAGCAACAGGATATAGATAGGTGGAAAAATTCAATTAACATCTCCTTTGATCCCCATTAACACACAAGTGAATTGGCCTACAGCTCTAGCCTGAGCTGCTCTGTCAGCGTCACAGTAGGAAAAGAAATAGCTAATTCATGTGGGTTTTTTTCTGTGAATTGCAGAGGTTGACTTAAAATACCTGAATCATAGTGCTGGAGGTTCAGCAAGACTGCTAGGGTCAGATTTTTAGATGTGCTCAGTACCTCGCACCTCCCAGGGTGATACTTCTGGCCAGATTCACAGAAGAGCTCGGCACGTTGGATTCTTTTCCCATTTGGAAAATCTGGCTACTAAAGTCACTTTCAGAGTTCTGTTTTCTGGCCTCCAAACACCACTAGATCTGCTGCAGCATTTGGCAACCCTTTCCTCATATGCAGCAGAGTAACATCAGTGAAGCCAGATCCCAAGTCCTGCAAGGCCCTATGAGAAGTCATGTCCAGGACTGTATCTGCTTCATGCTGAAGAAGGATGCTACCTTAATATCCTTTTACCATCTTATGTACCCCTTTGGTTTCTGATCACCCTGCATCCCCACACAGGACAGGATGAAAATTAAGGGCTTGATTTTGCAAGATGCTAAAGACCCTGCTCTTATCCAGCACAGCACATGCTTAACTTTCCCAGTGAAATTACTGATGCGCTTAAAATTAAGCAGTATGGAAAAGCACTTTGCTGGACTGGGGCCACAGTGCTCAGCACATTGCAGGATCATGCCATAAGAATGGAGACAGTTACTCATTACTCATTTGGATAGAAAGGAGAAAGGACCCCACTACTTGTGCGAGGGTGGAGTGGTGAGAACCTAAATTCAGGTTTCCTTTTAGAGTTACATATCTTTGTATTGCACTCAAGATACCACAGTGAACAGCAGGGCACAGACAGAAAGGTCAGAATGATCCACATGGGTCTCTTGGCACTGCAAAGGGCTGTTCTTGCATGTAAGTTCTGCACCATGCCAAGTGTACTCAAAACATCAGGTCTAACCATCATGTTTATGTTAGTGGGATGGGGAAGGGATGTTATTAAAAGGAAAAGATATGAGTCACAAACACAATTTATTGAAAAGAATTAGACACATATATTGGCCCCAGTCCTACAATCTCTCTGCATGGAGTCTTCAGTCTCTGAGTATCCTCAAATTATAATGGGCCTGATTCCCCTCTCACATCCATGTGTAAATCAGTAGTAACTCCATTGAACTCCATCAGTGTAAACCAATGAGAGAAAATCAGGGCCGACAATGCAGTTATCGTTTGCCAAAGAATTTGCCATAATTTTTACCCCACATGCTAGGATATCATTAGTAACCATCAAGAATTCAGCCAGCGGTTGGTTTCTTTTTGTCTCCATCAGCAATGATTCATTCACATCATGAACTAGCTGCCAGCAACACTGCACTTTTAATATCAGAAGCACTTCTGAGCTATGCAGTTAACCCAAAAAAATGATTTGAAGCCCTTCACAAGCTGTTTCCCAAGTAACTCAAAAATAGGAAAAAACAAAGTTTTGGTGTTTAAATTTCAAACACAAACTGTTGAAGTTAGGCTGAGATTTTGTGTGCCAAGTTTCAGCCAGAAGGGAATTTTTTTTGGCTACTCTATAAACCCCAGAGAATAGAGGTTTATAATGGAAGCATCAAATCACACTTAACTACTGTATGGCAGAACAAGTGGCTCTGCTATAATACAATCACTCAATAAGATAATTTCTTATGTTAGCATTTTAATTAAAATAAAGAATACTTGCCTCCAACTTACACTCTACAATTCTCTCTTCAAATTACATAGTCAGACAAAACATATAAACCAAACAAAAAAACGGGCTCACAAATTCTAGCAGACTTGAAGGCATGACTCAGAATCTTTTCAAGAAATATGGCCAATAAAACCAGAGTTAATGATTCCATAAACATTTATTTCTACAAAATATTAACAACGGTCCCTAAAATGTTGCAGGGTAATAAAGGATAAATAATACCTATTATTAATATAAAGGTAAAAAATGTCATTTATTGCACATTTGCAGTACTATAATTAAATACATTATTACATGACATTCCAATAAGGATTAAGGGTAAACAGAGGCTGCAGATGTTTCCCTGTGGTTTTATCAGCAGCAACGTGGTTGCAGCTAGCCCAATTCTGAGCCCAGTGTGGACAGAGCCTTTGGTTTTCTGTATTTATTTTTTGGATGAAGAAAAAGACCTGTGCAGATTTTGCACGAGGCTTGGTGCTTTTATCAAAGCACTTTTCAATGGGCATGAAAGCTCCTGGAAATGTTTGCACCTAAGCTTTCATTTTAAAGTAAATCAATGGGGTAAAACCCTATCAATCCAGTCTTGCATCCTGCTGTTTCTAGCCAAACAATTGGACACGTTGTTTCCTACAGACACAGGCAAAGGGGAATGGATTTTTCCCTGTCTATGCCAAAGGATGACTCAGGGGCCTTCATAGCACCATCTTCCCCCCACCCTTTACACTGCAGAAGCATCTTCATGCGATCCAGGTCAGTGCTGTGGGAGTGGTTAGATATTGGGCCATTTGAAGCAGAAATGGGTAGGCCAGGGAGGAGGCCCTTTCTGACCCTTTCAGCCCCTTTCTGACCTTGCAGAAACTAGTAAAAGAAGAGACTACAGTTGCAGCCCTTAGTAATATGGTACTAGAGGAAGCAAAGTGCCAGAGAGCAGGGATGCGGGGGGATGGGTATGCTGAGAGCAAGAATTGGTGCAGAGATATGAGAGTTCCACAAGGTTGACCTTGACCTTATGTGAATCCCTTGGGATCGATATATGGATCTTCCCAATTTGGGGGTGAATCCTGAGCCCTTTACCATGGAGAGGTAAAAGTTAAAATTAAGAACTGGGGCCTAAACAGGGCCTCAGATTTCATAACATGCCCGTCTGCATCACTTGTTCCTGATATAGTGTAACATGTCCACCTAGCAATATTATTCTCAACTGAACTGTTCTGCCGTGTACAGCAAAAGAGAGAGAGCAGATGTGCGCATGCATAAGCAGTGTTCTCAACTGACCTGTTCTGGAGTTTTCATACACAACACATCTTACAGTCATGGTTCCACTACGCTCAGCTGTTTGACTATCTGTTAGACTTTTATCTGTACAATAAAACATGAACATTTGTGTCCCATTTGTCCCTCACAATGAGAATTGTCATGAGTGCCTGCTGCTTGGTAGGAGGTCATTCGACCAGCTCAAGTATGTGAGAGGTCATGTCAACCCTAGTAGCTAAGTACTACCACACACGCTGATGTCTTTGGAAACCGTAGACTCTGTTTACAGACAGTTTACATTTAAAAAGAGTATAAAGTACAAACCTCCGTATCCAAACCTTATTTAAGGCTTCCTCTTATTTGACTCTTGGTCATGCCCCAAGGTGCGCATCACTTGTCCAGTAATTCCCGCAATTATCCACACTCCTGTGTATCCTAATGATGACCCAGAAAATGGCCAAATGCATTAGTATACAAGTAAGTCTGATTTCTTTCTGATTGTTTTCGTAGTTCGCAGTGATTAGAACTGGTCAGGTATTTTCTGACAACCTTTCTTTTTGGGTCAGAAAATGCCAATGCATTGAAACTGAAAAGCTTTGTAGGAAAGGGTCAATTTCTATGAATTTTTAATTTTGAAAAATTTTGGCAGAAAAAAGTTTTAAAATTGTCAAAAGAACCTGTATTTTGGTTCATAACAATTTTCTGGTTAGAAAGTTAAGCTTATTAAAGTAAAAAAAAAAACAGTCAAAATCAAAATCAAGTGTTTCAAAATCATCAAAACAATAATTTTAATTGACCCAAAATGAAGTTTTGTTGTTAGTGCACAAAATATTTCAAGATTTTAACTCTTTGTCCCAATTTGAGACTGGAAAATTTGTTAAAATCTTGAAAAAATTCCCAGGATGTGAAAACCATTTCCCACCCAGATGTACCACTGATTATTTAATAATTGTATTGATTAACACCTAGCAGCTCCAGTAAGGAATCAGGGACTCCTTGTGCTGGTACAAGCACGTAATAAAAAGGCAGTCTCTGTCCCAAAGAGCTGATAAATCTAGGTTAAATATTCCAATATGCTACCTCTTGTACTGTAGGTTAGTCTTAGCCCAAAACTTCAATTCAGTGCTTTTAGGAAGTGGTACTTAATGGAAGCAGTATTTAAATGATTACGGATGGCTGTTGCAGATAGGCAGGTTTTACCCTCATTATTTGGGAAATTAGAAACCATACATTTTATTAACATCAGCAACAAAATAATAGCTCAATTTGTTTTTTTTTAAAGCTAGAAAAATAATTTTAGGAGCTTCATCAGCATGGGACAGAAGGGAATAGAACGTACACAGAGAACAAAGCCTTTGAAGTCTGCAACAAGCTTGCCACACTGGTTCTGTCTTCCTACTAATTCCTACACGACTAACTCACTTCAAGTTTATAATAAAAGCCCAACCACACACAAAGAATCAGACAGAAAGGATGTCCTGAGGTTTAGAAAACTGAAATATCTTTTATCTTTATTCCTAGAAATATGAAACATGAGATACACACATCAACAAAAGGCAGCAGAAAAACAAAATACAACCCTCCACAAAAAAGAGTGTAATGGAAAACCCCAGAGATTAGTATCAGGAAGCAAAGAAAGATAACATAAAATTCCATAGGAAGGCTCGTCACATTAGAGATAGATAGATAGATAGATAGATAGATAGATAGATAGATAGATAGATAGATAGATCACATACACACACAAATACCTGAGTTAGAGTTAATTATAATCCAGCAACAATACTAAGCCAGTAGAAGAACATTGCAAAACAATTCTAAAAACTGTACTAGCATCTAGCAAGAAAGAATAAAACTGGCTGTATACTTCCTTCTGAACAGCAAAGTAGGCCCCGATACTGCAGCTGATCCAAGCATTTGACCTATTGAGTTTTAATTGAACCTTCAAAGGGACTCAGTACAAGCCCAAGTGGCCGCTTTCTCAGGTTTAACTTCAGAATCTGTGCCTTGGGCGCTGACCCCTGTTCATTCCCAGGGTCTTCCACATAGCACCAAGGAAGCGAAGAAGCATTTGTATATAATAGGAAAATGGTCATTTAAATCACAGAGCTTGGAAGGGCTCAGACTCAGGGACAGGAATAAACCTCAAGCTGTTTTAATTTGTTTTTTGAAACTTGACTAGATTTCAAGTTGACGATGGCCCTTTAACTGTTTCGACTTTATTCTGAAGGGCAATTTTATACCACTGGCTTGGGTATTCTAAAAGCGCATTTTGTTTAAAATAATCATCACAAACAACAGAGGAAAGGAATATCAAACTGCAAATCTCTTTAGAACTGTGTTTGAATCACCACTATGCTGACAGAAGGTCCTTAATCACTTTCTTCAGACGCTTATCATACAAACATCCTGACACTGGTCTGGCTTCTGTCAGGAAGGCCCTAGGATGGTCTGGTTTCCCTTTTTAGCAAGCCCCAATCCAGCCTCTCCTCACAACCCTACTCTGGTCCTGCTCCAGCTCTGGGTGATAAACCTTGTCATATCTGCCTCATTGCAGGATGGTTCCAGACTGTTTCAGCTTCATTAACCTTGTGTTACAGAGAAAGGGATCAGAAACACAGGTTCCTCTTAAGGAAAGTGACTCATATGAAAGTGATCCTCCTGCATTTCTCCACAGGTTAGGATAACCAACTCTAGCAACAATACACATTCTTTCCAGAGGTAAATCAAATATAACTCATTTATAAACTTTTAAAATTAGAAGATCAACTAATACCATCAAAATATAGAAGCCATTCCTCCTGTGCCCTTCATATGCAAACCAGCAAACAGCCTGTTCAGTTTTCCCTATAGGTGGCACTAGTTTTATTAATAATTCAGTTAGTGTTCCCAAATATTTCCCAAGAAAAATATCTTTTCACATTTTATTTTTGGGGCCATCTAGCTTTAGTTTTCTCTTGGCATCCACTAAAGATATTAGACTAGAATTTCACACGCATTTAAAAATCACCCCACATCCAAATTCAACCTGTGCTTATGAACCAGAAGTTGTGCAAACAAATTTTAGTCATATCCACCAATTAGGATAACAGTGTTGGATATGAATATTTTGGCATTATCTGGCTATCCATTAACATGCCCAGGCTGCAGATTGCTCACAAATATCAAATTTATCATTTTAGCGGGGAAAGGTCACATGGCTAACACTGCATGGTATTTTTCACTGTTCCCATTAGTTTCACCTCTGGTCCCAGAAAGCCAGCAAACCCACTAGACTCCCACTAGCATGCAAGAACCCCAAACCCAGCTATGGCCAAATCTTATGTGAACTCATAAGACAAAGAGGGGTGTTTGAACCAAAACCTGTTTGGACTTAAAGGCCTTTTCCCCTCTTCCCTGCTTGCCTGTAATTTTCATAGAATTATAGAACTGGAAGGGACCTCGAGAGGTCATCTAGTCCAGTCTCCTGCGCTCATGGAAGGACTTTCCTTCATTTTCCTTCATTCAAGTGTTTTAGTTTTTCTTTTGTTTTATTTTATTTCTGGCACTCAACAAATCTAAGAGTACACCTGTCCTGTGAATAAAGATGCATTCAGTCAAGCTGTGGTGTCTGCCTCTCACTGGCCCTTAAGAGTCACGAATAAACAGCTGCCCTACCCCATGGAGCATTCAGGAAAGGATTTTACTTCTGGTCGACACAAATCTTTTCCAAGCAGCTAGGTGACCTGCATAAGCTGTTCCATCCTTCAGGATGGTGCAATCTGCTCTCACCCAATGTGGTTCACCTGTTCTATGAGCAGGTGCAGAGAAGTGGTGGGGGGATGGCTCCGCCCCCTTAAAGGCACACTAAGGGAGCTGTCCCTTGCATATCTCTGATCTCCAAGACTGCCATTGTGAGTGACTGCTTAGGCACTCCTTCTCTGTGCACTTGGGTAAGGCCTGTTTCAATCTGGACCTATGTGTTTCTAACCCTCAAACTCATCTTACTTTTTATTGTGTGGTTTGGCACCTGATACCGTGCCCTGGGTTTCCCTCTTTTCTTTTGCCTTCATCTTTTTTTGAGAGAAAGAGACAGTACACACTGCCCTGATTACCTTCCTTTTTCAAACAGGCAAAGAAATACTCTGCATACAAAAAGCTGTATTACACGCTACCATGTTTAGTGACTAAAGAATTCATTCTCATTGCACATTATTCTTATCTTCTTTCCACTTGTTTTATCTAAATGATTAGTTATTGTGTAACTTACTGTTTTTTCCAACCTGTTTTAATATCTCAGTTTTGTAAAAACTATCTTTTGCGTATGAATTAGTGTGAATGTTATTGTCTTATTTTCCCAACTTATTAAAAGAGCTGTACTTTACAAATGTAACGGCAGAGTGGATTTATTATTTAAACTCCTAGTCCTAGCCTTCATATCTACTTAATATGTGTAAAGTGTTCAGTTTTCCAATGTAGTCCAGCTGTATCACTGGAATCAAACTTGTAATTGCCTCTTTGGGATTTAAAACCATTATAGTTGTACTTTATGTTCTCTTTTCTTTTGCCTGAATCACTTTTTCAGGTCTATGAAGTACAGCTGGCACAATAAAAGTTTGATCAATGCATAACCAATGCAGTGTATATTTCTTGCAGAAATATAAAACCCAGGTGAAAAATGTTAATCTCCAAAAATTAGTTTTGTCAGCTATATATTCTTGGAATTTAAATGGTTTCAAACTTGAGATACATGGTTTGGCTGGGGGGTTTACAGGCTGGATTTCTCAATAGTTTCATGTTATATGTACATATGACACATTGAAATGAATGATTGCCTGATGTAAAGTTTCAGTTACTAGGGCAGATTTTTCTTCTGCTCTCATTGTGATACTTGAGTAAGTTTTATCATGGTATCACAGAAGTTAGAGATGCACAAGACCTATGAGATCAGCCGGTCCATTTTCCAGCCAATGCAAAATCATTCCCTATAACATATTTCTCTAGTTTATGAAGCATTGGTGCTACATGGTCATCTTCACTTACACTGTAGGATCTGAAGACCTCCAGGTTACTGTGATGGGGGGGGGGGGGCGGGGGCACTCACCTCTTGAACACCTTCTAGCAGCTAGGCCTGGTGCCGCAGTCCTCTTCTCGTCCCTAGCCCCCCTGGCAAGCTGATCTTTAGGCCAATCTCATGATGGCTGATGCCTGATTTTTGAACACTTGGGGCTGGCAATACTGTAAACAATTTTTAAAAAGGCAATTTAGAGGTATGAATATTGCTTAGATCTCAGAAGACACTATTTTACCTAGAGGCTGGGTAAGTGTTACAGATCAGAGATTTTACATACCATATCAGTGCTGCAGTTTCTAAACACAATTGGCCCTATCAGCAGACAACATAGGACACACAACCAGCCATAGACCAGGCTGACCTATTCAGGTAGAAGATCTGTCTCCACAACACTGCTAATGGGTGCTATAAATAAGCTCTGGGGGCAGGGGCAGAGATCTTACATGAAGCACAGTGTGATTTGACCAAGAAGGTGTGGGGGAACAGTTACTTATATCAAGAACTGTTTTGTAATGACAAATTTTATTCCATCTCTTTTTTCTGTGCATAAACAGAGAGTGATTTTCTGGAATTTATTCAAAATTATTCACCACAATAATTTCTGTGAATAATTCTTGTCAAGTTCGTTTGTGAGCATTTCATTGTGGGTATATGAAAGTCTTGCTGCTTTGATTGGATACACAGGATACCTGGCACATGTCTCTTCCCTGTCTGTATAACTAACTCTTCATTACGCTTACCATTGCATATTCAAAAATCAGTTTCTGTGGCTATTCTAGAATAGATGCTTAAAATCTACACCAGTTTGCCAACTTCCTGCCAGTTTCCTGTTAGTACAGGGGTGGGAAAACTTTTTGGCCTGAGGGCCCCATCGGAGTTCCAAAACTGTATGGAGGGCCAGGTAGGGAAGGCTGTGCCTCCCCAAACAGCCTGGCCCCTGCCCCCTATTCACTCCCTCCCACTCCACCCCCCTGACTGCCCTCCTCAGAACCCCCGACCCATCCAACCCCCCCTGCTCCTTGTCCCGTGACCGCCCCATCCTGAGACCCCCCGCCCCTAACCGCTGCCTCCAGGATCCCACCCCCTATCCAACCACCCCCTGATCCCTGTCCTCTGACTGCCATCTGGAACTCCCTGCCCCTTATCCAACCCCCTTGCTCCCCGCCCCCTTACCATGCCACTCAGAGCACCAGGACTGGCACCCACGCCGCACAGCTAGAACCAGCCACGACACTGTGCAGTCTAGAGCACTGGAGCAGGCCGGTGGCTCTCGCAGACGCGCTGCCCAGCAGGAGCTTGCAGCCCTGTGGCCCAGAGAACTGGCGACATGGCAAGCTGAAGCTGTGGGGGAGGGGGAACAGCAGAGGACAGGCTGGGGACTAGCCTCCTGGGCCAGGAGCTCAAGGGCCAGGCAGGACAGTCTTGCGGACGGATGTGGCCCGCGGGCCGCAGTTTGCCCACCTCTGTGTTAGTAACTTGTTTGCTACAGTATCTATGGAAAATGAATGCAAACACAATCCAAGCACAATTAGTATTCATGGGACTTCTTTTATTAGTTTATTTATTTATTTCAGTGCAGTTCTATTGCACCTTACTCTCTGAAACGGGTGTATCAGGAACATGTTTCACAAGCGCAATATATCCCATATGGTTGCTAAAACAAACAATGTACTCAATCCTCTTCAAGGTCCTGGATCCAAAGTTCATTGAAGACAATGAAAAGACTCCCACTGACTTCACTGGGCTTTGGCTCAGGGCCCAGATGCACAGTCAAAAGGTTCAGTCTTCATGTATTTGATAGTTCATTTTCAGCTAACTCAGAGCTACAAATAGAAAATGTGGGACCATGACAGCGGTCTTCAAATACTTGAAAGGCTGCCATAAAAACGATGGAGAAAAGTTGTTCTCTCTTATCACAGAAGGCAGGACAAGAAGCAGTGGGTTCAAGTGCATAATTAGAACCATAGGGTTAGAATGGCAAGGGTCATCTAGTCTAACCTTGTGTCAAGATGCAGGATTTGTTGTGTCTAAACCAGATTTAGATTAAATCTCAGGACAAATTTCCTACCTATAAGAACAGTAGGACAATGGAACAGACTGCCTAGGGAGGTTGTGGAAGCTCCTTCACTGGAGGCTTTCAACAAGAGGCTGGAGAGCCATCTGTTTTGGATGATTTAGTGATACTCAGACCTCAGTGGTTCAGGCGCCAAATTAGCAATCAACATTACCCAAAAGAGCCACAGTCTTGTGAATTCATTGTTTCATTTACTATAGTACTATGTATTCATATTTACACAGTATATACACAGTGGCCAAGTATTATTATTTTATCAATTACAATTGGTTAATAGCATAGTAAAAGCATCCTGTTTGGTTAATAATTAAATCACACAGTATTACGTGCTGCAAAGAGCCGCAGGAGATACATTAAAGAGCCACCTGCAGCTCGCAAGCCTCAGTCTGAGTATCACTGGTTTAGACACAACAAATCCTGCATCTTGGCATAGGGTTAGACTAGATGACCCTTGTCATTCTAACCCTATGGTTCTAATTATGCACTTGATTATTTTTACTCATAATACAAGTTTTCCCATTTGCTCCAATGGGACTGCTCATGGGGGCAGCGCTTCTCACATGCATGTTTGGACATAACAGTCAAGAATGTTTATGTGGATTTGTGACACCCATTGGATCCTCTTATCCCCATCTATTCTGGGGTTTTCACTTGTGACATGAATGAGATGGATAATCGCCTATAAAGCTCACAAACATCTCTGCTCTTTCTTTGTGCCATCATTGTGTGTGGAATCCTCTTTCTAAGCTGTCCCTCAAATTGTCTCTGCATTCAAATCATTCCAGAAGACCCACATGTGCTGTGATACCTGCAAGAAACTAACCTGTTCATCAAGGCAAGGTTGTGAGATACATTTTTTAAAATTGTTTTTATCAGGACATAGACAATTCTCACCTAATTTTTTACATATGTATTGTTCTCCTTTCCTCTGTCTCTAGTCTGTTCTGTCTTTATAGAATGTAAGGCTCTTCAGGGTAAACACTATGGGTAAAATTTTCAGAAGTGCCTAAGTGATTGAGGAATCTAAGTTCCATTTTGAAAAATCACATAGGCACTTTGAAAATCTGACCATAAGGTATTTAGGCACATAAAGATTCAGATAGGTGCCTACTGGAATATTCAAAAATTCCTAGGTGCCTAATTCCCACTGCAAGTTAGGCACCTAGGTGCTTTTGAAGATCCTGCTAAATGCCTATCTGCATCCTTAGGTGTCAAAATTCCTTTTAAAAAACTGGCCCTTCAGAGCCTAAATCTCAATGAAAGTCAAAGGAACTTAAGCTCCTAAATGCCTATGTTACTTTTGAAAATGGGATTTAGGAGCCTAATTTACTGAGGCACTTTTGAAAACATTACTCCATGTCTCCTTTTGCATTAGTACAATACCTAACATGTTGTGGTTGTTACCAGAAACAAATAGCTAATATTAATTAATTACCTTGATGCTGTCAAGTATATTTCAATGTAGGTTTGCAATATATGTAGAAATATTTGTCTCTAATATCATGGGCCTGCTTCTCCTTGCATAGACATTTACGATTGTGAGTGTCAAACATAACGAAGTCAGAACGTTTGTATTTTCTACCCACTTTGTATTCTCATTGCACAAATGTAAAAAGATTACACAAGCTGCAAGTCAGTGGAGAATCAGACCTCCTGTGTCAGAGAACATAACAGAATGGAAAAGTGCTTAAACTGAACAAAATGTGAAATGGGACTGCAGCATCTGAAGACGTGTTACAAAACTCTCACCATCCATTTACAGTAGGAGAAGACACAGCTCAATCTCTCTCTACAAATCCTTCTCACAGCTAGCACTTGCTACCACACCACGACCTTGTTTGTCGAGTTGTAGTTCAAATCAAATATTTACAACCAAGTTCCATAGCTCTGGCCATGGAGATTATTATATGAAACACAATATTAACACTAGAACTGCAAGCACCTCTATAATAGCAGCTTGCTTCATTGATGGACTGCTATAATAGGTTTAACCAAGTACATTTCTGGAGCTGTCAGTGATGCTGGTTTGCTCCTTTAACACAAAATCTAAGTAGGGACACTGGATTGGATGCTAAACTGTACTATTTTCAATTCTAAATGTACTTTGCATTTCACAGTACAATAATTATTCACTGTGAATATTTACAACTAGTCCCTACTACACAAATACACAAAGTAGGTACAATAGCTTAAAATGTGTTAATTTATTTTATCAGCATGATCTAATGGTCCCCCAAGGCCTCTGAACACTTCCTTTGTCCTAGGAGGAGATGTGTATGCAGTATATTTTTCAAACTTTCACTTTATTTTTTCAATAAAGTGATCATTTCGTTCATTAAACTCTACATTTTTATCCTCACAGCCTAGATTTTCACTTAGCAATCAGTAGAATGTGTGTTTCATTCATATGGAATGGGGGTGGGTGGGAGGGAGATGTACTTCTCCTAAAGGAAAACATAAATCCAATACTTCCTGGCCTCACATCTCTTTTTTTGGTTCAGTTTTTTTGGCTCATGGAAGAGGCCAGAATGGTAAGTACTGGAAGCTGAAGTTGTGTGTTTAGCCACAGAAAAAGCTCCAAACAAGTTCAAACTTCAATTCCTGCTTCCCCTGCATCACCAATGAGTCTCATCCTAATCAAGAGCAAACACTTCCAACAGTGAGAAGGTAGCTCAGCTCTGGTCCACACTATGAGTTTCGGTCAAATTTAGCAGTGTTAGGTCGATTTAACCCTGAACCGACCAAGCCTGTTTTGTCGACTTAAAGGGCTCTTAAAATTGATTTCTGTACTCCTCCCTGGCGAGGGGAGTACTGCTAAAATTGACCTGAGTGGGTCGAATCTGGGGTAGTGTGGATGCAATTTGACAGTATTGGCCTCCAGGAGCTATCCCAGAGTGCTCCATTGTGACCGCTCTTGACAGCACTCTCAACTCAGATGCACTGGCCAGGTAGACAGGAAAAGCCCTGGGAACTTTTGAATTTCATTTCCTGTTTGGCCAGCGTGGAGAGCTGATCAGTACAGGTGACCATGCAGAGCTCATCAGCACAGGTGACCATGGAGTCCCAGAATCACAAAAGAGCTCCAGCATGGACTGAACAGGAGACACTGGATCTGATCGCTGAATGGGGAGAAGAATCCGTGCAGTCAGAACTCCATTCCAAAAGACGAAATGCCAATATATTTGCCAAAATCTCCAAGGGCATGATGGACAGAGGCTACAACAGGGACACACAGCAGTGCCGCGTGAAAGTTATGGAGCTGAGGCACACCTACCAAAAAACAAAGGATGCAAACAGTTGCTCCGGGTCAGAGCCCCAAACATGCCGCTTCTATGATGAGCTGTATGCAATTGTAGGGAGCACCCCTACCACTACCCCACCACTGTCCATGGACACCTGCAAGGGGGGAGTCTCACGCAACAGGGATGAGGATTTTGAGGATGGGGAAGATGAGGAGGAGGAGGAGGACGATAGCGCACAGTAGGCAAGTGGAGAATCCCTTCTCCCCGGCAGCCAGGAACTGTTTATCACCCTGGAGACAATACCTTCCCAATGCGGGCTCCCGGACCATGAAGCCAGAGAAGGCACCTCTGGTGAGTGTACCTTTGTAAATATAATACAGGGTTTAAAAGCAAGCGTGTTTAATGATTAATTTGCCCTGAAGACTTGGGATGCATTCGCGGCCAGTATAGATACTGGAAAAGTCCGTTAACGTATCTGGGGATGGAGCGGAAATCCTCCAGGGACATCTTCATGAAGCTCTCCTGGAGGTACTCCCAAAGCCTTTGCAGAAGGTTTCTGAGGAGGTCAGCCTTATTCCGTCCTCCATGGTAGGACGCTTTTACCATGCCAAGCCAGTAGCTAGTAGTCTGGAATCATTGCAGAACAAAGCATTGCAGCAAAAGGGCCCGTGCTTTGGTGGCATTCAAGCAACATCTGTTCTTTATCTCTTTGTGAAGCGATCATCCCAGAGAATTTGGAGGGAGGGGGGTTTGGGTTGTGCTGCACATTCACGCTAAAACAGCAGCCCCACATTTTAAATGGCAAACCCAACAGCCTTTGCTTGGTATGGGAAAGGAGGACGCTGCTGTTTGAAACCATTCCCACATGTTATGACGGTTGAAGAAGCCAAAACTCTTTGCCTTACCATGGCTGCCTGCAAGCCGAATTCTGTTGCCCAGCCGAGCGTGTCTCACACCAAACCAGTAGGCCATCAATATAAGAGGGAAAATGCGAACTTGTACCAAAAGCACATGTGCTATGTAATGTGAATTGCTTGATTCAGTGTGAAATAGTCTTCCCTTTGTTCTTTAAAATGTATCTTTTTAAATACTAATCTTCCTTTTTTTTCTCCCAGAGCTGCAAATGTTTATACGCTCCCCCATCATCTCCGTCCCAGAGGCTAGCGCAGATTAGAAGGCGAAAAAAAATGCATTTGAGATGATATGTTCTCAGAGCTCATGCAGTCCTCCTGCACTGAAAGAGCTCAGCAGAATGCGTAGAGGCAAATAATGGCAAAGACCAAGAAAGCGTCAGATGAACGCAATGAGAGAAAGAAGGAACATGATGAGAGGAGGGAGGAGCGCAATGAAAGGAGGCAGGATACAATGCTGAGTCTAATGGGGGAGCAAACTGACATGCTCAGGAGTCTGGTGGAGCTGCAGGAAAGGCAGCAGGAGCACAGACTGCCACTGCAGCCCCTGTATTACTGCCTGCCCTCCTCCCCAAGTTCCATATCCTCCTCACCCAGATGCCCAAGAACGCGGGGGGGAGTGCGGGGAGGTGACGGGCTTCCAGCCATTCCACCCCAGAGGATTGCCCAAGCAACAGAAGGCTGGGATTCAATAAGTTTTGAACTGTAGTGTGGCCTTGTCCTTCCCTCCTCCCCTCATCCATCACCCCACCCAGTGCTTACCTCCTCACCCATCCCTCCTGGGCTACCTTGCAAGTTTTCTCCCTATTTGTGTGATGAATTAATAAAGAATGCATGATTTTGAAACAATAATGACTTTATTGCCTCTGAAAGCAGTGATTGAAGGGGGGAGGTCGGTTGGCTTACAGGGAAGTAGAGTCAAACAAGGGGGTGGGTATTCATCAAGGAAAAACAAACAGAACAAACAGAACTGTCATACTGTAGCCTGGCCAGTCATGAAACTGGTTTTCAAAGTTTCTCTGATGTGCAGCGTGCCCTGCTGTGCTCTTCTAACTGCCCTGGTGTCTGGCTGTGCGTGATCGGCCCCCAGGCGATTTGCTTCAACCTCCCACCCTGCCATAAACATCTCCCCCTTACTCTCACAGATATTGTGGAGCACAGAGCAAGCAGCAATAACAATGGGAATATTGGTTTCGCTGAGGTCTAACCTAGTCAGTAAACTGCGCCAGTGAGCTTTTAAATGTTCAAATGCACATTTTGCACTTGCTCAGCCTATAGTTGAACTGCTCATTATTACTGTCCAGGGTGCCTGTGTACAGCTTCATGAGCCATGGCATTAAGGGGTAGGCTGGGTCCCCAAGGATAATTATAGGCATTTCAACATCCCCAACAGTTATTTTCTGGTCTGGGAATAAAGTCCCTTCCTGCAGCTGTTCAAACAGACCAGAGTTCCTGAAGATGCAAGCGTCATGCACCTTTCCCGGCCATCCCACGTTGATGTCAGTGAAACGTTCCTTGTGATCCAGCAGTGCTTGCAGCACCATTGAAAAGTACCCCTTGCGGTTTACATACTGGCTGCCAAGGTGGTCCGGTCCCAAGGTAGGGATATGCATTCCGTCTATCGCCCCAGCACAATTAGGGAACCCCATTGCAGCAAAGCCATCCACTATGACCTGCACATTTCCCAGAGTCACTACCCTTGATAACAGAATGTCAGTGATTGCATTGGCTACTTGGATCACAGCAGCCCCCACAGTAGGTTTACCCACTCCAAATTGGTTCCTGACTGATTGGTAGTTGTCTGGCATTGCAAGCTTCCAGACAGCTATTGCCACTCGCTTCTCAACTGTGAGGGCTGCTCTCATCTTGGTATTCTTGTGCTTCAGCGCAGGGGAAAGCAAGTCACAAAGTTCCATGACAGTGCCCTTACGCATGCGAAAGTTTCGCAGCCACTGGGAATCGTCCAAGACCTGCAACACTATACGGTCCCACCAGTCTGTGCTTGTTTCCTGGGCCCAGAATCGGTGTTCCACAGTATGAACCTGCCCCATTACCACCAGGATGTCCAAATTGCCAGGGCCCGTGCTTTGAGAGAAGTCTGTGTCCATGTCCTCATCACTATCGTGATTCCGCTGTCGTTGCCTCCTCGCCTGCTTTTGCAGGTTCTGCACATATTGCAGGATAATGTGCGAGGTGTTTGCAATGCTCACAACAGCAGCGGTGAGCTGAGCGGGCTCCATGCTTGCCGTGATATGTCGTCTGCAGGAGAGCAGAGTTGCAGAGGAAGCAGATGATGGATGATGACAGATGCCACGAGAATAGATATTTATACAGAATAACGAGAGGACCTGCGAGGTGGATTCATGGCACCAAGAAAGCAGAGTTGCAGCGGAAGTGGTGGAGAACGATGGTTAGCACCACGCACATTTCCCGAGGAAGAACACAAGTACCCGGCAGCACATGACAGACAACATGGAAAAATTCGCTATTGAGACAAGAGCAGCAGAGCAGAGTTGCAGTGGAAGCGGTGGATGACGACGACGGTTAGCAATCCTACTGCACCATCTGCTGACACCAGTATAGCATCTGCACAGAAAAAAGGTGCAAAACGATTGTCTGCTGTTGCTTTCACAGAGGGAGGGGTGACTGACGACATGTACCCAAAACCACCCGCTACAATGTTTTTGCCCCATCAGGCATTGGGAGCTCAACCCAGAATTCCAATGGGCAGTGGAGACAGTGGGAACTGTGGGATAGCTACCCACAGTGCAACACTCCGAAAGTCGATGTTAGCCATGGTATTGTGGACACACTCTGCCGACTTTATGCACTTAGTGTGGACATACACAATTGACTGTATAAAATCGATTTCTAAAAATTGACTTCTATAAGATCAACTTAATTTCTAGTGTAGACATACCCTAAGTCTCCGTTCCCTATTCCCTTATTGTCCATTCCCGTTCAATGTGAAGCATCTCTGCTGAAACAATCATCAGAGATGCCAATTAGTGCCAGTTGTAGCAATGATTTTTGTTATTTTGTCAGGTTCCCCATTTAGTGGAAACTATTGCATTTCACATTGGATGCCAAATAGCCATCAGACGGTTCTGTAACAACTGCTGACCAATCCCAATCTGGGTATGATAAAAACAAGAAGCCCAGTGGAGAAAAGGCTCTTTATCCCATTGCCAACTTTCCCCCAAGCAATTCTTCTTTGCTGGACTGGCTTTGAATTTGAATGCCTTGTCTCTTTTTCCTTCCTGAACCACTGTGATGTTTTGTGCTGTGATAGTGTAAGGGACCAGGGTACAGCTGGTCACTCTTGGGCTGGTGTCCACAAGTCAAGAATGGCCATGAGATGGGTGTCAGTGAGTAGGGATTGAAATAATTTAAGAGCCAGGATCAATAAGCAACAGTCCGGATCAAAGTCAAGCCAGGGTTGGAGACCGGAGGTCAGAGGTAGTTACCAGGCTGGAATCAAGAGGCAAGAGTCAGGGTCAGGCTGGGTTCAAGCACCAGAGATCAAAAAGCAAGTTGCCATCTGGAGTCGCAGCAAGAACAGAAGCCTGTGTGATTGCTCAAACAACTTCCTGGGGCACCCTCCAGGGTTAAATAGTCTGCATATGCCAATCAGAGGGTTGCTGGGTCCTGTCACTCAGGACTGTTTGGGCAGCACTTCCTGTGGTGCCCAGTCTCCACAGTGCTCCTTGGAGATGGCTATGTGTGGCCGCCTGGTGGTGATGTGGTAACATCAGCTGTCCCAGGCCCTGCAGACCTCTGTTCTAGTCCCACAGATCCTTACATTATCTCCCACCACCACCTTCAGGATGCCTTCTTCTGGGTTGGCACTGGGGCTGGTTTGTCTGGATGAGCTTGATGAACCTTTTTTTTAAACCAGTTCAGGAGCATGAACATGGGCAGCAGGTTCCCAGAAGTGGTCTTCAGGACTATACCCCTCCCAGTCAATGAAGTAGTACAGTCTCCCACACTGTAGGTAGAGTTGAGGATAGCATGGACTATATAGTCCTCATGTCCTTGGATCTGGACTGGTGGGGCTGGCTGCTGGAACCAATAGGGAAAGAGATTGTCCGAGTAAGGCTTCAGAAGGGATCCATGGAAAATGGGATTATCTTAAGAGATCAAGGGAGCTGAAATTCAAAGGTGATTTGCTGACAAAACTGAAATGGTCTGAGGAACTGGTAGTCTAGCTTGCAGGATGGCCTATTCATATGGAGGTGTTTTGGCCCCCACTGAGAGCTGGGCCTTCCTGGTGTCGACAGTCTGCATACCACTTTTAGTCCTTTTTTGCATCTTTAAGGTGGTCCTTAAGCTCCCCCCGGATATGATGAATTGGTTGGATAGAGTTGGTGGCTTCTGGGTTCACAGAGGCAGCTAGCAAGGTCAGGTGGAAACAAGGGTGGAACCCATAATTTACAAAAAAGGGATTCTGCCCCTTGGAGATATAGTCGGAGTTCTTTTATGAGAACTTGGCAAAAGATAGGAGGGAGAACCAGTTATCTTGATGGTAGTTGAAGAAGCACTGTAGGTATTACTCTAGTTCACCCTCTCTGTCTGCCCATCTGTCTGGAAGTGGTTCATAGATGAGGTAAAAGGCCAAACGACCAGTAACCAGAGCATTTCATGCCAGAAGCATGAGACAAACTGCGGGTCTCTGTCTGAGGTGATACAGTTTGGAAACCCATGAAGACGGATAGCATGTACCACCAAGAGTTGAGCCATTGTTTCAGCAGAGGGCAGGCAGTCACGGGGGATGAAGTGCACCATTTTGGTCATTTGGTCTACAATGGTCAAGACCACTGTGTGGTCATCAGTTGGGGAGTTCCACTATGAAATCCCGGATGATCGAGGGCCAGGGTCTAGATGGGTTATCCAGAGTTACTAGACTGTTGATGGACTTAGCATGGGGCATCTTGGTGTATGCACACAGTTCACAAGAGTCAATATTATGCTGGACTTCAGCTTGTATGCAGGGCCATCAGAAGAAACAGGAAGTCATGTGGAAAGTCTTAAGGCAGTCAAAATGGCCTGCCAATGGATCTTCATGGCAGAGATGAAGCACTTCTAGCTGGAGTCACCTGGGATATGTGATCCCATCCTTTGTGGAGCATTGCATTTTAGTTCTGGCTCTAATTTGCTCAGGACGTTCCATCACCTCCTGGGCTAATGGATCTCCCCACAAAGTGGATCAATTAGCTCAGTCAGGTCTTGGTGTACGGTGGCACCAAGGAAGTTGTGAGATTTTAGCAGAAAGGGTGATTCTTGGTTAGGCTCCTTGAAAGCATTCCCCATTTTGGGATGAGGCATCAGCTTTCCTTTTCCTGGTTCCTGGGCAACAGGTGATGATGAAATCGAACCGAGAGAAGAATAATACCCACCTGAGCTGTCTTTCAGTTAAGGCTTGAGCCTTAGGCAGATATTTATGGTTCTTACTGTGAGAAAAGACTTGCACCAGGTGTTGGGTTTCCTCAAGGTGATGGCGCCACTCTTTGTAGGCTGATTTAATCGCGAGCCGTTCTTTATATAGTGTTTCATATTTCCGTTCAGTGGGGGTGAGTTTTCAGAAGTAGTATGCACAGCAGTGCAATACTTGCTTTGGGTGGTACCTCTGAGAGGTGTGGCTCCAATGGCAGCATAGGCTTACACTGTGACTGCCTCGGCCAGGTCCAGATGTGCTCGTATGCGAGTGATAGTAAAAGCAGCCTTGAGCTGTTCAAAAGCATGGAGTGCTTCAGGCATCCAAACAAGTTGACAGCCTTGCAGAGGAGGTTCTTCATAGGGGCTATTTCCCAGAGAAGGTTAAAATGAACCCTCAGTAAAATTCACAAAGCCTAGGAAGTGCCATAAGTCATGGGGAGAGGAGGACCTGGGCACCGCCCCAACTGCAGATGGCCTCCACCTTCTGGGGGGTCCATTTTAATGCCCTCTAGGGAAAGGATACAACCTGAAAATTCTGTGGAGGATTAGTCAAAGATACATTTTTCCAGTTTCACATACTGGTCATGCTTCCGTAGTCTTTCCAGGATGGAAAAAACATGGTACTAATACTGCTCAGGATTATCTGAAATGGCAAGTATGTCATTGCGATGGATGACTACAGACTAGTCCAGGATGTCTCTAAATATGTCGTTCATGAAGTGTTGAAAGGTCATGGGAGTGTTGGTCAGACCGAATGGCATTACTAAATATTTGAAGAGCCCATAGGGGTTCCAAAAGGCAGTCTTCCGTTTCTCTCCTGACCTAACGGGCACTCAGTTGTATGCCCTCCTGGAGATAATTTCATAGATGCTGAAGCATCTCAAGCACTACAAATCCCCCTCCTTTTAAAGCCTACATCCATTCTCATGGAGACAATAGATGGGTCACTTCTGTCCTTAGGGCCACTAGCACAGGAAACAGTACCCCTAGATGCCATACTCCAGGGTCATCAGGAAGTGTTACAATTCAATGTGATCCATTTCTCCACGCTTCCCCTGATTTTTGGCATCATCTGACTGGAGCAATGGAGTCCTTGCATCTCCTGGAGAGAGAAGAGGATCAGCTTAATCTCTGAACATTGCTGAAGGGCCTATGTAACGGGACTGTTGCCTCCTTACTAACAGTCAGTGGGGCTGTTTTGGTTGGCTAGCTCCCAGTACTAAAAGGGTCTATGGGAAATCAGGACCCTGAGACTGACAGTCCCCCAGGAACAATGGGGAGAGGCCAATGCTCCAAGTCAGCCTGAATGACAGGGCAGACAGGCTAATCAGGGAGTCAGGAGGCCAGGGAGGTCCCGTCCTCCATGTGAGCTGGATTTGCCTGGGTCAGACAGAGTGGGGCTGAGCTAAGGAGAAAGCAGGGGCCCGAGCTAAGCTCAGAAGCAGAGCTGTGCCAGATCCAGAGAGACCAGAAAAACAGCCCAGAGAGAGCAGCCCCTGTCCTGGGAGCAGAGCTGCAGCCCCAAGGCCACAGGCACAGCCCAGAGAGAGCAGACTTGCCCTGGGAGCAGAGCTGCAACAACCAGAGCCAGAGGGCCAGAAAAGCAGCCCAGGAAGCAGGTCAGTGCTGGGAGCAGAGTCACAGAAGCAGCCTGCAGAGCAGACCTGTCCTGGGAGCAGAGCTGTAGCAACCAGAGCCAAAGGGGCCAAAGAAGCAGCGCAGCAGCAGTGCAGAGACAGAGTGGTGCAGCTGTGGCTGGAGCAGTCCGGAGCCGGGTGCGGTGAGCAGCTGGGGAGACCAAGGGGGACCCTGGGCAGCAGGCCCAGCACAGGGAGACTCCTCAGCTAAGGGGCTCTGCAGGCCAGGTTTGGATCATAACCCCGACAGGGTGGGGGCGACACTGGGAAGAAGGGCCCTGCCACCTAGAGCCTGAGAGCGTGTGGCCACCACCAGAGCGAGTGTCCAACCCACAGCATCTCTGCTGCAAAGCCAGGGCCTGAGAAGAAGGCCTGGGACTTACAAGGAACAGACTGTGAACTGCCCTGACATTCCAGAGACACTGTTTGTGATGTTCCCTGCCACAGAGCGGGTTGATGTGTTTCCTTTAACCTTTCCCATTTTTCCTTATTCTTTCAAAAATTAATTGTTAATTAAATAACCTGCATTTGCTTTGTATGTAATGGTCAGTGGGTCATAGAATCATAGAATATCAGGGTTGGAAGGGACCTCAGGAGGTCATCTAGTCCAACCCCCTGCTCAAAAGCAGGACCAATCCCCAATTAAATCATCCCAGCCAGGGCTTTGTCAAGCCTGACCTTAAAAACTTCTAAGGAAGGAGATTCCACCACCTCCCTAGGCAACACATTCCAGTGTTTCACCACCCTCCTAGTGAAAAAGTTTTTCCTAATATCCAACCTAAACCTCCCCCACTGCAACTTGAGACCATTACTCCTTGTCCGGTCCTCTTCTACCACTGAGAATAGTCTAGAACCATCCTCTCTGGAACCACCTCTCAGGTAGTTGAAAGCAGCTATCAAATCCCCCCTCATTCTTCTCTTCTGCAGACTAAACAATCCCAGTTCCCTCAGCCTCTCCTCATAAGTCATGTGTTCCAAACCCCTAATCATTTTTGTTGCCCTTCGCTGGACTCTTTCCAATTTACCCACATCCTTCTTGTAGTGTGGGGCCCAAAACTGGACACAGTACTCCAGATGAGGCCTCACCAATGTCGAATAGAGGGGGACGATCACGTCCCTCGATCTGCTCGCTATGCCCCTACTTATACATCCCAAAATGCCATTGGCCTTCTTGGCAACAAGGGCACACTGCTGACTCATATCCAGCTTCTCGTCCACTGTCACCCCTAGGTCCTTTTCCGCAGAACTGCTGCCTAGCCATTCGGTCCCTAGTCTGTAGCTGTGCATTGGGTTCTTCCGTCCTAAGTGCAGGACCCTGCACTTATCCTTATTGAACCTCAACAGATTTCTTTTGGCCCAATCCTCCAATCTGTCTAGGTCTCTCTGTATCCTATCCCTGCCCTCCAGCGTATCTACCACTCCTCCCAGTTTAGTATCATCCGCAAATTTGCTGAGAGTGCAATCCACACCATCCTCCAGATCATTTATGAAGATATTGAACAAAACCGGCCCCAGGACCGACCCCTGGGGCACTCCACTTGACTTGGTCAGAGAAGTGCCCAGTGCAGAGAGAGTACCCCGGAGTGGGGACACCCTAGCCCCTGTCCTAGGTGACCACAGCGGGGTTGGGGGTCAAGCCCCCCAGGAATCCTGGGCCAAGCCTTGTTGGGGTTACGAGGACTCTGCCAGACAGGAGAGTAGAAGGGGAGTCCTCAAGGGCAGGGAGGCCACTGGTTAAAGGAAGTGGGAGCAAGGACTCAGATCCTTTTGCAAGCCAACTTCACCGGGGTAGTGCAGAAGCCAGGAAAGTTCCCCACAAGTGCAGGACTATTCCCCCACTTACACCTGTCTGCATGTAACAAACTCACTTGCTCTGTGGATTGAGTACAGAGGGGGATATGTAACACACACTGAGCAGTGGATGTTAAGGGTCACTACTGAATGACTATTTGAATCCAAGTCAAAGAGCTGTCCCAGACCCATCTTTAGTTTTAGACAAGGGTAGCATTTTCAAAAACACTACAGTGATTTACAAGTTTGTTTACATTTGCAGGAGATAATGCTGCCGCTTCTTATTTACAATGTCACCTGAAAGTGAGAATAGGCGTTCTCGTGGCACTGTTGTTGCCGGTGTCGCAAGACATTTATGAGCCAGATGCGCTAAAGATTCGTATGTCCCTTCATGCTTCAACCACCATTCCAGGGGACATGCGTCCATGCTGATGATGGGTTCTGCCTGATAACAATCCAAAGCAGTGTGGACCAACGCATGTTCATTTTCATCATCTGAGTCAGATGCCACCAGTGGAAGGTTGATTTTCTTTTTTGGTGGTTCGGGTTCTGTAGTTTCTGCATGGGAGTGTTGCTCTTCTAAGACTCCTGAAAGCAAGTTCCACACCTTGTCCCTCTCATATTTTGGAAGGCACTTCCGATTCTTAAACCTGGGGTCGAGTGCTGTAGCTATCTTTAGAAATCTCACATTGGTACCTTCTTTGAGTTTTGTGAAATCTGCAGTGAAAGCATTCTTAAAACGAACAGCATGTGCCGGGTCATCATCCGAGACTGCTATAACATGAAATATATGGCAGAATGTGGGTAAAACAGAACAGGGGACCTACAGTTCTTCCCCAAGGAGTTCAGTCACAAATTTAATGAACGCATTATTTTTTAAACAAGCGTCATCAGCATGGAAGCATGTCCTCTGGAATGGTGGCTGAAGCATGAAGGGGCATATGAATGTTTAGCATATCTGGCATGTGAATACCTTGCAATGCCGGCTACAAAAGTGCCATGTGAACGTCTGTTCTCACTTTTAGGTGACATTGTAAATAAGACGCGGGCAGCATTATCTCCTGTAATGTAAACAAACTTGTTTGTCTTAGCAATTGGCTGAACAAGAAATAGGACTGAGTGGACTTGTAGGCTCTGAAGTTTTACATTGTTTTGTTTTTGAGTGAAGTTATGTAACAAAAAATTCTACATTTGTAAGTTTCAGTTTCACGACAAAGAGATTGCACTACAGTACTAGTATGAGGTGAATTGAAAAATACTATTTATTTTGTTTATCATTTTTGCAATGCAAATATTTGTAATAAAAATAATATACTCTTTGATTTCAGTTACAACACAATACAATCTATATAAAAATGTAGAAAAAACATCCAAAATATTTAATACATTTCAATTGGTATTCTATTGTTTAACAGTGCGATTAAAACTGCGATTGATAGTGATTAATTTTTTTAATCTCGATTAATTTTTTTTAGTTAATTGCGTGAGTTAACTGTGATTAATTGACAGCCCTAATATATATACATAAAGGGGGAAGCATGATTTGTTCATTTTACAGGTGTGATTTAATTGTGAATTTGCTTGTGTAATTTTGAGATGAAACATTCCAAAGAGTCCAGTTCTGAGAGGTGCTGCTGAGACCTGCAACTCCCATTGAAATCAATGGCTCCAGCCCTCTGAGGCACTGAGCATTCTCATTTCCCATTGACTGGGGCCTTGTCTACACTTAAAAGGGCTGGCCAGTATAGATATATTGGTGTAGCTATACTGGCAACCCCTGTGGAGACACAGCTTATACCAACAAACAAAAAATCTTTTGCCGGTATAGCTTAAACCAGTTCCCTAAGTGGCAGTGAAAGACTTTGTTGCCATTATAACTGCATCTTCATTAGGGTATTCAGCAGCATAGCTATGCTGGTTATAGGTGAGATTTTTTTTCACACTCCTAAGCAACATAGTGATGCTGGCAAAATCTTTAATTGTAGAACAAGCCCAAGACAAAGGCAAGCTAAGGGTATGTCTACACTACGAAATTAGGTCAAATTTATAGAAGTCGGTTTTTTAGAAATCGGTTTTATATATTCGAGTGTGTGTGTCCCCACAGAAAATGCTCTAAGTGCATTAAGTGCATTAACTCGGCGGTGTGCTTCCACAGTACCGAGGCAAGCATCGACTTCCGGAGTGTTGCACTGTGGGTAGCTATCCCACAGTTCCTGCAGTCTCCGCTGCCCATTGGAATTCTGGGTTGAGATCCCAATGCCTGATGGGGCTAAAACATTGTCGCGGGTGGTTCTGGGTACATATCGTCAGGCCCCCGTTCCCTCCCTCCCTCCGTGAAAGCAGCAGCAGACAATCATTTCGCACCTTTTTTCCTGAGTTACCTGTGCAGACGCCATACCACGGCAAGCATGGAGCCCGCTCAGGTAACTGTCACCGTATGTCTCCTGGCTGCTGGCAGACGTGGTACTGCATTGCTACACAGCAGCAGCAGCAACCCCTTGCCTTGTGGCAGCAGACGGTGCAGTAGGACTGGTAGCTGTCATCGTCATGTCCGAGGTGCTCCTGGCCACGTTGGCCAGGAGCGCCTGGGCAGACATGGGTGCAGGGACTACATTAGAAGTGACTTGACCAGGTCATTCTCTTTAGTCCTGCAGTCAGTCCTATTGAACCATCTTATGGTGAGCAGGCAGGCGATACGGATTGCTAGCAGTCCTACTATACCATCTTCTGCCAGGCAGGCAAGAGATGAGGATGGCTAGCAGTCCTACTGCACCATCTTCTGCCGAACAGCCATGAGATGTGGATGGCTTGCAGTCCTTCTGCACCTTCTGCTGCCAGCCAAAGATGTAAAAGATAGATGGAGTGGATCAAAACAAGAAATAGACCAGATTTGTTTTGTACTCATTTGCTTTCCCCCCTCCTGCGTCTAGGGGACTCATTCCTCTAGGTCACACTGCAGTCACTCACAGAGAAGGTGCAACGATGTAAATCTAGCCATGTATCAATCAGAGGCCAGACCAACCTGCTTGTTCCAATAAGAACAATTACTTAGGTGCACCATTTCTTATTGGAACTCTCTGTGAAGTCTTGCCTGAAATACTCATTGATGTAAAGCCACCCCCTTTGTTGATTTTAATTCCCTGTAAGCGAACCCTGTAAGCCATGTCATCAGTCGCCCCTCCCTCCGTCAGAGCAACGGCAGACAATCGTTCCACGCCTTTTTTCTGTGCGGACGCCATACCAAGGCAAGCATGGAGGCCGCTCAGCTCACTTTGGCAATTAGGAGCACATTAAACACCACACGCATTATCCAACAGTATATGCAGCACCAGAACCTGGCAGAGCGATACCGGGCAAGGAGGCAACGTCGGCGTGGTTATGTGAGTGATCAGGACATGGACACAGATTTCTCTGAAAGCATGGGCCCTGCCAGTGCATGCATCATGGTGCTAATGGGGCAGGTTCATGCTGTGGAACGCCGATTCTGGGCTCGGGAAACAAGCACAGACTGGTGGGACCGCATAGTGTTGCAGGTCTGGGACGATTCCCAGTGGCTGCGAAACTTTTGCATGCGTAAGGGCACTTTCATGGAACTTTGTGACTTGCTTTCCCCTGCCCTGAAGCGCATGAATACCAAGATGAGAGCAGCCCTCACAGTTGAGAAGCGAGTGGTGATAGCCCTGTGGAAGCTTGCAACGCCAGACAGCTACCGGTCAGTTGGGAATCAATTTGGAGTGGGCAAATCTACTGTGGGGGCTGCTGTGATGCAAGTAGCCCACGCAATCAAAGATCTGCTGATATCAAGGATAGTGACCCTGGGAAATGTGCAGGTCATAGTGGATGGCTTTGCTGCAATGGGATTCCCTAACTGTGGTGGGGCCATAGACGGAACCCATATCCCTATCTTGGCTCCGGAGCACCAAGCTGGCGAGTACATAAACCGCAAGGGGTACTTTTCAATAGTGCTGCAAGCTCTGGAGGATCACAAGGGACGTTTCACCAACATCAACATGGGATGGCCGGGAAAGGTTCATGATGCTCGCATCTTCAGGAACTCTGGTCTGTTTCAAAAGCTGCAGGAAGGGACTTTCTTCCCAGACCAGAAAATAACTGTTGGGGATGTTGAAATGCCTATATGTATCCTTGGGGACCCAGCCTACCCCTTAATGCCATGGCTCATGAAGCTGTACACAGGCAGCCTAGACAGTAGTCAGGAGCTGTTCAACTATAGGCTGAGCAAGTGCAGAATGGTGGTAGAATGTGCATTTGGATGTTTAAAGGCGCGCTGGCGCAGTTTACTTACTCGCTTAGACCTCAACGAAACCAATATTCCCACTGTTATTACTGCTTGCTGTGCGCTCCACAATATCTGTGAGAGTAAGGGGGAGACGTTTTTGGCGGGGTGGGAGGTTGAGGCAAATCGCCTGGCTGCTGGTTACGCGCAGCCAGACACCAGGGCGGTTAGAAGAGCACAGGAGGGCGCGGCGCACATCAGAGAAGCTTTGAAAACCAGTTACATGACTGGCCAGGCTACGGTGTGAAAGTTCTTTTTGTTTCTCCTTGATGAAACCCCCCGCCCCTTGGTTCACTCTACTTCCCTGTAAGCTAACCACCCTCCCCTCCTCCCTTCGATCACCGCTTGCAGAGGCAATAAAGTCATTGTTGCTTCACATTCATGCATTCTTTATTCATTCATCACACAAATAGGGGGATGACTACCAAGGTAGCCCAGGAGGGGTGGTGGAGGAGGGAAGGAAAATGCCACACAGCACTTTAAAAGTTTACAACTTTAAAATTTATTGAATGCCAGCCTTCTTTTTTTTGGGCAATCCTCTGTGGTGGAGTAGCTGGTTGGCCGGAGGCCCCCCCACCGCGTTCTTGGGCGTCTGGGTGTGGAGGCTATGGAACTTGGGGAGGAGGGCGGTTGGTTACACAGGGGCTGTAGTGGCAGTCTGTGCTCCAGCTGCCTTTGCTGCAGCTCAACCATACACTGAAGCATACTGGTTTGGTCCTCCAGCAGCCTCAGCATTGAATCCTGCCTCCTCTCATCACGCTGCCGCCACATTTGAGCTTCAGCCCTGTCTTCAGCCCGCCACTTACTCTCTTCAGCCCGCCACTTACTCTCTTCAGCCCGCCACCTCTCCTCCCGGTCATTTTGTGCTTTCCTGCACTCTGACATTATTTGCCTCCACGCATTCGTCTGTGTTCTGTCAGTGTGGGAGGACAGCATGAGCTCAGAGAACATTTCATCACGAGTGCGTTTTTTTTTCTTTCTAATCTTCACTAGCCTCTGGGAAGGAGAAGATCCTGTGATCATTGAAACACATGCAGCTGGTGGAGAAAAAAAAAGAGACAGCGGTATTTAAAAAGACACATTTTATAAAACAGTGGCTACACTCTTTCAGGGTAAACCTTGCTGTTAACATTACATACACAGCACATGTGCTTTCATTACAAGGTCGCATTTTGCCTCCCCCCACCGCGTGGCTACCCCCTCAACCTTCCCCCCTCCCCGTGGCTAACAGCGGGGAACATTTCTGTTCAGCTACAGGCAAAGAGCCCAGCAGGAACGGGCACCTCTGAGTGTCCCCTGAAGAAAAGCACCCTATTTCAACCAGGTGACCATGAATGATATCTCACTCTCCTGAGGATAACACAGAGAGATAAAGAACGGATGTTGTTTGAACGCCAGCAAACATACACTGCAATGTTTTGTTGTACAATGATTCCCGAGTACGTATTACTGGCCTGGAGTGGTAAAGTGTCCTACCATGGAGGACGCAATAAGGCTGCCCTCCCCAGAAACCTTTTGCAAAGGCTTTGGGAGTACATCCAGGAGAGCCGTGAATGCCAGGGCAAATTAATCCTTTCACATGCTTGCTTTTAAACCACGTATAGTATTTTAAAAGGTACACTCACCGGAGGTCCCTTCTCCGCCTGTCGGGTCCAGGAGGCAGCCTTGGGTGGGTTCGGGGGATACTGGCTCCAGGTCCAGGGTGAGAAACAGTTCCTGGCTGTCGGGAAAACCGGTTTCTCCGCTTGCTTGCTGTGAGCTAGCTACAACCTCATCATCATCATCATCTTCTTTGTCCCCCAAACCTCCATCTCCATTGAAGGAGTCAAACAACACGGCTGGGGTAGTGGTGGCTGAACCCCCTAAAATGGCATGCAGCTCATCATAGAAGCGGCATGTTTGGGGCTCTGACCCGGAGTGGCCGTTCGCCTCTCTGGTTTTCTGGTAGGCTTGCCTCAGCTCCTTAAGTTTCACATGGCACTGCTTCGGATCCCTGTAATGGCCTCTGTCCTTCATGCCCTGGGAGATTTTGACAAAGGTTTTGGCATTTCGAAAACTGGAACGGACTTCTGATAGCACAGATTCCTCTCCCCATACAGCAATCAGATCCCATACCTCCCGTTCAGTCCATGCTGGAGCTCTTTTGCGATTCTGGGACTCCATCATGGTCACCTCTGCTGATGAGCTCTGTATGGTCACCTGCAGCTTGCCACGCTGGCCAAACAGGAAATGAGGTTCAAAAGTTCGCAGTTCTTTTCCTGTCTACCTGGCCAGTGCATCTGAGTTGAGAGTGCTGTCCAGAGCGGTCACAATGGAGCACTCTGGGATAGCTCCCGGAGGCCAATACCGTCAAATTGTGTCCACAGTACCCCAAATTCGACCCGGCAAGGCCGATTTAAGCGCTAATTCACTTGTCAGGGGTGGAGTAAGGAAATCGATTTTAAGAGCCCTTTAAGTCGAAAAAAAGGGCTTCATCGTGTGGACGGGAGCAGGTTTACATCGATTTAACGCTGCTAAATTCGACCTAAAGTCCTAGTGTAGACCAGGGCTAAGTGATGTGCCTAAGGTCTCATAGCAAATTAGTAGCAGAGCTGGGAGTAGATTCTAAAACTCCTAATTCCTGCAGGTTTTGCGGGTGCTCAGAAACTCATCGTCACCTCCAATATGAATTGCAGATGCTCAGGATTTGGCCTATTTTTCTGTGTTAAATTAAACTAGTCTTCTTTGTTTCTATTTTCCAAATGTACTACCTCTTGTTGCCACCTAGATATTATGATATTATGGCAGCAACTAGGTACTTCAGAAATTAGATAGATACATAGATCACCTCAATATGTTCCCAAAAGTCTCCTTAAAGTTAAGGAAAATTACATTCCCCTCTTGATATACACATATTTGTAGCTCTCAGCAAGTACTGTACTACTGTGCAAATCAGAAAGAACATTTAGGAGAGACATACATGAAAATATATCTTAGGGACTAAGGTCTCCTATTATTAGGGTAAAATCTGTTGGGAAAAACACCACAGAACAACCTGGAAAGCTACCCACAGACACTGTTTTTCCTGAGAACCATTCTAGCAGGCTCAATGGTTAGAAAATTGGTTAGCCATTATCACTAAGGCAAGCGGCAATATTCTGTTTCAGTCTTTCACAAGACAAAGGGATCCCCTCAGTTCCCCTATCCACACCAAAACCAGACAGCCATTCTATGGGTGCTCTCCTTCTTTAAACATTATTGTTTAAGAAGCATTATTGGATTTCATAGCTGGGGTATCTCATTGCAGGAAAGAGCTAGGGAACATGTGAGTGGGACAGATAGATTCAAAAGTGATTAAAAAAGAAAAAAAATATTAGTAAGCTCTGATTTTGAAGGCCAGATATTCGCACATCCTCCATTCTTCTAACAAAAGACATGAGTGCACACTCTCACTCTCTCACACACACACACGCTTATTCCACCCTTTTTCGCCTCATCTGGCAGCCGTTTTCCAGTCCAGCAGACACTAACATCTAATGAGTCAAACTTCCCATTTTCAGACTAATCAGTCGGCTGCACTAATTGCAAATGCAAATATGCAAATTTATATTAATTAATTACTCTGCTAATTAGTTCTGCAGTCTTTTTTGGGTAATAAATCATTGTGCAGTGGAAGGGAAACAAGTCCTGTCCCATTTCACTCCACATAAAAATTTAATGTACTCATTGAAGGAAAAAAATTTTATATATATATATATATATATAAAAATCTATTCTGACCACTTTGCTTGTACTGATGAGTCCCCTACAGAAAGGTACAATTGTGAGAAGGCTTTCACATCTTCAGCAAATGCCATCACTAAGGTGCCTGTTAGCAATTTAATTATCACATTATGAGCTTCAGAAAAAGCCAGTTTGCTACGCTGCAGGCTGTGACTCCAAGCTCAGTAGTTCACACATTCTGCAGCAAATGCTTCTTTATATATATAATAAAAATAAAGATAGCTATCTGGAAAGCATTCAGTTCACTTTACCTCAGTGGACCCCATGGGATCAGAATTGGATCTCAAGAGGCCATTTATGCTAAAGTCATTACAGATCTATGCCCTTTTATCTTGGAGTCTCACTAAATTCTAGGAGATATCCATTTCAGTGAACTGTCAGGAGAGGGGAAGAGAGGCAGTGAAGGGAGTTCAAAGGATGCTGATTGGACAGCCCTTCTCGCCAGCCCTGGTCCACACTTCGGAGCTGACATAGATGGGGAACTTCTCACTTTGCTCTTCATTTTGTTATCACTTCTTACTCCTTTTTTTCCTCTTTTCCTGCATGTAGCCACCATCATGACCAACATGCTACTGAGTCCTGTTTTCACAGTCCCACTGTGGGGCCACTCTTGGTTTCCAGACTCTTCATTATCCTCCCCCTTCCACTCACAGATTATTCAGCTGTTGATGTTTGAAATGTATAGTAGTATAGTTTCCAGTGATGTTCTCATCCCACATTAATACTGTCTGATTTCGCTAGTATTAAATTTCTCCACAAATTGAGCAAAATCCTCAAGTGCTGCAAGTCAGCTTAACTCTATTGAAGTTGATGAAGATGATAGTGAAGCTTCTTTCATATCTTTCCAAACCGGTGCTTAATTTGCAATGAAAGAGGTACCGCAGCTCAAGCAATTTTCTTTATATTCATAACTGATGCAGCAAGCCCCCAGGTGCTGGGGCTATGAACTGCCAAGCCTAGAGGTGCTGGGGCTCAGTCCTGGCACAAATGAAGCACAGTTCCAAACCCTTTGTGAAAAAATCCAGGTACTATACACCTAGAATGAGCTTCTATTCACCACAGTATTGCAAACTATTCAGCAGCACAGGACTACAACAGTAGAATCAATGAGCCAGATCACCAGCTGGTGTAAACCAGCATAGCTCAGTTGAAGTCAATGGAACTACACCAATTTACATCACCTGAAGATATGGCTTCTCAACACTGTGGTGCACAGTTCATCCTAAGCATACAGTGCCTGGATTCTTTCATAAGGGGTTTGGAAAGCTATGGGGGAAGATTCACCATCTTATATTTGTATGAGATTAAAAGTAACTAATCAGGAATGGTGTCATTCATTCGTGCACTCTTCTCCTGCAACCAGAGGAATATTTTCCCCCTATTCTTACTTCACTTTCACTGTTACATACGGTCATTTGGATAAATTTGGGTAACACATTCTGAGCTTCTTCTTGAGAGTTTGTACATTGTCAGCCTTGATAATCCACATCATGGATGCAGGCTGAAAAATAGATAGAGATACAGATTCAAAGAGTCAACAATGTTGTGGTTTAATATCTGGAGCATCAGACATCCAACATTTAAAATTAATCTGAAATAAAAAATAAAGAAGCCATTAGCAAACATTTTGCTTTATGCTTTAAATTATATGCTTTAAACTGAAACAACAAATGAGGTTTACAGGTAGTTAAATTCCAAACGCCTTTATCATGTTAGGTTTAACCAGAACTTGATCTGTATATTTTTCATACAATTTCCAGCCCTGGGAGAGGGTTTTCTGCCTCCAACCTTATATACACATTGATCTAAGGTGCTGTAGAACCTTAGGTCTTGTGCAGATTTTTAGCTCTTGGGAAAGGGGCCTAAATAGCAATACAGGGGGAAGAATTTAGGGAAGAATTGGATTAAAGTTGTATGAACTTTTCCTTCTTTGCTTAAATGTCTAATGCACAAGCATGATTTAACTGTTTAGAAATTATGCAAATTAAAATATTTATTTAAAAGGCAACAAGGCTTTCTGCTCTTTCCAAGTTCGAAAGCTTTCAGAGTCACAAGGGACCCAGAACTGTTTGTTCTACATTACAGTCGCCCCCACCTGCAGTGATATTTGCCTGCTATTAGCAAATGGCTTTCTTTGCAATTCTACAAGTTTGCATCGACTAATATGTAAAGCTTTTGACAAATCTCCACAGGTAACTATTTCATAATTAATAGATACTAGATGGTAATAGGGCTCCATACTGGCTGTTGGAAGTGTTCTTCAAAATGTTAATTTCAAATCTTCTTAGCATATGTGCAACATGCCTCAGGAGGCATGTGATCAGGATTCAACACCGAATTTGGTCCTCTAGTTGGACTGGGCCATGTACTGATGGGGAGTACGACATGAACACCAATCCATGCCCCTGCATCTGAACATGAGATGTACCTTAAGACCAATTTGGCAATGTTTGATCTTTTGATTTTGATTAAAAGAAAAAAACAAGGAGAGCATTTTCATTAGCAGCAAATTACAACAGGTTTTACTGCAGCAGAAACTGCAAATAAAAGCAACTTCTTAAATGTTTTGATCTTGCTTGTAAAGTTTCCGGGCGGGGGGGGGGGGGAGGGGGTAGAGGGAGGGCTTGTTGCCATTTGTTTCCAAAAGATGTTCGCAGGTCTTAAAAAAGTATTTATGGTCAGAAAAGTGACTGAAAAATTAAATAATCATTTCCCATATTTATGCTCCTGCAATTTCTTTCAAATGACATTTAATCTGTCTACAAATGCTGTGAAATCAAGATTTTTCTTCAGTTTTAACATTGCAAGATCCATTTGGCATTTGACCATGAATTTCAGACTACTGTTTGGACTGACCATGTTTGTACCCCCTATAATTAGCTATTTACTTAAATGGATTTGGAGAATGGTTGTTCTTCATACAAATAGTCATATTCATGTGTCAGTTTTTTTAATGAATGAGCAAGAGTATTTGCTATTTATTATTAGCAGTATTTTGCTAATTGTTCTTTACTATTCAGCATTTGTTATTCTCCTATTTTCAAAGAATTGGTCAGCCAGAAATAATATCCTGGATCAAGCCTGGTTCCTTTGCACTGATCCAATGGCAAAGATGCAGCACACGGTATAACACAATGAACTGGAGTTGCAGACTTGTCCTCAAATGTCCATTAGACCAGTAAGATCTGGGAATAGGGTCAGGGATTAGGGGATAGGAAATGTGCTGTAAATTGACTCTGGCTATCCAATTCTTCAACAATAATTATGGGCTCTGACGAGAGTCTGATTCATTCATCTTTGTCCAGAGATCAGTGAAATAAAGGGCTCCATGGTGTTGGAGAAGGAGGCAAAGACTGGATGGTCTTGATAGACCCCCAATGGAATGGGCTTGATGGGCTCAGATATATGGAGGCATAGAAGCACACTGCAACAAAAATAAAGCACCCTATCTGAAATATACCCAACATGTAACTAAACTGTGGAACTATTTGCCACATGAAGTTGTTGAGGCCAAGAACCTAACAAGATTCCAAAAGGGATTGGATATGTACACGGATATCAAGAATATTCAGAGTAATCAATTAATTACAACACAATGTTTGGAAGGGATATTAAACCTCATGCTTACACCAGTCTCTAACAATGAGAGATCAGAATAAGACCTAGCATGGAGGAGGGGCAGATACCCCACATTTGTCTACTGTGGAGTTCTTACACCTTTAACCTTGTACTTAATACTGTTACAGGACACTCGACTAGATGAACCTCAGATTTTACTCGGTATGGCAATTCCTATGCTCCTAACTATGGATCCTATCCTTAAACTATCCTCTCTCTCATGGAAGTAGGTGGGTTTTGAAATTTGGTTTGTTCTCTCCCAACTAATCTTTTGAGCGATAAAACAAACAAAAAACTCTTTCATTGTCTGAGGAAGAGGTGGTGCAATACATGAGGCATTTTGTACAAAAATGAAATTAATTAATAATGTTCATCCCTTTAGAAATGATTGTATGTACAATGGACAAGAGGATAGATTTTAAAAAAGCTAGAATAAAAAAATACACTACATTAAATCACTGGGGGCGGGGGTGAGAAAATAAAAAGAGAACAGACTAATGGTGGAGACAACACACAGAAACCCCTAAAGGCAAACAATAAAATGAATAAGTATGGTAACTGCAAACCACCTAAGCAAAAAATAAAAATAATGATTGGGGAAATTGCAGTAAAATGAAAAAAATCATTTGTCTATTGAGCAGCTCCATGACCACAGCTCTTCGCCTTCAGGCACTCCGACAAGAAGGGCACCTTCTTGCCCACGTAGTTGATATCTGGAGAAGTAAATTGTGGCTTCTGTTCATCTCTATAGTTCATCTTTCCCAGAAGGGGTGTTTCTTTCTCTCTCTCGCTCTCCTTTCTGGCCTTGTTTACACTTGCAAGGGGTTTGTTTTGCTTTGCTTTGCACCACTGCAGCTACACCAGTGTAGTTGAAATCCTGCAGAGCACTACTATAGATGTCCAGCACCAGTGTAAAAAGTAACCACTGTCAGTGATATCTTGGTTTCAAAATGGAGTAAACAGAACTAGCGCAAGTCACTTTTTACACTGGTCCAGTAGCTACACCAGAGGCTTGCACCGGTGCAGGTTACATCAGTGTAGCTACATCTGCGCAAAAAAAGCCCAGGCTTTTTCAACTTTAATTTTTTAAAATTCTTCACATCCCTGTTGCTGGTACCACACGTCCTACTGAGGAGAAGGGGTTGATCTCAACAGGTGGAACGTTAAAAAGGGAGCTGTGTTGCTGGTGCCTCTTAGGTTCTGACTATTAGGTCCTGAAGAGAGCTGAGAGAAAGATCAGAATTTCTCTTCTGAAGAAAATTCTGATAATTTGACATTTATTTTCATCTGAAATCATGACAAAATGTTAAAATACCCAAATTTTTCCATGGAATGAATAGTTCCAACTAGGGTGACCAGACAGCAAATGTGAAAAATCAGGACGGGGGTGGAGGGAAATAGGAGCCTATATAGGAAAAAGACCCAAAAATTGGGACTTACCCTATAAAATTGGGACATCTGGTCACCCTAGTTCCAACATTTTTTGATTTGGAAATGTTGAAGTATTTCTTTTCCACATTTTCAAATAAAATTAAATATTTTTATATTCCTGAATCTCAATGTTCATTTCAGATTCTTGAACTGACCAAAAGCAAAGCATTTCAAATGAGTTCAACATTAAACTGCATTCCCTATGACGTCACATTGCTTCATGGGAGTTGTAGTTCAGGAGCCTAGTGCACCCATTCATTCTCTCACCTGCCAGGCTCCCTGGTTGGACTACATCTCCCATGATACATCTGCAGCCAAGAGCCTCTGTAAATGCCATATCAATCAGAAAAAAGAACAGGAGTACTTGTGGCACCTTAGAGACTAACACATTTATTTGAGCAGACGCTTTCGTGAGCTACAGCTCACTTCATCGGATGCCGGATAAAGTGAGCTGTAGCTCACGAAAGCTCATGCTCAAATAAATTTGTTAGTCTCTAAGGTGCCACAAGTACTCCTGTTCTTTTTGCGGATACAGACTAACACAGCTGCTACTCTGAAACCATATCAATAAGAGGAACTACATTCAATTGTGGGAGATGTAGTCAACCCATGGCACCCAGTTCATAGGGATAAACAGGAGCCCAAACTACAACTCCCATGAGGCAATGTGCCACAATAGGGAAATGCAGTTTAATGTTGTACTGACTCTAAACAAATGTTTCAGTTCAGTTCAGGAAACTGGATTATTCCAATTTGTGACCAAAAATTTTGTTTTGGATTTCCTACTTTTCGGGGACAAAACTGAAATTTTTCCACAGAAAATTTTGATTTTGCAGAAATTCTCAACCAACTGCTGTCCCGAACATGTGAACACTTAAGCCCATGCATAACTTAATACATGTGTTTACTCCTATCATCCACTATGTACCTTACAAGTTTCTATATAAATATAAGTACCAATTTACCAGTGCAGTGAAAAGGAACTAACCTCACAGAATTAAAAAGTTATGAGATTGCTTAAGAGTTTGTAGAATCTGTGCTTTAGTTCTTAAACTAGCACAAGAAGCACCAGAAATGTGACTGGAAAATAAAAGCCCCAGCAGAGTTTCCAGGCTAATAGCATCCCTCACCTTTCCTTAATCAGAAATGGAATCTGCAGAGCTCATGTAGCTGAAAAAGGGCTTGAAAATTTGAGAATCAGTTTTCTTATTAGATTTCAAGTGCCATAATGGTTTCAACTTTGCTGAAAATACTGGGTTGTTGACAGTATTTCATATGGTATACAGACACTCCCCAACCAAAACCTAGAAACGCAAGTAAATTAGGATTAAAACAAACAAAAGAAAAACAAATAGAACTATGAAAAAAAAAAGCCCAGGCTAGAGCAGGTGCCTATGAATTTAACTAATCTTTTTTAAAACTGCAAAAGTGTTTGGTTTAGGATGAAGGCTTAATTTTGTTTGTCCATTCCTGATTTTTAGCTCTCCTGGATATTTTCACATTTGAACAGAATCTATAACTCAAACAACAAAGATAGTACAAAGGGATGAGTGTGCACAATTAATGACTCAAATTTACTTCTGAAGAATTTAATTAAAATATTTGTTTGGATGATTCATTTTGATTTCAGTATATTTATTTTTTCACTTCTTAACTAACTTTTATTTTTAAGATTTTTACTCTCTTCGGATCAAATTTGGCTTTAAGCATTAAAAAGGCAAGAAATACCAAGGTTAAGGTTATATCTGCAACCTTAACTCTGCCCTCTTCTCATATAATCACGTTTTTTATTCTCTCTTCCCCCCCCCCCCCAACCTTAGACACACGTAGTATATTCTACTTCTGGCTACTACAAACAGAGTCTACATAAGTCCTTAATATACAAGATTCACAATGAATGAGACAAGGGCTCCTTGACTGTAGTGCAATTTGTAAGATGCACAAATGTAAGACCTAAGGCGCACAAAACTAAGATATATGTATCTTCAGAATCAGGCTAGGTAACATACCATGTAGTGAAAAGCATTACATTCTCATCACAGTTCCCCTTATCACCAACAGGTGCTGCATTTGTAGATTCAGAACAGAATTTGGCCCAGTTCAAAGATGAGAACATAGCTGTGCCTGGAAAACACATCTGGGCCCGAAATGTACCCAGATCATGCCACTGCATGTCTAAGTAGTCACCTGTGCACTCATTTTCTGTGTTTTGAGGGATGCAAATGTGTTCTTGTGTATGAAATGGGTGCACATACATTTCACTGGTGCATTCATTGTGCCCTTCACTGGAAACTTGTTCTAGAAGGTTTCAGTCAGGAACAGATGTTCTTAATACACATTTTGAACAAGTCTGTATTTTTCAAGGGGAAAGAAAAGTCACATTCAAAATTATTTTTGTTGCTTATAAGTTAAAAGTGGATTGATTGGAAGGAAATGTGTTCTAGTGGTTAGAACTAGAGTTCTCAAATCTATTTCCAACTGTGCCACTGACCCACCAATGTGGACTTGGGCAGCTCCTCATTGGTAAGATGGGTATAATCATACTTATCCATCTTACAAGAGTGATGTGAAGCATAATTTGTGTTTACATAGCACTTTGAGCAGAGGTGCTTGAACTATTTGTATAGTGGGGGTGCTGACAGCCATTGAACCAAACTGTAAATCCTCTATATGCTGGAAACCACTTCAAGCCAGGAGGTGCTGCAGCACATCCAGCACCCCTAGTTCCAGCACCTATGACTTTGCAGTTCTAAACCCCCTTTCAGACAAAGCTCTCAAAGTATTATTAACAATACTATACGCAAAAATATGCATTTCTCTTGGGATTTTTCAGACAAAGATCTCAAAGTGGTTTACATTAGTATCATATGAAAATGAATCTTGCAACTATTAGTCTGATTTTGTTTTTTTGATATAGGCAAAAAGTTCAAGGTTTTTATTTGGAAGTGGTGCAATTGTGTGTAAGTAGTTATTAACTTTTCATCAATGTCTTTATGGATTAAACACTCCCTAAGTACGCATTGACAGCGCAGATCATTATAGTTATGGACCCTTAACATTTAACGTGGGAGGGGAGGAAAGGGCTGGGCTGTGTGTATTCATCTCCTTGCTCTCTTTCTTTCACAAACTATAAGGTTTAATAGCAATTAACAGTAGACCACAGCACTTCTAAGTTAACGATAGCCCTGCCAATTCTAATTGGTATTCTAATTAGTCTGACAATTCTACTAATTAAGAACATTAAACTTTTTAACAAAGGCTATTTTTTGTGCTGTGTGGTGTATAATGGATTTGGGGCTGGGGGAGACTGAACTTGTACTACTGAGAAATACTGATGATTAAATTTAAAAGGGGGAGGGTTGGGGGGGAATATAGGAGCTTTTATATTTGTAGCTAAATAGTAGTACACTGGAGTAATTTTGTGATACATGAAGTGATACAGAACAGATTAATAAATGACCATGACAAATCCAGAAATGAATGGTTGAAAGTTTGACAATTGTCCTTTGTAGGATCCTGATTCAGCACAAGTGGCACAAGGTTTCTTATAGAGCTAGTTGAAAAATCATAATTTCTGTTTCAGCATTTTGAAATTTGTTTTCATTCCGATCTGATTTTTGAAATTTCCTGTGGAAAAAAAATTCTATTTTTTTAAATTTTGGCTCAATTAAAACATTTCATTTTGATAAAATCTACTGTTCTGAATGCTGCTTTTTAAAATAATACATAAAGCAAATTTTCAAAACAAAAAGTTGTTTTGAAATTAAAAATTAAAATGGTTTGTTTCTAAATTCTTTTTTTTCAGCTTTTCTTTCTGAACCAAACTTTGTCTAAATCGTCACAGTCCTGCAAAAAGTTTAAATTTCAATGAAGTGGCATTTGCCAACAGAAACATTCCATTGGAACATCTTCAACCAGCTCTAGTTTCAAGGTCAAACCGCACATCATATTATCAAAGATTTCTGCCTTTACTGAAGCCTGTGCATTTAAACAGACCCTGTGCAAAAACTTTGAACAAAACTCTTATTTATACTACAAGAGTTCCATGTGTGGTACAAGAAAATAATTAATCTCCCACACTAATTAAAAACCAATGGATAGTATTGCCCAGGCATTCCAAGATCTTAAGGAGCCTTAATCTGCTAGGTATTGCAGACTCTTAATACTTATTGACTTCAGTGCAGGTTGAATACATTCAGCTCCTCTCAGGATAAGACCCAAGTAGCGCAGAGGCTGATAATGTAATGTATGCTCTCACCCCTCCACCCTGTTACCATTTAGCAAAAAAAACCACATGCTTGAATCATTGTCCCTCCCAACCCCACATGGGATGGCATTCTTTGCACATCCCTAGAAGTGGTTCTGCCCAATTGATAATTCCTTCTGCTTTACAATTTCCCAGAGTTTGAGGATGACTGACAGGACAGACAGAAGCAAAGGACAAAACACAAAACACTGTATATATCCAGGTTATTTCTGCTGAATATCTTTCACTGTCATACAACCTTGTGCCCAGGAAACATTTCTTCCACTCCTCACGGCAAAGACACAGTCCACTCTGACTGGTTTCAGAGTAACAGCCGTGTTAGTCTGTATTCGCAAAAAGAAAAGGAGTACTTGTGGCACCTTAGACACTAACCAATTTATTTGAGCATAAGCTTTCGTGAGCTACAGCTCACATCCGATGAAGTGAGCTGTAGCTCACGAAAGCTTATGCTCAAATAAATGTGTTAGTCTCTAAGGTGCCACAAGTACTCCTTTTCTTTTTACAGTCCGCTCTAGCACCTTCAAGAGAACATTTCATGTGAGAGCTTCCTGGAAGTTAGCTCTAAATTATACTTTCATTTACCTGCTCACTACATCTGATAGGAAAATGGGATTCTGGAAGGCAAGGCTACTTTTTTCCTTATTAGGTTTGTGTGTTGATATTCTGAGAATTTGCTGTGGACTTTTTCTGCAGATGAGATCAAGGAAACAGCTTGCTTGGAATGAAAATTTAATCAAAGATGATTACAAAGACACAAAGTAAAAGAAAAAAACAACCAAACCCCAGACTCTAGCTGGTTGAAATTGAGAAAATTACTCAAGAAAACTTGCCATTAAAACACTGCAAAACATTTTTTCTAATTTGCAAAGGCATGTAAATCTAGTACCTTCAGTGTTGTCTATTCCTGTTGATCATTGAATTAGTCATTGCCACTGACCTAATGCTGCTCTAAACTGTGATGGGAATCAGACTGGCCCCTGGCCATCACCAGTATTCAAGTGGGAAATAAAGGCAGCATACAGCCATGACTGCCTTCCAAGTGTTAGTCTAGCACAGATGAGAATCCAGCCCATAATGTAATGTGATGCCCTTTTGTAGAGAACTGTTATCAATTCAACTTCACTGAGTGAGACAGCCAACGACAGCCATCTCTGGTCAAGACTAACACCCATGTATGAGGAGGCTTACAAACCGTGGTGTCTAGACAATTCCCATAGGGATTATTTGAACACAGATGCTAAAGGGCACAAATTACTGCAGGTAGGGTTGGCATTAGCTTGCATCCCAAATATTTGATAACTGTTTCTCTCTTTTGGACAGCAATAGGACCTACTGCTGATTTTAACTAATATCACTGAATTGTTATCAGACAACAACCTGTTTTGGGAGCTTTGTCTAGATCCGATAGAATAAAAATCACAATCACTCTGTCTCCTGCAGATATTTTGAACGCAGACAACAACAACAACAAAAATCCATACATTTGAAGAAGATACTTGAGAGTATTTCCCCCCATCTCAGTCTTTTCCTCTCAGCAGTAGTGGGCCGTGTATGTATGCGCTAGGACCAGCTGTTTCCTCAGGACAATTCTGTACAACTCCTGAACACACCGCCATCCTCAGCACAGCATCACCTCATACGCACCGTACGTGAGAGGTTATGTCTTGCCTGCAAGTGTAGAATCGCATGCCTTACTGAGAATGTGATGGCATCCCACTGCTTCTCAGGCATTTCTAGGGAAATTATGACTCTTTGAATGGGGACATGTGAAATTTACAATCCTGCTGAATGAATTTGTGGACTTTCAAGAAATCTAATGAAAAACGCATTACATAAATTCCCTTTTAAGGTGAGAAACATCGGACACTGGAAGATAACTGGATGGATACAATGCATCACATAATTGCCTAAGAATAGCATTATCAACTCATCATTGGAAAAGTACGACCTGGGCTTCAAATTTTATGCCATGGCCAAGTCTCTTTAGATCAATCTCACCACTGGCAAAAGTGGCCCAACTGCTGTTGACTTCAAATCATTCTATACAAGAGCCGAACTTGATCTTGTCTTTCACTTCCTGGGAGGCTTTTTGACTAAGACTTTTAGAAAAGCTGTTCTAGTTATTGTTGAATTCTACCATTAGATCACAGCTATAGAGGGAGGAGGAAGAATGATCTGGTGGAAAGACACTAGATTGGGATTTAGAAGATTTGGGTTAAAATCCCTGCTCTGGCATAAGCTTTCTGTGTAATTTTGCGCAAGTCACTTAATCTCCATTTGTGTCTCTTCCCCATATCCACCGGATTCCCTGTAAAATGGGGGTAATAGTATTTCTATGGGACAGGTTGCCTGGTTCCATGACTTTCCTGCTCTTTATAAGGAGACTGAACCCATCTTCATCAAACCAGAGTGCTGAAAATTCAGTAAACACATGATTTTGCCCAAAATGTCACAAATTTCAGAGTTTAGAAGACAACCAAGGTGTGGGGATTCTTTATGCCCTGAAGCCCACTATCCTAGACTTAAAATTGTGGGTCTGTAAACAGAAGCACCTCAGCTGATCTCACTTGTTGGGGGAGTATCACAGTGCATACACACACAAGGGGCAGAATTAAGGTTGCACGGGTAATCATAAATCTCACTTTTCCTAACTTTCCAGTGCTTTACTTAGTAACTTGCGTAGCATTCTTTTAACATAGAGTTTTTTAAAAATTAATTTCATAGGTGTTTAGTTAGTATTTTGGCATGCTACCTGAGGAATATAAGTAAGAGAAAGGAAATGGCAGTTTAACAGTTTACAGCTCAGCTAAACCTGAATGGGAATTACAGAGTACAAAGAAAAGTCACTTCTCTAGCGTGAGTACTTTCTCCCTACTGAATTTCAAAGATCAGATGCAAATAATAGAAATGTCAGAACTTCTCAAAAGAGTTTGCAACAATTTATAATGGAAAGTGTAAAATGAAAATCTAAATATACAGGTGCTACCAGCTCCCCCTATGATGAACCCTACAATCTCCTAAAATGGGCCTGTCCAACAGAAGCTGACATCAGTCATGTTTTCATTAGGTTTTATTCTGTGGTTCTATCAATACAATGTTAATTTAACTGCTTTACAGCCTTGTGTCTTGCATTTAATTTAGAGCATGCTGTGCCGTTATAAATAAGCTGTTCATCTCAGCATGTGCTATTGTGCTCTTCTAGGCAAATCCTGCAGTCCTTACTCAGTCAGATCTCCCATTGATTCAGATAGGGCACTGTGCCTAAGTGCAGACTCCAGTTTTGGTCCTTAGTGTGTGGTCAGTCATTAGGGAATGGATGATCCTCTCCCACAAAGTCAACAGGAAGGGTCAGAAAAACCAACAGCTGGACCTTGCTGAGTTTCCAAGTGATTGTCCTATCAGGTGGGAGATGTTTCCAAAAGCCCAGAGTGTGGCTTGCCAGCCCCACAGCTCTTGGAAATCCACAGGGAATAAGTGCTCCAGTTTTATGGAGGAAGAGGCATCTCCTCAGAAGCCTGCCCCCTCCATGGCTCCCTCTGCTTGAACAAACAGTGGGGATAATTGGGCCAAGCCAATCAGTGCCTTAGAAGATTCTCTCTTTATGTTTATTACACCACCAACGCTCTCAATCTTCAAAAAACTTAGCGGCAAATTGTGTGGCTCTAATGCAGCAATGCCATAGAGTAAAGGGGAGTAAGATCTATTCACACACACCTTTGTGTGGCCACATTACTTCTCTTCACACTGCGGCTGAAGCATGGTAGATGAGATGGAGCTGCATGTCTTGTACTCTTCTCCTTCACCTTGAGCAGGAGGTGGCAGAGACTGGGCAGTATCTTGGCCCCATACCAACAGTTAACCTGCACCATTATAGGGTTGCACTAATTACTTCTTCTGCTGGGAAAGGAAGTCACCATTCCATCCCAGGGCTCCTCCTTGGGTTTGCAGCTACACAGCTCTTCTTATAATGGGCATTGAGCAAAGACTCTGTCTAATCCTAAAACTGGGACCCTAAAGTAAGGGAGAAATAGCCAAATGGGTACACAGAGTAAACAAGTCCGTGAGACTGGAAATGCTGTATGAATTAAGGTGAAAATAATGTGAAAAATACAACCAAGGTTTCCAATTATTTACATTTTTTAACCGTGATTGCCATTACAAAGTGAACATTGACTGTCCTGTAATGTTAATTTGATCAGAGTGTCACCTATATATTTATAAATATTATATATTTATACGGCAATGTCTGCCGTAGCCAAGAGCCATACCTCTGAAAACTGCTTACTTTTTATGGGGACCCGCTGCTCTAAATGTATCAGTAAGTTACAGTAACAAAAATATGACAACCCCAGTTGGTGCGTATGAAAGAAAAAAATAAATTCCAAATGTACCATGACAAACTATGAGTAATGATATTAATCCCCTCGCAGTAGAGTCCCAGAGAGCCAGGTCACCTAGTGGTGAGCACACCTGGTTTCCAGTCTCTCGCCTTTCAGCAGGAGGGCCTTTGGTTCAGTTCCTAACTTTTGTATGTGACTCATCTGAGGGTTTTCAACATCCTTACCCTCTCCCTGCTGGGGGGGGGGGCGGTTGGTGGAAATGGCTCTGCAACAAGGACAGTTTGTAGGAAAGCCCAGGCCCTCCCACTCGATGGGGCTCCCACCCAGGTCCCGATGACAGACAGCAACATTGGACACTCTGGAGCACCCTGAGGAGCTGCCTCCCTGGGTCACTTCCTACCATCCTTCTCCGGAAAAGTCTCCAAGTCCAATGTCAGAAAGCAAAAGTAAAGAAAAGACAACTAAACCGTCAGCCCCAACCGGGCTGAGCAGGTAGCCACCCAGGAGCCCTCAGGATAGGCCTATCATTCTTTCCAGCCTTCACCCTTGTGAGATAAGTGGTTCCCTTTTAAGCTTCCTCTCCAGTTGGAGCATGCTCTGCAGGCCTGAAGGGGCAGTATTGCCCTTTAACCCTTCTGGGCCCAGTGTAGGGTTTGTACATCCCCATCACACCACTACAGTTTCTAAAAATGGCATAACCACATGACTGTTTCTTACAGAAACGCTGCTTGGTTCTTTGTAATCCCAGAGGAAAAGGGATAGCTTAAACCAGCAAAATGACAAAAAAGTCTATATTGCTCAGGAGTACATATGATAGCCTTAGCACCACGTACCAGCCTATTATTCTTAACAGGCATTCACAGTAGACAGCAACGCAGCAGTTATGGTGTATGCTGTGAATGCATATTAACACCAGTACACATTTGCATCTCATATAACCATTATACAAAATGCACAGTAAAAATCCTTAGGAAAAGTTATTATGCACACACAGTGGATGCTTTTTAAACCTTGATATCACAGCTATTTTGTTTCTTAACAATTTATTTGAAAATATGAAAGCGGCCAAATGATGGATAAAGCGTCTGCAAAACTGAATCCTTCCCCACATCCTAATTCATTTATTTTAATTTTAGTGGTAGCATAAAATACTTGCAAAAATAGATTTTACAGGTTTTTTTTTTTTGTTATTAAATAGTCTAACAGAGAGAAGGGGTGCAAAATATCTTAGACAATGTGTTTTTTGGAGAGTAGATGTTGTGACCGGAAATTTTACAGTTCTTCCACTAACACACAGCTGTTACAATGTCAACCTTTTCTTAGATTTTATATAGTATTTTTAGTATGCATTGAAACAGTGCTTCAGGACTTTGCATATTTAGAATATTGTGCATTTTGTAATATTCTCAGTATGCAAAATTTGTGAAAAGGTTAACAATACCTAGGACCTTTCACAATATAAATCTTAATACATAAATTCCAGTTGAGAATAAAGGGATGCTACACTCTGCTCTATTATACAGATTGTAATAGTCAATATAGAATGAAATGAGTGTGCGAGTAGTACCTTACTTGCTGTGCTTCTGCAATAGCTACTTACGTTTTAAGACCTTTGCCACTTCAAATATATTTATTTTTAAAAATAGGCCCACTCAAGATTAAGAACTAATGGCCTGCGATTTCTCACTGCAATAAAAAAGAAAAGTTTGCTTGTGGTCTTTTTTTTTTGTTTTGTCTTGTTTTGTTTTTTTGTAATTGAAGGGAAAATAAAAGGGTTCCTGAAATTGACTTTGACACACACACACACACAATTTTTCTAGCTTCTTCTTTAAAAAAAAGTCCAAAACACATTTAAATGAAACTTTGTGAAAACAAAAATAATTGGATCAGGGCTGAGAACATTAATGGCAAGCTTGGGCCCAATGTGAATTAAAGCAGATGAGTTATAAACCCTTCAAATACAGGATTTATAATGGAAATGCTGACACAGACCCATAACAATAGCAGCCCTGCCAGAGATTACTTTAATACTAAAAGCTTACTCAGTCTCTCACTTTTTAGCTTACTTAGTCACTAAAAAGCAACAAAATGTGATAATATTAAAGACGAAATATTTTTCTACATAAGATAGTCCGTTCTTATTTTAAGTCTTGATAACATTTTGCTTGTGTGTGACGTCTCTCTCCTAAAAACAAGGTAGAGTTTGTCACAAGTGCTATAGCAAGGCTTAGCTGAGAGGCTTTGTCAGCTTTATTTAATAGTTTCTTGTCTGTTGTTGATGAGAGAGACAAAAGGGTTAAGGGAGAAAGAGCAGATAGCAGGAGAAAGAGCTGACAGGAGGAGAGAAAGAGACAGAGAGAGAGAGAACATGAGAATAGGAAAAGAGAATGTATAAAAGTAGGAAAAGAGCCAGTTGGAAAAACAGGTAAGAGAATCAGGAAGGAAGAACAAAATTGTAATTAAAATTTTAAGACAGAAAAGACTTCTTAATTTTCAAAGGAAATATTTAGTAGAAGGCAAGACACACAGAAAGTAAGCAAAGGGGAAAGACTACAAAAGGATCACAATGAAAGCAGCTAGTGCATTTTATCAGAGGTGGGAAAAGTGAGTGTGTATGTGTTTTTGGCAACGCACTAATTTCTGATGTTGCAGGGGGCATGCATTGCATTGGAATATTATATTTTTGAAACATTCAGAATATATTTCTGATTTCAAATTTTTTTCAGGATTATTGCAAAAAGTCCCTGAAGAAAAAAACCCAGAAGATTTCTCACACAGACCCCAGAAGGACACACTCTTCCGTTATTTTGTGTTCTCGAGCAGCACACAGCAATTTGCACCACACACATAGATTTCTCACAATAATATTAGCAAGAACTACTTTTGTGACTTCTTACACTTGAGCTAAACCTGCTTAGGTGTGTCATAGTACATACATTTCTTTCTGATTTCAGCTGTCCCTTAATTGCTTTTTTATAGGTACCATGGGGCACAAAGGGGATTCTGATCAATATGACACAACCCTTTTTTAAATAAGTAATACAATATTAACAACTATGGAGTAGCTGTACCTGTAGGTACAGATAAAACTGAATGTTGACATGGCTATCTATATAGATTGCCTGTTAAACAGAGGCAGATCCAGTAGAAATGCACCTACTGTATGTAAAATGCTGGTACAGATTTTTTCCCCCTATCAGTCTAACCTTCTGTGTTGATACATGAATGCTGGTACCCACTTACAGGGATGCCAGATGATCAGTGCAGAATGAAGGTCCCAGGAGAAAGGATCACATGGTTTTCTCTGCCCTGTGACGTCACTAGCAGATGGCATGGGTACCAGCTCTGGCAGTTGGCATCAATGTCACTTTTTAGAGATCAATGAGATAGTGCAGAGATACACAGATCTAGACTCCAGGAGACGATGCGACATTCAGACTGAAAAGATTTGGAAGGCAAAAAATGAAAACTGAGTATTGAATGAAATAAAAAGCTAAGGTAATATAAATAAAGATATATTTCAGTTGGGGCTATGTGTGCATGCAAGTGTTTAAAGATAGAGTATAATTGTCTTGTATTTTATGTATGCTATTTACTACCTATAACTTCTCCTAGCATTCCATTCTTATGATGTAACTGCATACTTTCACTGGGATTATGCAATACTGCAAGTGTATAGGCAATACTAAGACAGTTAGTCTTTTATTAGGGGGGTTTGTTTAGTTTTATTCTATTAAAAAGTCTCTGCATTCATTTGTGCTTGTCTCTGAGGACAGTGGATCCAAGTATTTGCTGCTTCAAGACTGAAAACAAAAACAACAATTCAAAAAGAAAATTATTTCTTCATTTCATTCTGGATTCTGAACACACGTGCACAATTGCAATCAGAATCCACAGCCCATTCCTGTCAGATATTAGCTAGAGGGAGATGTCTGATTCTTGCAGAACATAAACACTGCTAACGCGTGGAGGGGTTTTTTGTTTTTGTTTTTGGTGGTTGGGTTTTTTAACCCTGATTGATTGAAAAAGAAAAAAAAGAAAACAAGTTAATTCCAACAACAAAACTGTACTATTAATTTAGAATCTTTCCTTTAAAAAATGAGAGAGAAAAAATTTATTTTCTAACTCTTTTTTATATGAATACGTTTAGGATTAGATCATTCCTGTTTTTTTTTCTAATAGGAAATAAATACTCGGTTTCATATATTTTTCATTTTGATCATTAGAAAACCTCACTTCATTTTAATTAAGTCACTGAATGATTCATTTGTCTTAGGTTTTTTTTCCATTTAAATCCTTTCTAACCCATTCCAATTTACTGGACTTAAATATATTGATCCATGAAAGAATGCATGTGAACAAACTTCAAAATGAAAGTTAATAGGTGATTTAAAAAAATATTTGTCTGTCAGTTAATAGAGATATAGCACTTTTCATTTTTAAGACTGGTCTCTCCCTTCTCATTTTTTACCCAGGGGAATTTGGATTAATGAAATTTCCGCATTGCTTTATCATGTTTTGCATTTGCTTAAATTCCACAGTGTTGGGGATTCTAAAAGCTTGTTTAAAAAAATACAAATGTGCAGGGAGTTGATTATGACGATTAAACATAGTTTTACTCTTTATTTACTCGTACTAAATTTGCTTAGTTTATTGATGATATAATGCATGTTTTGATGTTTTTATAATTTTGGCAGCTCGTTTTTTAAAAAAACTAAATAGAAAAAAACATTTGCAAGTTATAAACATATTTTGTTAGAAAATGTGTTGTGTATTTTATACATGTACGTGTGTATATACACAAGTGAAAGGTATGTGACGCTGTTTGTGTAAGTATACAAGCTTTACAAATGGAAACATTTAAACATTGTGCTGGCATTCTTTCAGGTAACTTAAGATTATAGAACCATGTTAACACTACCATTTGATGAGTCTGTTGTAATGCCAGAATCCCAGATGTGCAGAAAGTTTTCCAGAGAAAGTGAGGACCAAAAGCAAATTAAGAAGCCAGAAAGCTTTTCAAAGCAGATTGTACTCCGAGGAAAGAATATCAAAAGGGCCACTGGAGAAGACACAGAAAAAGAAGAGGAGGAAGAAGACAGAGAGGAGGAGGATGAGAATGGTTTGCCTAGAAGGAGGGGCCTTAGGAAAAAAAAGACAACCAAGATAAGAGTGGAAAGGGTCAAATTCAGGCGGCAAGAAGCCAATGCTAGAGAAAGGAACAGGATGCATGGCCTTAATGATGCTCTGGACAATTTAAGAAAAGTGGTCCCTTGTTATTCAAAAACACAAAAACTGTCTAAAATAGAAACTTTAAGACTAGCCAAAAACTATATTTGGGCTCTTTCTGAAATCCTGCGTATTGGCAAGAGACCTGACCTGCTCACGTTCGTCCAAAACTTGTGCAAAGGTCTATCCCAGCCAACTACAAACTTGGTGGCAGGATGCCTGCAGCTGAATGCCAGAAGTTTCTTGATGGGTCAGACGGGGGAAAGTGCCCATCACACAAGGTCACCATATTCCAGCTTCTATCCTCCCTATCACAGTCCTGAGCTCAGCACTCCCCCAGGGCACGGAACTCTTGACAATTCCAAGTCTATGAAACCCTACAATTACTGCAGTGCTTACGAATCTTTCTATGAAAGCACTTCCCCTGAGTGTGCCAGCCCACAGTTTGAAGGTCCCTTAAGTCCTCCCCCAATTAACTATAATGGGATATTTTCCCTGAAGCAAGAAGATGCCTTGGACTATGGCAAAAATTACAATTATGGCATGCATTACTGTGCAGTGCCACCCAGGGGTCCCCTTGGGCAGAGCTCCATGTTCAGGTTGCCTACCGAGAGCCACTTCCCTTATGACTTACATCTGCGCAGCCAGTCTCTCACCATGCAAGATGAATTAAATGCAGTTTTTCATAATTAATGAGGAAAATGAAAATAAACAGTGGTCATTCACCTCCCCGTCTAATTAAGACAAAGCAGATGCTTGTGCACTGCATAATGGGCACAACTCTATTTAACGTGTTTACTAGTTTCTAAAGTGTGTTTCAACTATTGTGGGAATTTTCTATGTACTAATAAATCCTTTTTCTTATACATATTTTTCCTTTTGTTTTTTTGTCTGTAAACACTGTGAAATTGTTTCTAACCAGAGACTTATTCTTTTTTTCCACCCTATTCGCTTGATTCATTGAACAGT